>NC_056603.1:43534200-43872950 GCF_018340385.1 Cyprinus carpio
CCCCAAAAGCCCCCACAACTTTGATGAAAAATAAGAATACTAAACCCTAAATAGCCAACTTCCTGTTGGGCGGAGCCTATGACATGCAGTACGAAAGTTTGTTTGGCTTGATGAGATCTATATGTGTACCGAGTTTCATACGTCTACGTGCAAGTATGTATGATATATGGCCCTCCATGTTCCAGGGGGCGCTGTAGAGCCCCTGTGCCACGCCCGTGTATCAGTCTCTGCCCGGCCCTAATGGCCGCAGGTTCCAATGTGTGTGCCAATTTTCAAGAGTTTTCGAGTATGTTAAGGGCCCCAAAAGCCCCCGAGACGTTGGAAAAAAAAAAAAAAAAAAATAATAATAATAATAATAATAATAATAATAACTAAGGAAAGCAATAGGGCGATGCCCTCCGGGCTTGAGCCCTAAATATAGCTGCAAAAGCGATGGCGGGCCCGAGCCATCAGCGCAAACGCTGTGGCATCAGGAAAACTGTGCCCACCACGGCACATACACAGTAACCCTCTAGCTCAGGGGTGTCCAACTCTGTTAATGGCGATCGACTGTCCTGTAAAGTTTAGCTCCAACCCTACTCAAACACACCTGAACCAACTAATTAATGTCTTCAGGATTGCTTGAAAATTAAAGGTAGGTGTGACTGATTAGAGTTGGAGCTGAACTTTGCAGGACAGTCGATCACCAGGAACAGGATTGGGCACACTTAATTTAGCAGTTTGGAATTAAGGCATACAGCAATGAAAGGGTTAATCCGAACCATCAAGAGACACACACAACACAACATATAAAACTTAAGTAACACTTCCAATAAGGTTTCAGTTATTAACATTAATTATATTAAATTACATTAACAACAATTGTATGGCATTTATTAATGTGAGTCTCTCTCTATCTGTCTTTCTCACACACACACACACACACACACACACACACACACACACACACACACATATATGAGAAATATATTATTATTATTATTACTAAAATTATTCTAACACTTTTCAATAAGGATTTAGTTTTTAACATTATATAAGTTAACAAGTACATCATTTATATAGCATTTATGAATCTTAGTTAATATTATGTTCAAAATGGATTACTACATTATTAATTAAAATTTATAGTTAATGTACATCAGTTACTGTACCATGATTTAACATATTATTATTTTTTTTTTACTAACACAAACAAATGCAGTAAAAAAATATTTTGTTAATACTTAGCTTGTACTAATGTTAAAGACTATATTATTTTAACATATGATTTTACACACACACATATTGCAATAATTAAAGCTTAGTTAAAAATATTTTAATACATTATTTACTACTAATTTTTTTATTTACAGTTTTATTTTAAGATTAGTTTATGTACTGTGAAATAACATGAACATTAATATTTTTTAATGATAGGATTAACTAACATAAAAAAAGATTAATAAAAAGATCTGAAAAATAGATTGTTCATTGTTAGTTCATGTTAGTTATTGTATTAACTAATGTAAACCAAAGAGAGCTTATTATAAAATGTTGCCAACACTTCATGATCTATAACCAGTTTTAAAAATCCTTTTAATGATCAATCCTTTTAATGATCTATAAACATTTGTGAAATGATTATATAAAACTATATTATCAGTAAAATTCATTAGCTTTTTAAAATATATATTATTTTTCTTTGAAAGATTTTTATAAATAATTTAAACGCTCTATACACGTTTTTCAACAACAATTATTTAAAAGTAATCCTATAGCTCCATCTAGTGGTGGTCATGATTGGTATTACACACTGCGCGTTTGGTGTTGCTATCTGAACCAGTCAGAATGAAGGGTGCCTAAATGGAGCGCGAGAACAGCACAGACTGGGCATATGCCTACGTAAATCCAAGTTCACACACGCTCTGTCTGTGATGCGTTTTTTTTTCCGAGCCCATGTTAATGGATCAGAGCGTTCACACTGCACACGGTAAAAGATGTGAACAGAAAAGGTTAGAAATAGAAAGGTGCGAAAAGAATGAATATCTAGCGCATGAGCATAGAGAGAGTTGTGAGTTCACAGGACACAGTTTGAGCAGCAGAGAGAACGCGTTTTAAGTGCGCGCGCTCTCTCCGGGCGAGAGCAGCATGTATCTGAGCACGCGTGTCTGTTTTTGTGACAAAGAAAAGGAAATCTGTGTGCGAACGGATAGATTCGCGCTCGCGCATTATTTTAATGTGCTTTCGCGTTACAATAACTCGCCTCTCGCTGCTGCTTCTGCACCGCATACACATACTGTATACGCACTGCAGACGGAGTACGTGTGAACCTGTATAATGTATAACAAATCTATTTCAACACCTGAGGCACCGCTAAAATGAGCTCTATGACCAAAGCATTGCAAAAAAACATGCCTAATAATTCAGCACTCCTGAATATAAGGAGTTTTTCACTTCCAGTCTTCAAGGACGATTATATATCACTCATAAATGATTAAATAACAAATGTATAGTATTTATTAAGATTGATGTGATTTGGAATTGGTAAAATGTGCTTGGAAAAAAATATCACCAGAATATCAATGTGACTAATTATTATGCACTCGGCGAAAAAGCATTTTTAACGATTTTATTGATCTATAAGCATTTGTAAAATATTTTTGCCTGCATTACAGCTTAGTCTTCATCTGTGAGCTGAACTGTTTTACTGTTACATCCATGAGATTGTTTAAATGTTGTCAATCAGTAACATAATTCAAATTATTAACCTAATGTTATGTAAAAAATCATGTTATGTTGTGCCCTTGTTAAAATTGTACGAGCCCTACAAATTGTACTAGGTTTTTTTTTGGTCCCTAAAACTGACAGAAAAGGATAAGGCCTAAGAGATTTCTTAAGCTTTAATGATGAAAAACAACAACAACAACACACAATTACTGATTTTTTTTTTCTTTCTGGTGATTAAAGAGATGTTAACTCTCTCTCTGTCTCTCTCTCTCTCTCTCTCTCTCTCTCCCCCCCCCCCCCTCCCTTCACACACTCAGTCACCAACAACCAAAGTCAGTCAACACCCCCCCCCCCCCCCCCCCCCCTCCCTTCCCTCACACAGAGAGAGTGGCCTCAGAGGGAGATCAGATGTCTGACAGTTTTTTTAATTTTCTGTTATCCATACAGTGTTGTAAAGTCGTGAAACTATGCATATTTCCTCAGAATGACTTGTTCTCTGTATGAAAAATGGTTTTGAAGTGTTTGGAAGCTGCAATTTAAAAATACAAGACAATTAATGTTTCCCTTTTTACTGTTATTTCAAAAAATCACCACGGCAAAACCGTTCAAGTTATCTAAAATCCATTCGCAATTTATGTTGCTGGTTTTTTTGGCATCATGTAGAAAAAGTTTGGTGTGTATAGTGTAATTTTCCTCTGAGCAGTATGCATTAATTCACAGCTATATTTTTCCAAAAATCCACATTAAAAATCAAAATAGCCGACTTCCTGTTGGTCGTAGCTGAAGACTGTAAATTAGAAAGTTGTCCGGCTTGATAAGAACAATATACATACCGAGTTTGGTGTCTGTAGCTAAAACTAACCCCCCCACTTTTGACAAAAGGTGGTGCTATAGAGTGCCTCCTCCACGCCCCTTCATGTGCTTTTGCCATTGTCTAGCTATCATTAATACTGATATGTTTTTTGAGTTTCATGTAATTCTGAGCATTTTATCTGCCTCAAAATCACCAGAACAGAATATTCAAGATTGACACGTTGCCATGGCAACACTATATTAGATATCAATATCCCCACAACAGATTTACATCGGCCATGTTTTGTCCTTATTCTGATGAAGTTTGAAGCAAATCGAGTAAAAATAAGATGCTGAATTATAAGCATTTTGAAAATGACACACTTCCTGCTGCCAGTTGGTGGCGCTATAACTTTGACTCCTAATAGTCACATCTATGCGATCGGCATCATAACACTGAACACAATGCAATGAAGTTTGATCTAAATCAGAAAATGTATGTGGATGTTATTAGACATTTCCTGTTACTCATTTTTTGCCCTAATTTCAACGCCTCGCCACGGACAAACCGTTCGAGATATCAAAAATCCCCTGGCAATTTTTCATCCCCAATGTCTTGAGATCATGTTCACCGAGTTTCGTGGAGAACGGGTGGAAAACCTCAGAGGAGTATTTCAAATTCCAGAGCATGCTTTTTTTAAACAGCCCTGAATAGCTCACTTCCTGTTGGGCGGAGCCTATGACATAGAGCGCGAAAGTTGTTCGGCTCAATGAGATCTATAAGTGTACAGAGTTTCATATTGAGGAACTAAAGTGTGTTTTTTTTATTTTGTTATTTATTATATATATATTTTTTTTAGATCAGTTTAAACATTTGTTGATAGAAATTCACTGAATTCACTGCAACATATTTGTAAAATATGAACAATCAATTCTTCCTTTAGTTTTATAGTTTGTGTCTCTGTTCTCGTCATTTGATCTTTAACTGAAACTGAAAATAAGCACAAAGTTAGTGATATACAGTACAGAGTCTAAAAGAATCATGCATATTGTATTAACATCATAACATTGGTGAAATAATGAAAATAGAATACCTCGAAGGGTTAACTAGATGGTAAATGAAATGTTTAAGATTATGAATAACAAATGAAGACCTTGATAGCTTTGTTTTTAGGCATGAGAATACTTTACCTCAAAGTTATGAATATAATTTGAGATATTATTTAACTCTTTTCCTTCTTACGTGAGAGTTTTTCAGATGCCGGTCTGAATGTGATTGACATCGTTCACAGGAATCTGTCGTGAAAATGTCATGTTGAACGTCACTGTTTAAGACTAAATGAGCACATCAGGAATTTAGTGAATTATTAGGACTGTAAATTGTCTCTTAATCTTTTTATAAATGAAGTTGTTGTATTTTTTGATGACTTTAAAATGTAATTATTTTGTCACTTGTGTGAGACATAATTCCTGCTTGCAACTATATTTAAATAAATAAAACAACAATAATAATAATAATAATAATAATAATAAGTAAACTGCAGTATAAAAGCAAATTGTCACTGAGCATCATGATTATTGACTTTTGGTATTTACATGACTGAATCTTTCTGAGCTGACTACATTAGTGTGTTTTAGCAGTGAATAACATCGGTTTATGTGTGAGTTATGCATGTAAAGAACTTCACAACAGAATATGAATGTGAGATTCACTTTTAGCATAAACCTTAATTTATCAAAATTTAATGTAGATAATTCAGGTAAGGTGAATGCTATATGCAAATATTACATGCAAAATATGTTTTTTATGTGTATATTTATTTTTTTCAGTCCATAATCAAATGTGCTAAGTATGTTTCTTGTATTTTATTCATGGATGCGTGCAGAAATGAGAATGATATATTATTATATTATATTATATTGCTCAATTTTTTTATTTACACTTCCATTACTGTAATATAAAGTTGTGTCTTGGACTGTGATATAAAATGCTAGGATCTAGAAACTAAAACAGGGAACTGTCTCCATAAAGTATCTAACACTAGAGGAGCGATAATCTCTAAACAATACTCAGCCCTGAATTGTGGTTAGAGTCTGGTATTTATTGTGTGTATGTGATTGGCTACAGGTGAGAGTGTGATTAGTGAACTGGAACATGGGAAATGTAGTCCAGGGTGACGTGTAACAGTCTGTGTGGTGTGAGAGTCAATATAATCAGAAGGTGACCTCTGGTGGCAAGCAGACGAAGACCACAGACAGGATTTGTGACCGTATCAAACCATGTCTGGAGCAGATTGATGACGAGTGTACTTGATATAAGACACATACATGTACAGTATGCAGAGTCCAAACATGATGGTGACAAAGCATGATTTTAAAATATGCATATGTATAGAAGCTCTAGGTGATCCAAAAAATAAATACAATTAAAAAAATTCTAATCTGAATCCAAATTCTAAGTGAATTTGAAACAACCAGATTTGAAGTAATTTTGCTGATTACAAGCAGAAGCTGAGAAGTGATAACAGAATGTAAATAATATTTAGTTGAAGAGGTTTCAGAGTGAACCTAGGGCGGGTGATCTCTGGGTAATAACCACTAATATTACACGCCCAGAAAAAATGCTGATATTTGGAAGAGACACGTCATCTTTTGAAGTTGAAGAATAGATTTCTTAAGACGTTGTTTGTTCTTAAATATTTGGAGATGATAAGACCCTCTGAAGGCAAAAGCTCAACATTTTGGATAAAATTTAAGTCAGCATTTAACTGAAACATTGGTTGGTAACTTCCACAACATAGGGTCCTTATCTTTTTTTACAGGTTCTTTTTTTTTTTTTTTTTTTTTTTTTTTTTTTTTTTTACTGCCTACACACAAAATCTTTATTTGTCAAACAATTTCTGAAAGCTGACACTCAAACAGCAGAAGCACACACCAAATCTGCAAAACCATACGCTAATTCTCAGCCTTTGAATTTCAATTTCATAAAACACTTTTTGCAAAACACAACACAATTCTCTGTAACACACAAATCTAACAGTATTTAATATTATGGCACCAGGGTGGATTGGCACATGTTTGCTTTTTAGATGTGTTTGTGAAGTTTAAAGCGAATGCGAGATGCTTCATGTTTAAGACAATTATGTAAGCAGCTGAAAAAAACTGTAAGGATGCGGCAGTACCGGTCTAAGTTAATTAAAAAAGTTCAATTAGCAACAAAAAAGGAAGTGGAAAAAAAGAGAAATCCATACAGAAAAACATTAAAAAATTACATCAGATCCAACAGTTAATATCAAATATAATTGGTAGATTAACATACAGTTTGCGGATTGTGGTATGTTCTTGTTCTTGTAAAGTACCACAGCCCATCCGTACCACGGCAGTTTTGTCTGTAAAGATCATTGTCCAGAACTAGACTCATGTATAACGGTGATCATTCATGTAACCATGATATCATTTTTCTCTATCTGATCTCAAGGCAAAAATAAACTTCTGGGAACCAAATCAAAATATGTTCCAGTAAGTACATATCACTGCAGTTTCCCAACTGAATAAACACTAGAGGCGGTAAATCAGCGAGCACTTGTAAGCAGGCGTTTATTGTAATCGTTTCACATCATACACTGTTATTATTACAGCTCCATATGTATCTCTTTCTGGATGTAACAAGCTTGCTTGGGATGCAGAATCCTTGTGTACGAATCCTGTCAAAAACATGACTCACGAGGAAAGAGCTGAACGATAAGAGATCGAAAAATAAACTAAAACAGGGGGAGGGCGGGTCCACCTTCTTCTTGTAGCCAATCAAATGAGCCTCTTGCTGACTCTTCATTTACTCTTATCTGATTGGGTTCAATAAACACATCCATACTGAGATTGGTACGCGCCCCGATAGACTTTAATCTTCATTTAGTTCAAAAATAGTTTATGCTATAATTTACTTTTAACGGTACACATACAGTAAACAATAAAAGAAATAAATAAAACAATTACAACTTAATAAAACATGGTATTTTATAAGTATGGTACCATTGGCCTGTGTTTCTTACTGGAATTTTGGAGCTGTGTTAGTTGTTTTACGTACCCCTTTTAAAAAAAGATCTAGGGAGTGGAAAGGGGTGTGTAACAAAAAACGGTGGGGAGAGACTGAGAGAAACTGCCGTCTCCAAGTTTCCAGGGCTGACACACAAGAAAGCTCAGTAACCCAGTGTGAGCAAACAAACAGAGGGATGTTTTATTAACAGAATGGAAAAAAAAAAAAAATACGTAAGCGCTTCAGGAGGGGAAAGGCCAAAACAATAAACAAAAGGTTCATCTCAACTAAGGTTTTTTAAGTATTAACTTACCTATCAAAAGAAAAAAGAAAAAAAAAAACCAGATATACTTCCCTGACTTCCTCTCTAACTCAAAACACAGGAGGAAAAACGGGTAACTTTCTAAAATAAATGCCATCCACCTCCTCCAAGAAAAATATTCCACTTCCCACTTAAGCATTTAGTTTAAAAACTTTGACACTCTGCTACTCTCAATAACTTCACTTTACACACTATGGTGAAGCAATCAACCAACACTTTGGTAGACAAGAGTTTAAAACCATTAGCTTAAATCACAACCACTGGAACTGGAATAATTGCAAGCTGCACAGATGGAACAACTCAGCCTCTCTCCCTGGACTGCAGCTCCTGGTGGGTTCCTTTATACTCCATCTCACGAGCCCAAAAACACAGAGTCAGGTTGGCACTCATGAGCCTGCCCAAGCAGAGAGCGCAGGAGGAGGTGTAAAAGAAAACAAGATCCCAGTCCACACACACACAACACAACACACACACACACACCACACACACACAACACACATCACACACACACACTCACACACAGCACACCAGTAAACCCATTGTTAACAAAATCATACAAGGACGATACTCACTCTGATGTCCTTATGGACCGTAACTACCCCCACCACTCAATTTTGTTTTTCTTTTCATCCTTCGACTTGAAAAAAAAGTCGAAACCAACATGTATAACACTTAAATTTCAGTAACACCGGCCCTGACAGCGCATCGGCAATCACCATTTTCAGATCCATTTCATATGGACGAATGTAAAGATTATACGCCTGAACAACTAATGCCCCCTCGCATCAAGCGTTGAATTTGAGTTAGACATCTGGGCTTACAAGGTTAAGGGTTGTGATCGGTGTACACAAAAAGAGGGCTGGCACTACCTCCTATGTAAACTCAAGTGTTGAAGCGCAAGTAAGAGAGCAAAGAGCTTCTTTCTCGATGGTGCTAAGATTGCTTCTGACAGGACCCAAAACTTCTTTTTAGAAATAGGACACCGGGATGATCCATAACCATGTTCAATCTTCCCTGTAATAACACTGCAGGCACCTGACCCCCGTGGCCCTGGCATCCACTTGCAATTTGATTACTTTTCAAAGTTGGGGGCTAGAAGCACAGGTGCGTTCACACAACAGGTCTTTGTACTCTGCAACTACAAGCTAGGGAACATTCCCAAACCCCCAGATGAACTTTTCAGCTACTACTCAAGCCGATTCAGTGCGTGGAGACACTACCTGCAGAGAAGTTTCCTGCAAAACCCTCGATAGTGACCCAGCCCATTCGCGAGAAAACGGCACAACTCATGCGTATTGACTGGGGGTAGGGAACTGTAAGATATACCTCCCCTTTGGCACCACAAGGTCCTCACACAATCCCTGAACCACCTGGTTTCCCAGATAAGTGACTGCTGCTTTTCCGAATTCACATTTTGGCAGCATTTAAAGTTAGTGACTCCTATAGCCAACCTAAATCGGAATACCCTCTCAAGTGTTTTTAACATGATCTTCCCATGTGCGTGAATAGACAACACCTTCGGCGATGTACACCCTAACAATGTGTGACACCTGCCAGGACCCTCTGCATCAGGCGTCGAAAGGTAGCGGGGGCCATTTAGCATCCCAAACGCTAAAAACGTGGTACTGCAGGCAATGAATCTGGTTTGGTCACAAATGTCGAAAGTTAAGAAGCAGGGGGGCGTGTAAGTGAGGTACTTTGCCAGTAGCATTTAAGGAAGGTCTAATTTGATTACAAAGTTAGCGCGGAGCCAACTCGTTCTCCACAATCCTCCATTTGAGGTCAAGGGGAACGAGGTCGGCCTTGGGGGGGTGATTTTGTTCACCTTCCGATAGTCTGTGCAGAATCGAAAAGAGGAGTCTGGCTTTGGCACCAGTAACAGCAGGGGGGAACTCCACGGGCTCTGACCTAGGCCGGGAATATCATGGAAGTAATCACTGTACTTCACCATCCTCCTCTTATTAGTAACACGTTGTATTTGTGGGGTTCACCTTCTGTAGGCATGCTTTTTACTGGCAAGGCATCACCCACATCAATATGCATGGGTCCAGCACGGAAGTTCTGACTGGTACAATCAGCAAAAGGTGAAGGGTCCTTGGTTTATTAGCCGCCCTTCCAAGAATTCTTTACGTTGCCAGACTGTAAGATAGGAAAGAGTTATTTAGTGCAAGTTTTAGCAGACATCACTGAATTTTTATGTTTTTCCACATGAGCTGCCAGGGAAACTTCATCTACCAAGCTTTCCTCTCTTCCTCAATCAGGCGATAGAAAATTAGTATTTGATTGGTAATATTTCCAGTGTATATATTATTTTTGTACTTTTGATTATACTTACAGTCTAGTATATGAACTAAAAAAATACATTAACTAATTTTCATAACCTATCTAACGGAGTTTGTTGTAAAAATGAATTGTACTAACAGAACCAACAGGAAACAGGTTTTTTATTTAAACCATGTTGTAAATAAAAGGGATTTTACAAAATCAGTACTTAAAATCTTTATCTCTACTTATTCACCATTTCTCGATCTGTAATACTAGCAATGTAACCACGAGATGGAGGCTTTAGCTCTATCCTCGAATATAAATTTATACACATGGCTGAGGGTGTTCCTCTATAGGGCTGGATATCTTTGGATTGCCCACATATAGTAGTTACTCTTACATTCCGGACCATATATTTATGACATTATTAAAGACCTCTTTATCAAACACAAGGTTTTGTCATTAGATAACAATCTTGGACACAAAGGAAAGCATCTTTCTTGTATACTCATGTTTGTGCTTGTTCCATAAATAGACTTAGATCAGTCAACATGAAAGTACAACTGACAGTGGTTAAATACCATAATACAAGAATAACCTTGCGTCTTAACAAAATTTCCATATTTAAGCAGCCTTCCACTGGCATGATAAAAAAAGGTTTTACAAAGTACTAGCACTCCTGATATCATAGTGTGGAGCCATTGTCACCAAACATACACTCATTGATTATAAAGTTTTAACATCAGCTGGTGTAAGCAGCATTATGCACAAGGTTCACTGTTAAAGCCAAATCAAATACTGTTAACAATATACTTCACAATTCAGTATGAACACAGACTATGAAAGGACGCACGTTTTAATTGTTATTATTTATTTTTATTTAAACTGTATTTATTTTACTGACCGCGTTTTCCTATTTTTGTCTATTTTATCTTATTTCTTTATGTTTCCTAGGCTTCGTTCTTTCATGCAAACCTTATATACTTAGTCACACATATTTGTGTACGTTTAAATTACCATGTGCTGAAAGCTAAGAATATGAAAAAATAAGCTCAAAACAAGCATCAGGCTTGGTGAATTTGCAGTTTTATGTCAGATTGCACTTTTTGTTCACACGGTGGGGTAGGTGTTTAGTGTAGTGCAGATGGTTACTTAATTTTAAAACATCACAGCGCATTAGACATTACAGCCACCACTTAACAGACATTTCAAGTCAGAACTGCAATGACACCAACATCACATAAAACACCATATGTACCTTCATCAGTTTCACAAAATATAAATAAGGTTGTTGGATTATATGTACATTTTATTTTAGGATGCAATGTAATGGGCATTGGGCTAGTTCAATAAAGATGAAGATTAATGTAACACAATATGTGGAAAGGAAAAATACAGTGTGAAAAGCATAGCTTGTGCTGTGTGGTCTCCAGACAGTGCATTGTTTTTATTTACAATTTAATGGTGTATCATAAGATCATATGTTTCCATTGAAACATAAATTTAAATAAGCTGAGCTTAATCAACTTCCTGGACATTACACCAACCATCTTTCTAAACTCCTAAAACTAGGCTCTTCTGGTTTTTAGTGACTTGTTTGACATTCTGAACTCTGTCTGCAGACCCGCACCACCACAGGAGAGAATCTGAACGCAGTCCCACACCATCAGGAAGATAGGATTAATCCAAACAGGAAGAGACTCACATAAACGGGGTTGAGTATGAATATGAAATTGAGGAAAATTAAAGGGATCAATCAATCAGCACAAGTACAGCAAGAAAATGATGTAAATATAAACACTATGTAAAATACATTTAATTTGTAATAATACAGAAAATCCAAAAAAAAATATAAACCCAAATTGGGGGGGGTGAAACAAAACAGAAGCAGTCTACAGTGGATATACTTCACTCGACAGAATTCCCTCTAACGCCACCAGCTGGTTTAAGACGTCTTTTATGAGTTCCACAGACTCTTAATGACCACCATAAAAGACCAGAAAAACCAACACCGTCCAATCCATTAAAATGAGGGGAGAACTCATCTAGGAAGATCTTAATAAGTACACAGGGACTCAACGAAAATCTCAACAAAGTCAGTGAGGAGGAGGAGGATGATGAAGACTGAATCAATACGGTTATGTTTTTTTTCTCCCCGTAACAGCGCTACAACCATTCAGCTTTCTGTGATGGTAAATCAGATCTCATTTGACAGACCAAACGGGGTCAAAGAGCTGGTAGACCTGCACACACACTAATGATGGTGAAGATGGACAATCTGATCTTCATCTCCAGCAGGTCAGCTCTAAGCTTCCATTTAAATGGATATGATTCTATATTATAGTCTCTCTCTGATCTCCTTGTGATATCCCACTGAAAATATTGGTGAATAAATAAGGAAAAAAGCAGTATATGTGCTGTGCTTTTAGAGATTTAGAGATTTAACTTGTAAAATTCAGTTAAATTATGAATAAAAATATCTCAGCGTACTTAAAGAAAAAAAGAGAAGAGGAACGGTTAGAAATGAGGTTCACCAGAACCATTCTGGAGCACTTTAATAGATGTCTTGAAGGTGACAGTTGGGACCAAAGAGTCTTGGACAGACGTCCATGTGACCCTTAAAAAAGTGAGACATCATTAGCTACCTTAGGGGGGACCTGCTGCTTTTTAATTACCCATAGTACAATATATTGTAATGATCTATTTTTCAGAATAACGGTAAAATGAGTAGAAATGTATTGTTGCCATATTGCAACTCCGTACCATAGAGGGTAAAACTGTCAGCTAAACATAAAACAACTCAGAATCATCAGGCTGAAATCATTCATGTATTCTAGTCTGTATTATATGACAGTTCATATTTAATGACTTCCAGTAAAAAATTACAAACTCGTAGATTACCTAAGATTATTCAGGAGATTTCTGGCAGCACTGTTCTCATGACATAAAGAAACGTTTTCAATCTCGGTTGATGTCATCTGTCACACTGCTCTGGTGTCTTTGCTCTTTCTTCTTTTCGTCTTACTTCTGGTTTCTGAATTGTTGGTTATCTGAGGGTTTGATCTCATTCTCTCATGTCTGAGCTCTGACTCGGTTCTTAGTAAGAGGGCATGAATACTGTTTACTTAACACCATAATGTTTAGAAGTATTAAGAAAAGTAAGCCCAAGTAAACTACAGTTTTACTGTTTTGTAGCCACCATCTATCAATTACCATAATTTAGTGTAGATTTGTGCAAATTGTTTTTGTTTTGTATTGTGTGGGTAAAAAAAAATGTCATTACCTAATGAAACATTTCAGGGTTTTCAGGTGGAAAGTTAGTAGAGTCATGTCCTGTATCAGATCCAGCTAAATCTACAGCTATGATGTGTGTGTTCACATTGTAGTATCTTCAGCTCTATTGATGGATGTAACATGATTGTTCAGCACGGTCATCCTATACAGTGCTTTATAAACCTGATACATGGCCACTGAACTTGACTTGAGTCTCAATATGATGTGACGTAATCAGTTTAAACATTTGCTGGAAGATTACTCTTTAAGAGTTAAACTTTAAGTGGACAAAATTTCTTAGTGGGATCTTAAGAGCAGTTTATTCTTATGTGCCATGCTGAACACAAGCTTGAGTGAGGAGGGAACAGGCGAGTAACAAGAAGAGTTGCAGTGTATGGGGGAAGTTAATAAAAAGTTAAAAGTTTACCTGGCATGTATGTATTTTCAGATTCTTATGATCAGAGGGCGTAGCACTTAGGGCAGGCAACGGCAGCTGACTATTTGAACAATCAAAAATGTCAATATTAATATAACAACAATACATCTGCATCCCCCCTAGTGGCCCCCTCTCGCGTTACACTGGATGTGCTTGTTTTTTCCTCGTGATGCGTCAGCTGCTGTTTTCAAACGGGTACAGCGCCTTACTCGTTGGCATAGTGCTTATAATTTAAAACATGAAGAGGACTGTATCCGTCTGGCCAGCCAGAAGTGGAAGAAAGAGCAAGCAAGAAGAAGAAGAGGAAAAGAGGAACAATGACAGTGGTAATAATGGAGATAACACAGACTTGAGGGTAATTATATGGAGAGGAAATTCGAGGGAAGCGCTGTTTACGGGTCCAAGCCTCACTCGCTTCACTTGAGACTACTACCTCAGCAGTAGTTTATGAGCACATGTTTAGTATATTAAAACATTTAAGCTAAACGTTTTCAAATTACGGCTGTGCACTACAGTCTCCATGCTCACCAGCATCCCAAACACAAATAATTTTTATATTTATTTTATTATTATTTATATTTCATTGTCTGACTATCTGGGATTTTCAGTATGGAGTTAAAGGTTAGGATTATAATTGTTTTGTTGGGAGATTAGGGTATATAGCAACTTTTGTGTTTTCTCGTGTTTTTTGTTTTTTCGTGGTTTAAATTTATGATAGAGCGTTTGGACAAGGAAGAGTGACACATGACGGTCAGGACTTAACAAGCGACTAGCATACTGTTTCAGGAAATAACAAACATGGAGAGTAAAAAATTACACAAGTGAATCCGCCCAACTTGACCCATGGATGAGACGTGAAAATGTAGCAATGGAAGTTAAACAGACAAGCCGAATGTCAAAGCAGCATCGTCTCGTGTGGCCTTGTAGCAGCCTTGATACAGGTCAAGATTAGTTAAGCTCTCTTTTGATTTGTCCTTTTTTAAGGCAATGTTTGAAAAATCGAATTTTTAAAGTTTTTAATTCAATAAATATGCCACAATAATTTAAGGCATTATTAACTTAGAGACCATTAATACAGTAAACTTAATGTGTAGTTAAGGATAAGTTAAGTATCTAAATAATTTAAACATACTAGGCTGTTGGTGTCTCGGCCTCCTTTGATTTTTTTATTTATTTTAAATGATATGAGACTTTGTGTGACTTCCTGCACTTGCTACACTTCACATAGTTCATTTTCTAGTAAATCCAAAACCAAAGACGTGAAAAAAGAAAAAAAAAAAAAAAAAAAACTAGTGAGTTTGAAATGGCACCTGAGTCTAAGGAGTGATTCCTCTGCTTCCATCTAAGGGAATCTAATGGTAATGTCATGTACTTTTCATCTTAAGTCTTTGTTTGCCCCCCAGGGAGGACAATTTTTCCGTCTTCTTCATTAATGAAAGTGAACATTTAAAGTGATTTTTTTTTAACTAGCATTCTAATCTGTTTGTATTCTATCCATTTTCTTTTCATTTAGTTTACACAATTAACAAAAGGCTAAAAAAAAGACCTTTAACACTAGCTTGCGCTATTTCTTTGTTCTTTCTATCCTGTTTCTGTTTTATTTATTCTAATTATTTAAAAAAGCCCTTGCTACATGTACTGTGTTTAAGCTAACTGAGACTTGTTATAGCACTTGTATATCATTTCTCTTTTGTTGAGTTTGATTGCTTCCATTGTCCTAAATTTGTAAGTCGCTTTGGATAAAAGAGTCTGCTAAATGACTGAATGTAAATGTAATGTAAATGATTAGTTTCCATCACCTGGTTCTTGCTGCCAGTGGGGAGCCCACAAATCAATATAAATAAAGATACATTACTTAGTTGACTATTTATTTAGCTCTTATACATTGAATTAACGGAGTTAACATAATTAGTTGTTCAACTAACATTAACTAGTAAAGCTGATAAATAAAACATTACTCAGGTCAACAATGAAACTAAGGAGGCTGTCAGTTGTATACTTCTGCCATAATGATGAAGATTAATGCTTTGTTAAAGAATAAACACTTTGTTACAAAAAAAAATAAACAAAAAGAAAAAAAGAAAAAAGAAACAAGTTAGTTATGTTCTATTTATAAATGGTTTTTTAACGATCTTTTTGTATATTGTATAAATATATATCTAGGTAACGAAGATATATTAACAAAGTAATCTTTTAGAGAGGGCCACAATTATTTATTTTGCCTGGGGCCCCCACTTCAACTTGGTTCGCCTGCTTGTATGATAAAAACGTTTATTAGTGAAACCACAGTCAGAGCTGAGATGAGAACTATAACCACACTGAGCACCAACCAGCAGATAAAACTGATAATCAGTGGGAAAATGGACAACCAGAAAACAGTGAAGAGAAGCGATCGTTCTCACTCCAAACAAAGACGTCCAAAAACTGAAGTTTCCAGTCAAGCACTTTGTACATCACGAGTTTCTCCAAAACAATTTGAATTTGTAGCGATTTCACATTTGGATGAATTGGTGGTTAATTCCAATGTGTATGACATGCTTTTACTCCACTGTAGGGGGCGCCGTTTTGTAAAGCGGCTCACGCTGTGAAATAACAACAACATTTTGTCACATTTGCTTCAAACAATGTTTAAAAAACTGGTATGAATTTTTGACAGTCACCAGTTTAGCACATTTACAACAATATTTGTCAACTTAGAGATATTTTAAATCTAGTAAATCTAAATATTAAAGTTTACACCTAATGTTAAATCTAAATCTAAATCTAAATGCTAAATATAAATCTAAATCTAAATGCTAAATCTAAATGCTAAATCTAAATGTTAAATCTAAATCTAAATCTAAATCTAAATCTAAATGTTAAATCTAAATGGTTAAATCTAAATCTAAATGATAAATCTAAATGTGTAAACCTAAATCTAAATGCTAAATCTAAATCCTAAATGTTAAATCTAAATGTTTAAATCTAAATTTTAATCTAAATGTTAAATCTAAATGTTAATCTAAATGCTAAATCTAAATCTAAATCTAAATGTTAACTCTAAATGCTAAATCTAAATGCTAAATCTTAAATCTAAATGCTAAATCTAAATCTAAATGTTAAATCTAATGTAAATCTAAATGTTAAATCTAAATATAAATGAAAATCGTAATGTTTTAAATCTATTGTAAAATCTAAATGTTAAATCTAAATCTAAATCTAAATCTAACTCTAAATCTAAATGTTAAAATCTAAATATAAATCTAAATCTAAATGTAAATTCTAAATTTAATCTAAATCTAAATCTAAATCGTTAAATCTAAAGTTAAATCTAAATCTAAATATAAATGTTGAATCTAAATGTTTCCGGGTTTTAAACTAAATATTTAACTAATATGGAAAATTCAAAAGCTTATAACCGGAAGTGCCAAAATAAGAGCTCTGAAGGAGGTCAGTGTGTGTTATAGCAAGCGTATCAAATATAAGTAACAAATAAAAACCATCTCATCCGAGGAAATTGACTCTTGGACAGGGATTATCATGATAAATAACTGCCTTAAAATAATAAACAACGTCTGGAGAAGGAAACTATATTTGAAGGAGTAGGCTAGTGTCACTTTTGCTGAAAAGTGCGGGACTTATGATGACCTGTAGCCATACTAGCAGACCACGAGGGGTCTCACTTTGACGAATGTTATGTCCTCACTCAATCATGTCATCACTCTGTCATGTTCGCATGCTTTCTTAAACGCCAGCAAGAGCCTATATCCACGCCTGTCCCTGACCAGATACGGTAACTGTGTGTTAACGTTACTGTCATTCAAACATTGTCCAACGAAGCGGCAGAGCCATCCTGGCGGCTATTCAAAATGTTTCAACAACAACAGCAACCGCCTGAGTGATGATGAGTGATGAGTGAGGACATAACATTCAGTCAAAGTGAGACCCCTCGTGGCTGGCTATTATGGCTACAGGTCATCATAAGTCCTGTTAAATATTTAGTTTCACCCGAAACATTTAGATTCAACATTTAGATTTAGATTTAACATTTAGATTTTACATGTAGATTAGATTTAAATTTATGAACATTTAACATTTAGATTCAACATTTCGATTTAGATTTAAACATTTAGATTTTACATTTAGCTTTAGATTTAAGATTTAACATTTAGATGTGACATTTAGATTTAGATTTAACATTTTAGATTTCAGAGTAGATTTAACATTTAGATTAGCAATTCACATTTAGGTGTTAACATTTAATATTCGATTTAACTATTTTTAGTTGACCAATATTGTTGTCAATGTGCTAAAAAGTGTGACTGTCAAACATTCATTACAGTTTTTTTAAAAACATGTGTTGAAGCTAACGTGTGGACAAAAATGTTGCTGTTATTTCAGCGGGAGGCCACTTTACAAATGGCGGCCCCATACACTGCTGATTATGTTTATAGCTGGCATATTCACGTTTAATTTTTTTTCTATACAAATTATAGCATAATATATACTATTATCTATATATAGATATATATAGTATATATATATATATATTATATATATATCTATATATCTTATATATATAGTATAGTATAATGTTCACAAAAATGAGAGATTTGAGATTGAATAGAAATGATTATTTAGGATCTCTAGTTTAATTTCTTGTTCACACCAGATATCATTTGTTAAAGGGAAATTACAACCGTGTGGTGTTTTGACACTAAATGCCTAACTGTGTCTTCAGTTTGCCACAGCGGCCTTCTGTAAATGTAGTTGAGCTGCTTCTCACGTGAAACTGGTCACTCTTCAAAACTTCTAAAGAAAGAAACGTTTAATCATGTGAGCAACAATCTGAAACAAATGAATTCCGTATTCAGTTCATCAAAATCTGTCTGACATTACTGTATAGTCCACAGAGATATCGTATCTGACATGAATATTTGTGTTATTCGTGCTAAATTTGGCAATTTTGTTTTTGCTGTACAATGTAGCTGTATTAAAAGAGGGTGGTAGCACTGTGATTTTAGCAGTACTGTTTCCTCAGGTTACATTATATGTACTTATTATGGGAGTAATTACGAATAATTTATGCTAAGGTCATCAGGTAGAGTAGACCGACCTACCCTTAAAACCTAACCCTACCACCATGTTGTTACCTTGTTATTACCCGCCTTTCGTAGATAAATTACACTGTAAGTACACCTACTGTAAAATAAATTGCAACCCAAAAAGTTTTTTTTTTTTTTTTTTGTAAATCAACACAAAACTTAACTCTTGGTATGGAAGAACAAACTCCTTAACATACATAAACAAAACTGACATAACCACCATTTCAATCTTTTAAAAACATTAATTGCATTCATCCGTCTGGATAATCAAAATCAACAATAATTCTTGATTTCTTAAACATATTTTTAAAAACTGTGATACAATGTGCTGTCCATTTCTCTGTTCTGTCTATTTTTGTTTCTAGAAAGATAAATCACTAATTTAGCTCGACCAACAATAAAATAAATTAATTGACATGTAGATTGTGTAGTCTTACTAGACATGAAACCTAGTTTAATAAAACCCTAAATAAAAATAAAATTAAGAGTTCAAAGAGCTAGGAGAATGTTTTTTATTAACTATTAAACCAATTGTTCCTCTTTATGAACAAAATGGACAATTATAATTTATATGTGTGATTTATTGTATTCACAGAAGCATTTACATCATGGCATCATGTAATATTCTACACATGCAGATCGCCTGCTTTTTTAATCAATAATGGTTTGTATAATACTCTTCATTCTGGTTTGATTTCCTCTACCACTCCCAGTTTATATCTCCATCCTGTATCAACTCTATCTTTTAATGTTTGTTTATTAATCATGTTCACAATGCATCTATATAACACTTTTCCTTTAACTGTACAAAAAGTCAACATTTTTCAGTTGATTTCAAAAATAGAGGAAATATTGTACTGGAACAATTTAACTCAATTAAAACATAAGAGTGAACTATTGTACCTGGAACTCATCTTACACACTCAGGGGAAATATCCCCCAGACTACATTTCTCAATTAGAGCCTTTCTTTGTATGTTTAAACATCCCATCCAGTTTGTCCAGAAATGTTTTAGATCTCACAGATCTTATATCCATATATGCAGCAAAATTTTCTGCATCCAGTAATTCCAGGTCATGCTTTGTCAACGTTTAACATCCCATCAGGTTTGTCCAAGACAGGGTTTAACTGAATCTCACAGATCTTATATCACCATTTTCTGCATTTGTATTTCCCGGTCATGCTTGTCAACAATATCTTTCAATTAGAAAAATTGCTTGGAAAAACAGTTCAAATCCAAAAAAAGCATTACACCATGTCAAGTGCTAGGCATGCAAGTTCCATTCCTTGTCACTCCACATCAAATGTTTTGTGGCCAAAGGCCCTCCACAATCTAGACTTTGAGACCCCATACAATAGTCTTGAGCTGAACAGCAAGTCTGATCTGCTCCACACAAAGATTAAACAGCCCCTTGACCTCCTTCATCTCTTGCAGAAAGAAAATAAATCATAAAAAAACATAAACCCATCTCCCATTGAAAGCTTTGATAAAGTCCAACAGGTGGCTCCAACACAAGCAAGGTGCTGCCATACAGAGGATCCCACCAGATTATTAATTATAAGTGTGTGACCTCTATAAGATTAATTTGGGACGTAACAATTTTTTGTAGAATATCCTTAAATTTTGTTCTAAATACAATCCAAGTGTTCTTTGAACCTAAACATTCATTACCTAAAAAAATTCCAAAATATTACAAAACCACCTTTCTTCCATATTAACCCAGCAGGTAAACTGGGAGGGTCCTCTGCCCTCCAGTCACCCATTTTAGAAAGGGCTTCACTTTCTTTCCCAATTAACTTTGGCAGAGGATTTTTTTTTTTTTTGTTATCGTTAAGTCAAGACCAAAAATTTTCACCAATCACTGATCCATGAAATTTATAAAAAATCAACAAGAATCCCATCAATAACAGGAGGTTTGACATTTTCAATCATAGCTGTATATAGTTCATTTCTGTGGACAGATTGTTCAAGCATAACATTAGACTCATTAATTCACGGAAGATTCATTTAAAAAAAGGTAAAAGTCCTCATTTTCTCTATGTCTAAGTCTAAATAAAAATTAACAGCATGTTTATGTATTTCACAGACTCAGTAAAGTCCTTTTCTGTATTAGATGCATAATGAGGTGGAATTACTATGACATTTATCAAAATAAATGTAAATACAAACCCTAGAAGGATGCATCCGATTTGTGTGATATCTTGAAACTGCAAAATCAAAGTTACGTTCCTTGTGCCTTCTGGATTGTCTGGTTTCAGAATCATCACTATCCCACTGTGGCAGGCTGACAGCTCTTGTATTTAAAAGGTTCTACTTTATTATTTTTCCAACACTGTTCATTGACACGAGTCCTTTTTTTTCTTAGGAACATTTAAAAGTGTACTCTTGACATTAATTGTTGAATATGAAGCTTGCCACAATCCTACCATTCGCTGCAATGAAGTAATAAAAAACTGTTTTGAACACTTTAATACATGTCCCAAAACAGCAAAAAAAAAAATAATACCAGGTAAACTTATTATCATTTTAAAAGTGACGCATTAAAATGGCACAATAAAGCACTTTTTTTTAAACTTCACGACATCATCTAAAAAGAGTTGGGTTATAAAAATGGAACCCAGACAAGTAAACCAAAACATGGGTTTGGTAGTATAGCACCTTCCCAACTGTGGGGTTATTTTTAACCAATGAATTGGGTTAAAAGCCAGTTGGGTGTAAAAATAACCTCAGACAGTTGGGTGTTATAAACTATTTACTTGTATTCATGAGATTATTTTAATGAATAAAATACACAGTCATTTCAAATACAGATGTTTTATTTAAGTAGAACAAACAATAAATCTGCCTTTAAAAACAGTTTTAAGAGAAAAAAGTTTATAATGACAAATTTACTCATATTGATTGAGCCTAGTATTTAATATAAATGTGCACAATATTATTGAATTCGAAAATACACGAGTGAACATGCAGAACACATGGCAAAATAAACTGTTGAAGTACAAATATTCAAAATACACATTAAAATGGAAAACAAAATATACACAAGCAATATACATAAATTCAAAATACATGTTAAATTCAAAACACAAAATATCCACATACAGTACAAATATTCAAAAAACAAATGTGCACATATGGTTTTACCAATTCAAAACCTACACAGATTCTCATAATACACATTTAAAACAGATGTGCACATACAGTACCGAATATACAACCTAAACATTTGTGCAATACAGTATTACAAAATCATAAACTACACAGATGACATATAGTAAGCTTTTAAAAATACAGATGTGCACATACAGTACAGAAATATACAACTTAAACCTCTGTGCACATACGGTATACAGAATTTCAAACACAAATGTGCACATACCAGGATACCAAAAATACACAAATGTGTACACCAAGGGACATACCTGTATTACTTCAAGAAATAAACATATCCTTAATAAAAAATGCTACAGTGGTCACCATATGCCATTGTGTTATAAACACCTTAAAGGGATAGTTCACCCAAAATGAAAATTCTGTTATTAATTACTTCACCCTCATGTCGTTCTAAACCCGTAAGACCTCCGTTCATCTTTGGAACACAAAGTTAAGATATTTTTGATTCTGCATTCTGATCAGTTGCTCTCTGACCCTCCCATAGACAGCAAGGGTCCGTTACACCATCACACATTCCAGAAACTTAGCAAGGATTGGTAAAGTAAATCCATGTATGACATCAGGGGTTCAACCGTAATATTATACGAGAATACTTTTTGTGGGCAAAGAAAAAAAAATAAATGAGAGTTATATCAATTCAAATTTGTCTCCTCCGTGTCACCCTAGTGCCCTTTTGGACAGTATCCACTCAACGCAAACAGCGTATGCTGTTAAAGAGTTTAAAACCCCTGATGTCACCATGGATTACTTTTAGTCCAATCTTCCTTGCAAAGTATTTCTGGACATTGATGGTGTAAGAGGACCCTTGTTTTTTGCTGTCTATAGGAGGGTCAGAGAGCTGTAGAATGCATCAACAATATCTTAATTTGTGTCCCAAAGATGCAATGGAACCGGTCTTGCGGGTTTGGAACTGAACATTGCAGAGGGTTGATTAATGACAGAAGTTTTCATTTGTGGGGTGGAACTACAACCTTAAACAAAGTGGGGTGTTTTGACGGCCCATACTAACTGGATCAAAACTGAGTGATCAGTAATTTCAGGTATAAGTTAACAAAGTTTTTTAGGAGGCAGCAATGTGTAGAAGGAACTCCTCCAGGAATATTATAGACTGCATTGCTGCAAGGACACTCCCAAATTGGCGAGCAGAGGGGCTTTGGGGTAGTTTACGTCATAGATGTAGAACCTTTTGAAGCATTCATTCACTGTTTTGCTGCTTGAAGTAAGGTCTCCTTTTCCAACTGCCTCTCCAATGAAAAATGATGAAAACTTGGGCAGGGAATGTTCTCTTGTCTCCAAGCACCAAGACATGGGATCCTGGCTTGTCCTCATTTGTTGAGGTAGGGTGCGTGTGTGACCATATTAGTACCAACCTTTGAAAGAATAGATAAACTTTAAGTTGGCATAATATATGACAAACATTTAGGGATTCAATATATTATTTAAAAATAGAATCAAAGAAAAAAAGGTAAAAACTGAAAAGCAGTCTTGTAGTGAATTAAAATTAGGGTTAACTCTAAAAGTGATGAATGACCATTAGGTCGTGACAACAGTGGATAAAAAATAGAGTCACTGAAGGAAAGAGTTTATGTACAGAGCAGTGTATTTTTTAATGGGCTATATTATCCTCTTTTGGATTTTACTTTTCCTTTAGGTAGTAATATAGAGCTGTTTGTGCATGTTAATGGCTACATCAGAGGAGGGAGTTCATTACCATTAACAAACAAAAGTCTTCAAAAAAAAAAAAATCTTACTACATCACTAAACTAAATAATTACTTTACCTTGAAATGTTTCTATTAAATTGCAGAGGTTTTCCGGCTGTGATGTAATCTTTTCTTTACAAAAGAAATCCATTTATCTAAAACATTAAGTATAAACATGTTTAGTAAACACATTTAATATAAATGCAAAATTGTTTATAGCTTCATAAGAAAAAAAATTACCTATAATTACAGACGGCTATATTCCATTATTCCTGTAATGGCTTTAATACACAACATGGCAATGGCTCTATATCAAAACAATGATAGCCTCTGTAGGTGTTTGTTGTTGTTTTGTTTTTTTAAATAAACATTTTTCAATTTGTTAACTACTGATTTATACTTTCTGATACCACTGACGAATGGCTTTTTTTTGTATTTAAACAAACGCTCTGTTGTAGGATTAACGGTAAACGTTCTGTAGTTTGTGGGGCGCGTTGGTAAGCTTTCTGCTTAAAGAGCCGGATTGCCTTACGAACCTACTCTGCTCTTTTCCGTCTGAGTTTTGAACTTCTATAAAATAGAAATTCCAGCGAATTCAAAACGCTATGGTGTCTGTCGCATGGGACCTGATGTGTGAGCTCTGGCTTCGCCTTCGAGCCAACTCAGCTTTCAGTCACTGGTCCGATCCGATATAAATGCTCCGGTGCGGCTTTTCTCTAGCCTAAAGATTTCGGCGCCCTTTTTCACATTTCACACCAGACATTGTATATTAACGTTTAATAATACTTAACTCTAATAACGGTGTTTGGCTAGTCTTAGCTTCAGCTAGGCTAAATGTTTTGTATTTATTAATGCTTGCTAGCAACCGCGAATAGCATATTCATTTTTACAAAATCGATCTGGGGAAAGAACTGACTAACCTAAAGGGAATTAAAACTTCGGTTTTTTAATTTAATAGTTTTAACGATTTACTTTCCAGTTAAGTTTATTCAGTACGTCAGTACACATTGACTTAATGTAATAATAAAACAAGTTTGTATATACCATCACATCTAAATAAAATATATGATTACCATGATTAACAGTTAACCAGTTTCGTTACTTACCACCTTTCCTTAATCAGGCAGGCTTGCCGCTGATGTCCACTGAGTCGGCTGACTGGACCGTTTAAAAATTTGAAACCGTTAGTTGAAGCGGGAACCATATTTAACCCAACAGTTGTGTTATAACGACAAAAATAACCCAACGCCGAAAATAAATGACCCAACAAATTTTAAGATAACCCCACCACAAAATGAACCCAATTGTGTCCCCCAAACGGTTGGGTTAAAAAAACAAGCCCCCCCACAAACGTTTTTTCCTGGCAGAATTAACAAAAATATTGCAATACTGAGCAAGTGATCGGAAAACCCATCTGGAATCATTTCCAATCTTTCACACAAAAATACTTGAACATTAAAACATTATAAAACAATATAAAGTCTCCACCTGGAATACGATGTCTCTATGTGCACCAGTAATATTGTCTGTGCTTGGTGATGCACATTCGCCAAACATCACATAAATGCCAACATTATTATTAATTGGGTGTGGTGTAATATATAGATATATATATATATATACTTTTAAATACTAATATACACAATATATACTTATATATATATATGTAGGGAGCGTACGAGAATATTTTACAAAGTTAGTGGTACGTGAACATTCTTCAAAATTTTGCTTTAACTTTTCAATAAAAAAGTAAACTGCGGTGTTGTGAAATAGGTATATAATATCATAAAGATGATAAATTAATCTATATGGTGCTGTCCTGCCCATCAAATCTATACCATAATCATATCGTAGATGTATTTGTTTTATTTTTTTGAGTTGAAGTAATTATTTCTTTATTAATCATTGGTGGTATGGTTTATTTTTTTGAGATGACGTATCGGCAAAAATCTTATCTCTAGGTTTGAAAATTGATACCATATCGTATCATTATGAACCTATCTGATTTACACACCTAAATATTAATGTGAGAATTTAATTAATATGACACATCTATACAAATAATTTTCAATATTAAAAAAGAGAAAATATGAAAGTGATGGATAAAGATTAAATAGAAATATACAAAACAACATTAACAGTTTTTATGCATTACTTTTTTGGAGTTCGTATTCTAGCCTATAGAATACAATGTATTTACTTATTTATTACTGGTTACTATACGGCTGTATAAAATTGGGGTGTATGTTGGTTGACGTGACAGATGAAGTTTCTCATCAGATGCTGACTATATACTGTCCAATTATATTTTATTCATAATAGACCATGATAATAGAAAAAAAGATGATGGAAAATTGAAATAAAAAAGATAGTATGAGAAGCATATGCATGCAGGAATCGTGTGCAACCGGACCAGACAGTGTGCTGTCTAAACTGTTAATATCAGGCCCATAGGTTGAATCATAAGAGCTATTATACTGAAACAGTAGTATAAACAAACTGAAACCATCAATCAAATATCATGACATCACAACCAGTCCATCTTACCAGACCTCCTCAGACTAAACTAGTCTCTTCTGGTTTTTAGGTCGATTGTCATCTGGAATTCTGAGACTCTGTCTTGCAGACCCAGCTACACACCGTCGAGTAGAGATCTAGAATATCAGCTCTCCACACCTCATCAAGAAGATCGGAATAACGAAAAAAAAACATATGAAATCATTTAAAATTAGACATAAAGGTGAATTACTATAAGGAAAGGATAAAGATAAACTAACTGAGGCAGAGTTATTATAAAAACAACCAATAATATTGCGATTCCTGGTTTCCATGGATGGTGTGAAGAAAACAAGTGATGATCAGCTAGAACACACATGAAACTCCACAAGATATTATCCATGTGAGCACTGCACACAAATGAAACACAAAAAGAAACAAAAAAGAAAAAAATATCTTATCATTAACTATCAATAAAAAATTATGTCACCAATACATGATACAGATGAAACACACAATAATGTAGAAATGATAGAAACATGTTGCAAGAAAAAACAAGTAAGCAGGGCATATTATACAGTGGATTATTTCACCTGAGAGAATTCCCTCTAAGCGCCCACTGTTTTTAAAGATCGGAGACCACAGACTTTTAATGCACCACCATAAAGAGCCACAAAACCCCTATCTATGTCCAATCCATATACCAGTCGAGAACTGTATCATAATGGAGATATTTTATCAGGATGCAGGGAACTCAGAGAAAGAATCAGTAATAGTCAGTGAGGAGGAGGCATGAGTGATGAAGACTTGAAAATACGTGTTTTTGTGTCATTCTTTACCTGTGATTCATAGATCTCATGACAGACCAAACACAAGAGCGAAGTATCTAGACTGACTCACACTAATGATGGTGAAGATGCACAATCTGACCCTTATCTCCAGCTCTTCAGCTCTAAGCTTCCATTTAAATGGATAATTTTTGATATCATAGACTGAATTTATCATGATTTTCCATCTGAAAATATGTTATATTAAATAACTTGAAAAATTGTATTGTGTTAGAATAATGAGGCACTGAGCAACTTTCAGAAGATACAAACTCAAAATTTCACCTAAACATTACACACAAAAGATGTTATGCATTACATGTACAGTATTTATATGTAGATTTCATATTTAATAGACTTCAAGTGAAAACAACAATTTTGTGCTTACCTAGATATATTCCAGGAGATTTCTGCAAGCACTGTTCTCATGACATAAAAATGTTTCCCATCTTGGTTGACTTCGTGTACTGACCACACTGTCTTTGTGTCTTTGCTATTTCTTTTTTTTTTTTTTTTCTACTTCTGGTTTCTGGTTGTTGGTTTATCTGCTGGTTTGATCTTACCTCTCATATCTGAGCTCTTACTGTTTTTTTTTTTTTTTTTTTTTTTTTTTTTTTTTTTTTTTGTGAGAGGCATAAATAATCTCCATAAGTGTTAAAAGTATTAACTTAACATAAAATTATTTAGTTTTGTATTAAAAGATAAAAAAAAAAATATAGAATCGTGGCAATTTTTTTAGTTTAGTTTTGTGTTTTTTTGTTTTGTTGTGTTGTTTGGGTTGTAAATTTCTTTTGTAATGTTTAAAGTTTTTGAGAAAGTTAGTAGAGTCATGTCTGTATCAGATCCAGCTAAATCTCCAGCTATGATTGTGTGTTCACATGTAGTATCTTCAGCTCTATTGATGGGATGTATGGACAATCACTGTTCAGCAGCTCATCCTATACAGTGCTTTATAAACCTGATACATGGCCACTGAAATGACTTGAGGCTCAATATGATGTGAGTAATCAGTTTAAACATTTGCTGGAAGATTACTCTTTAAGTGTAAAACATTAAGTGAACAGAATCGCTTAGTGCACATTTAAGTGAGACCCCACACAGACACTGACATCAGAGCTATAAGTGAGAAACAACCAGGATTGAGGAAGAATACAAGCTTGGAGAGAATAGAGAGCAAAGAAGATGGTAGGTAAAGGGTAAAAGCTAATAAAAGTTTTTTTTTTATTTATTTTTTTTATATAAAGTTATGAAATTAAAAACAGTTAAACGTTGTCTTGATGTGAGCAGATAAATGATTAAATTAGTATATTTAGGAGAAATAAAAAACAACACATTTTTATTTCTCTGTAGATTGTACAACAACAAAACAGGAAAAAAAGTAGTTGACATTTTAGTATAAGGACCAATGCTCACTATTAATTAGTTTAGTTATTAGCATGCATATTACTAGCATATTGGCTGTTTATTAGTACTTATAAAGCACATATTCTGCTTGAACATATTCTACATCCCTAATCCTAACCAATACCTAAACAGCTACCTTATTATCTATTAATAAGCAGTAATTAGGGGATTATTGAGGCAAAAGTCATAGTTGATAGTTAATAGTGAGAACTGGACCTTAAAATCAAGTGTGACCAAAAAGTTATTTTAGAAATGAGCATGTTAAAGTAATAGGCACAGACCTGTAGCAGAACTAACCATGCAATTATCTATTTCCAGATTTTTATGATAAAGGTCTATTAGTGAAACCACAGTCAGAGCTGAGATGAGAACTATAACCACACTGAGCACAAACCAGCAGATAAAACTGATAATCAGTGGAAAACTGACAAGCAGAAACCAGTGAAGAGCAGCTCGTTCTCACTCCTAAACAAGACGTCAAAAACTGAAGCTTCATCAAGAACTTTGCACATCACAGTTCCCTTTCAGTCGATCACTCTCGACGTCACGTCGGTGACCGACGAATTGGGATATTGCTTCGATAGGCCAATCTACTTCGAGTGTAAATTAAACGAGCCAACGCACATTGGCATGCAATTTTTGCATCCAGCTGTTTCTGATCACAGCGTGAGTATAATAAGGCAGCAGGTGCAATGCATACCAGCTTTTAGCTTTGGAGCCGAGCATTAGTATCGTTCTGCTCAACTGTGTCTGCTGTGAACTACGTGTTCAGCACGCTCTCAGAAGCTTCATTTGTTGGCGAGACAGAGCTTCAGCGGTAGTCGTTCCCGAGTCGAGTGGGTTGCACACTTCAGGCAGCACTACCCCATGTCATGTTGCAAGCGGCCAATTTCCGCTTCAGCACTAAAAGAGCATTTCCAGGGCTGCGCCGTTAACTGCAAGTCAGTCGGGTGTTAAAATCATTCGCGAAACTACCGCCAGGTGGCGCAAAGGGACGGATTGCAAAATGAATGTAATTGTAAAATGAGATAAAAGAGGAAGTAAAACAACAATAACATTATGATTAGAACATTGTAACATCTTTTAAAACCATTAAAAATTGACAGTGAGTTAATTTCAAAACGTAGGAGGATAGCTTAGTCTACAGTCTACTCATCAAAAAGTTAAAAGAAAGACCTTTACACTAAGGTATCTTATGCATGATATTTGTTATTAAACAGTTTATTAAATATAAGGCTATATATATATATATATAATATATATCTATCACACAAACCCGATTCCAAAAAAGTTGGGACACTGTACAAAATTGTGAGTAAAAAAGGAATGGAATAATTTACAAATCTCATAAACTTATGTTTTATTCCAATAGAATATAGATAACATATCAAATGTGAAAAGTGAGACATTTTAAAATGTCATGCCAAATATTGCCTCATTTTGGATTTCATGAGAGCTACACATTCCAAAAAAGTTGGGACAGGTGGCAATAAGAGGCCGGAAAAGTTAGGTCGATTGGCAACATGATTGGGTATAAAAAGAGCCTCTCAGAGTGGCAGTGTCCCTCAAAAGTCAAGATGGGCAGAGGATCACCAATTCCCCCAATGCTGCGGCGGAAAAATAGTGGAGCAATATCAGAAAGGAGTTTCTCAGAGAAAAATTGCAAAAAGGTTTGAAGTTATCATCATCTACAGTGCATAATATCATCCAAAGATTCAGAGAATCTGGAACAATCTCTGTGCGTAAGGGTCAAAGCCGGAAAACCATACTGGATGCCCGTGATCTTCGGGCCCTTAGACGGCACTGCTCACACATACAGGAATGCTACTGTAAATGGAAATCACAACATGGGCTCAGGAATACTTCCAGAAAACATTGTCGGTGAACACAATCCACTGTGCCATTCGCTGTTGCCGGCTAAAACTCTATAGTTTAAAAAAGAAGCCATATCTAAACATGATCCAGAAGCGCAGGCGTTTTTCCTGGGCCAAGGCTCATTTAAAATGGACTGTGGCGAAGTGGAAAACTGTTCTGTGGTCAGATGAATCAAAATTTGAAGTTATTTTTGGAAAACTGGGACGCCATGTCATCAGGCCATCCAGGTATGTCTTTTTTGTTTTTTTCATTGCATCTGAAAATGACTAGTCTAGTGACTAGTGCATCACATTCACTCCGCGCGCTCTGCGCAGAATCTGCCTCTCGCAATGCTCAGCTGTGGCCGATTTCAAAATGTTTTATATAAAGGTTGCTGTCCCATTTCATACAGGAATTGTTCATTTTAAAAAAATCTTATTATATTGTTAGTTCTAATTATATTGTTAACACAAGTTCATTTGACAATTCACCCTTTTTAACTTATAAATTCCTTGAGATTTTAAAGTCAGTTTAATAGTATTGAAGTACAAGTTTTAAACAAAAGGTTTTAATTGCTTAAATTATTTCTATGAATTAATAATATGTTATCATGTTTATTCTTGTAGAAAATAAGTGTTTATTCTTGTAGAAAATAAGTGTTTATTCTTGTAGAAAATAAGGGTAAAAATAAGGGACAATCCAAATATTTGTCATATTTGTTTTGCTTCACCTATTTATGTAGGCTACAATTAATCTAAAATAATAATAATAATAATAAAGTGAAAATTTATTGAAAAATAAAATGCAATTGGTGATTTCACATTTTATTTTCAATACAGTCTCGAGGCTAGACTGCAAGATTTTAAATTTTAAAGTGAAAAGTGAAAAGTGAAATAGAAATTAAGTTTTTAGTTTTTAGTATGGTGTGTATTGTTTGTGTGTTGGTTGATTGTTTGTTTAATGTGTGAAACGAAATTGGATTTTTTGTAATCGAGACATGGTGAAATCTGTCAGTGAGCTTTTGCGGGAAGCTTGGATATATTGTAATCGAGATTCTACAAACAATTATAGCCAGACATTAAAGCTGCAGTTCGGTCACTTTTGGGGCTCGCGGTCTGGTGGAAGAAAAAACTTGTGGCCGGAGCTACTTCTCTCCTAATATAAACAAATTCCACCGCTCCCGGCTTTTCTGTCCAAATCAGCGCAGGGCTGTGCCACAGTGTTGTTTTGTGTTGAAAATGTTAAAACAATTATATATAAATGAGCGAGTACAGCACGCAGTCATGAATCCATTTTCCAAACCGTATTTTGTCTTATCCTGAATCACTACGGTACACCTATAATAAGTGTTTATATTCGGACTCTTTTTAGTCTGGTTTGGGGGTCGGCAACGCTGCAGAGTAGCACAGTACCTGCGTGACTCGCCATAGATGTAAACAGAGAGAAGTAGCTTCGGCTACAATGTTCTTCCGCCAGACGCGAGCCCACTGATCTATATAGATCAGTATATTATAGCACAGATCAGTATAATTATAGAGCACTGATCTATATATTATAGGTATTATTGTTGATTGGTGAGTATTTTATTGATTGGTGTGTGTGGATCAGTATATTTTACCGACCTCTTCATGCTTTAATACCCACTAGCTTTAACCGAGGACCTCCGCCAATGTTTCATATTCGCGTCGTGCCTAACAACGCCCTTTAGCCATGACTTATTCAGATACAGCACTAGCCTAGAGTACCTTATTGCTTTTATAAAAGGTTTACATTGAATGTTATTCTAGAGAATTATTTTGTGGACAGTTGTTGGCAGTGATGATGAAGACTGGTGGCTTTAGTCTGGAGGACACATTCAAGATAACTGGTTTCTTTCGTCAGAAAATTGAAAATGGTAGGTAAAAAGAAAACCCCCCTAATACACAATTATGAAAGCATGTTTAACCTTGACTTGTACAAACCCATTCTCAGAGATGTAAAGATTACCTTAAAACCACATTTAAGTGAAAGTACATGAACGACTTAAATTCTAACATCACTTGAGTAAAAGTCTTAGTCTTAAGACCCTCAAGTTGTTCCAAACCTGTATGCATTTATTTCTCCTGCTGAACACAAAAGAAGATATTTTAAAGAATATGGGTAACTGTTGATTGGTCCCATTGACTTCCACTTGTAGAGAAACCATCAAACTCCCAGCAAAATATAGCACTTCTGTGAGTTTCCATAAGGACCTGAAAGCTGCTGTATCATTCACAGAGAGTGGGTTTGGTTTGGTGTAATTATCGTTCTGTGTACTATTATGTAACTTCAGTTTAAGTAACTTTTAGAGTTTAAGTTATAGTTCACCCTTAAAGTTACACTATCTAAAGGTCACAGATAAAACTGCAGGTTTGCTTTTTTTTTTTATGTTTTTGTTTACTATTATGTTTACACTATCTAAAGGTCACAGATAAAACTGCAGGTTTGCTTTTTAAGTAAGTCCATTTTTATATTACATATAAATGATATTTTCTGTCCTATTACAATGGTAAATTAACTTCATTTACTGTTTTGTTCAACAGTCTGAAATGTCAGACCAGCAACGTGATATATATATAAAGTATTTTATTGCAGATTTAAATAATGCAGTGTTTTGGGTGGTTTATTGACTATCAATGTACAAATAAACTGGCTGGAGAGTTTATACCAACATCTTGAATGCTATAAAATACGGTAATTTACGGTATGTACGGTAATTTGTGAATTTTAGTGTTTGTGTTGTAGTATGTGTCAATGGCATCTGAAAGGCTGGAGAGTTTATACCAACATCTTGAATGCTTGTCGAGGTAGAGCCACTTCTGGATTTTGTACTCTATCATTATCGTGACTTGGGGGTCCCATCCCACGTCGATCCCATAATTTTCATCCACCTGTGGTAATTGAAAATCAGTCATATTGTGGGTGGACGGAGAGAAAAAAAAAAGGTTATATATAAGACGACGGAAAAGGGCTTAAGAATTAAAAGGTGTAGTATGTGATTTCTAAGAAACAAACAATTTTGATAGAGGTCTACTCTGTGTGAGCCGAAAAAAAAAATGTTTGTACATAGTCCTGGTTGTATAAATAGTAGGAAAAAAAATTGATCTGACAAAAAAAATGTTTTTAAATTTTATAGGCAATCAGCAATAAGAATGTCGATTTCAAATATCACGAGTGTTTTCAGCAGTAATCAACAGTCACTTGTGCACGTTTAAAGGGAGTTCACTTTAAAATGAAAATTCTGTCATCATAAACTCACCCTCATGTTGTTTCAAACCTGTATGAATTTCTTTCTTCTGCTGAACACGAAGGATGATATTTTGGAGAATGTCAGTAACCAAACAGTTAACTAGGTCCCATTGATTTCCATTGTAGGAAAAAAAATATATACTGTTCTATGGAAGTCAATGGGACCAGTTAACTGTTTTGTTACTGACATTCTTCAAAATATCTTCCTTTGTGTTCAGCAGAAGAAAAGAAATTAATACAGGTTTGAAACAACATGAGGGTTGTATGAGTGTATATGATGACAGAATTTTCATTTTAAAGTGAACTTTAAAATCCCTTTAATTGTAAGTATATACACCATAATATACATACTGATGCATGTATATATATATAGTCTGATGTCTTTACTGAATGGTGTGTCATCAGTATTGTTGGCACTGTGTGTCTTAACCAAAGCTGGACAGGTGACTGACTCCCAGCAGTTCTGAGCAAAAATGTCAATCTCAGAATCTGGATTGAGTACTCTTTTTGTCTCCATGTTGTAGAAGATGTGATAGAACATGCTTAAAACATGTTCATACACATCTCTCCAAAGCCTCTCAATTCTGTGGGGGAGAGAGTTAAGATTTGAGACAAAACTAATTATGGGAATCATGTTTAGTCTGGTGTTTTATACCATTTAACCTATTCAATATTTACCTCTGGTTGTGTACACCCTTCCTGTAATATGAGAATTCCTGTTTTCTCCTCTGTGTGCCACCATGTACTCAGCAACTGCAATATTCTCCACACCTTTGTCAGATCGGACTCTTGATGGGATACCATATTAATTAACAGCAGATATGAAGTTGCTGAGCACAGTGGATGCTCGGTTATTTAGAGACACAGAAAGATAAACTATTAGTCGGCTGAAACCATTGATTCTACCATGAATCACCAATCTCCATCTACAGAATACACAAGAATATTGGAAAAACAAGTTCAGTATCAAAAAGGTGCTGGTTCTTAACTACAACAATGCACACTGCCCAAACATTAGATTTGAAATATGTGGACATGTAATGTTCACATCACCTGAAATTGCCAATTACAGTAATACTAGCCATTATATTTCATATCTGTGTGACAGTAGATCAATATGATTAATTACATATACATTCTCCATAATTTAATGTAATTAATGGTAATTTAATGGAGCCATCAAAACAATTTTCATGCATATGAGCAGTGCGTCGCATCAAAAGCAAAAGAAACCATTATAAATCCAATGATACTGGGTGCTTGGTCTTCCATGTAGACTAAAAAAGGTTACTAGGACTTGTTTGTCCCATCATACAAATATATCTTGCACAAAATATGAGGCAAGTAATGTGTGCCTCAGGGAAGATAGATTTTAGTCACATTACAACAATTTTTACAATTTTTTTTTGTTTATGAAGTCTGCAGTAATACTCAGTTTAGTTTTTCAGTGCCTGCTAATGGATATGATGTGTTTGTGATACAGTAATTTATTTTACAGTCTTTCAAAAACTGAACTTTGTACCCCTAAAAATTCTATGTAGAATGAGAAAAATGTTATTGTACACCCCTTCTATAGAAAAAGTGAATGAAAAAAAATCCTTATTAAATCGAATTACATTAACACTACAGAGTAAACACCATTGCTTACATTCTGATTCTTACAGTTTTCATTGTAACGCAAGTACCTGATGAGTTTATGATTGCCATCAATATGCCACATAGCATTGGGAAAAGGCACAGTGTACTGATGTCGCCTTATGGTTCGCATTGACATCGCTCGCATCGATGTTCCATGAGGATCTACTCTTCTGACAGATTCTCGGACTCTTGAAGCTTGGGGGAGGGGGAAGATAAAATATTGGTTAGATTTTTTTAATTCACTTAATAGTTCTGTATTCAATTATTTATTATTTAGAATCAACTTTGTAAAGATATTTTAAGCAGACCTGTAAACAAAAAGTTAAATTTCAACGTCCTTTATATTGTATGAAAGCAGCATTAAAGTTAATTTACATGTAATTGTAAAAAATTACCTCAAACAGCAAATACCCGGATACTATTCTCTCTTAAATGTGAATGATAAAAATATTACAGCTCAGTGTGCTGGACTTACTTTGAACATGGAGACCTCTTGCTTGAAGATGACCATGAATTATTCTGTACCCTGAGTTTGGATACATTCTCTGTATTTCCTCAATGGTGCTGTCAAGTTCTGCATCACTTATAGTTGAATACAGTTCAGAAACCCTAGATGAAATGATAGAAGATATTAGCCCTGGTCACTGCAGCTACATAGGCTTCTGTGAACCTGTAACACCCCGTGGTGTAACCATATCAGGAAAAAATATTGAAAGAGGATGTTCAGAATGAAGGATGCCTTTGATTTTGCTTGATTATTAAAACACATTAATAGAATGTTCAGTTACATTGAGCAAAAAGTAGTGAAAAAGCAAAAATAGATTCTTATAAAAAGTGGTATATATTTAAAATGATCTACTTAGGCTTACAATGTTTTTGGGGAAACAGGCCCTGGTTGGCTGTTGGTCCAGCTCAACCACTTAAACCAGTCTGGACCATTAAATTACAAGTAGAGAAAATAATATATGTTTACATGAAAAAAAAAAAAAAACACTGCTGAATTTTCTATATTAATAACTGTGGAAACGTACATTAACTTATCCAGTCTGTGAAAAATAGAATTGTAAATATATGCGCAACATGGTGAAAGCTGCCCGAGATCACCACTTAGTTAACTTTCTCTTACCCTCATATAATGCTGTTTCATCCTCCGTCTGATGGTTCTCTAATCGCTCGCTCTCCGAATAAGTTGAGATGGTCCTCACTGCAGAACACAAGAGCCAGGGGGGTGATTGGATCCAGATCCAACTCCTCCCACCTTACATATACCTAAACCTACCCGTCTCCACCCCCTGATCCCTAAACCCACCCATCTCCACCCCTAAACCTACCAATCTCCAGCCCCTGGATGGGGATCCAACCACGCCCACTGGATCTTGTGTTCTGCAGTGAGGGGCTACTGAATAAGTTCGCTATCTCTTGAGCAGTAAAACCTTTTAGAAGATGCATCCTTAGTGTTTCTAACGGGATGTCATACCTTGGACGGCCCGGGCCGACAAAACTCTCCAGAAATTCTGCTGTCTGAAGGCACTGCACAATCTCACTAAGATTATTTACAACTCGATCGGATTTACATCGGAGTTTGTGACGGCTGCAAAATGTCCAAGTGTATCCAAGATAGATTCAACTCGAAGCAAAATGAAGTCATCATCATCCGAAATGTTTTTTGCTAGCTGGTTTTAATTCTGCTGCTATACTGGCCATAATTGACGCCACACCCACCCACTCATTAACATATCATTTGCATGCGGCAGGTTGTCATTTGTATTATGAAGATGATGAAGAATGTGAAATCAGTGGAGTAATTGAGGTGTTAAGTTTTGTTTTTGTTTAAATTTGAATTGTCTCAGCAGGTATTGGCCGTGGAGCGTTATAAAAGCTTTGTGAAAAACTGTATTTGTAGTTTCTTTTCATGTTTGGCTTTTCATTTTGATATTGGCAGTCTTCCCTCGAGACTGTATTAAAAATGAAATGTGAAATCACCAATTGCATTTTATTTTTCAATTTGACAGGGATGTCACCGTGAATATATCTACACAAAGCTTGAAATGTCTTTTAAACGAATCAATTCAAAACGAAAGCATTATGTAATCTGAGAAGGTTTCATTATGTAATCTGTGAAGGTTGCATCTCTCTCTAAATGCGCGTCCATATGGAGAGAGTCAGCACTGTGAATTTCATCTTGCAGCCGACAAGAAAACATTTGTTTATTAATAAATAATTAAAAATGTCTCCTTTTTCACAATTATTGGGCTTACTTCTGCCTGTGCTTTGTGACAAACTTATGCCTGTTCTTGAGCGTGAATATGATTAAGGCTCATTATGGATTATAGATGTATATTTTACCATATAACCCTGCGATTAGTTGAATAATGACAAATGACCGACTAGTAACTAGAAAAATCTTACATGGGGGCAGACCTATTAATTTTTTTTTTTTTTTTTTTTTTTTTACCCTCTAGACATCCGCTGTTAAAGTTTGCTAAAGCATTTTATACACGCGTTTTGCATAAATTCTTTCTTCTTTCAGAAACAGTCAGTACAGAGAGAATGTCTTAACACTGATTTTTTTCCTCTGAAACACAAAAACGAAAAGTGAAATAAAATTGATATTTTATGTTTTGAGAATGGCCAACCCTTCTCTGCAGATATTCTTGCTTCTGGTTTGTGCATTGTGAATACAACAAAAACAAACAAACAAACAACAACAACATATATATATATATAAATATATATAATTTCTCCAAAAACTCCAAAATGTTTTTTTGTCACGTCTGTAACGCATGTGTATTTCCCAAACCTATAAAACATGTTCATAGACAGATAATTTACTGATGTCTGACTCTGTTTGGGATTTAGCAAAACATAAAGAGATGGTTCTATATATTGGTCTAATGAATAAGCTACATTCTGAGAGAATACAGATGCGCTACACAATAGTTCACATTTGAAGTGGATCAAACCTCTCTTCATCCCGTTTATTTCTAAAAACAAAGCGTCATTCCACAATGCAAACGCACAGTCATTCGTCCTATCTTTAACCGTTCTGCAAAAGTTTGAAACCCTCATAAGACACTGTCAAGAATTCACACCTTTATGACCACCCCCCCCCCCCACCCCCCAGAGCAAGAAATCCCCCGCCCAGCTCAACACTTTATCTCGACCCCCACAAGCTATACAGAACTACCCCCAACAACCCCCTCCAGCTGAACTGAACTCGGTCTGTTTTTTGGCTGCAAGGAACGGTGTTTTGAAACATGCCTGCACTCACAGCAGCTCTACTCTTTTTATTCATTATTGTTTCTCGCAGCCCATAGTTATTTATTTTCACTAGACCCAAAATAATAACAAATTATCAATTGATAATCAATCATTATTTTTGCGAAAATCATTGTTATTTGTGAACGTAGTGTTTGAGGAAGGCTTTAAGACCAAGCTCAATCCTCCGTCAGCTGGTCCCGCTTCACAGCGGCACGAGCTCTAACTGACCCAGCTTCACCGTCCGCGGTTTGATTTTACAAAATCAGTTTGAGCGAAAACAGCTTACTGATCATGAGCACAACATTTAACAAGGCAGGAAAACATTCAGTCTACCCCTGAAGGAAGAACGTATTTCATTGTAAGTTCATGCTGTTAAAATAGAGAGTAACCCCTCCCAGAAAAAAACTAGTGTAGGCTAAAAAAAGGGCGGAAATGTTTAAACTTGGAGCTCATTTATATCAATGTGACAAATCAAACTCTGTTCCGGAAGAAGCTAACCTGACACTCCTCTAAGTTGTTCTTTTCATGTGAAAATGTATGTCTTTTTGTTTAATTCACTAGGCTATAAGTTTGAAATAATATTTTAGTTGAAAACTTTAAGTGCCATGTTTAAAAAAAATGCTTTTATTGCCTAACGTTTCATAGACCTCAGTTGTTATGCTATTAAAAATCCCATGCCATTTGTAATTTCACAGTAGTTTCACTTCCAAAGTTTACTACTCCCAATTCCTATAATGGTAAAATTGACTCATGCCGATGGCTTTTTTATTTTTTATTTAATTTTTTTTTTTTGAATAATTGTAGCCTATATTGTTGAAGCAAAACAAATATGATAACTTTTTTAACTGCAGGCCATATAGGCCTATTAATTAATAACAATATATTATCATTACAAATTTTGGATTGTCCCTTATTCTGACATTATTGGCTTAAAGAAATAAAACATTATAATAAAGAATAAAAGAAAGAAAGAATCTCAATTAGCAGCCCTTATTTTCCATTTATGAAGTTAACTGGCAACCCTCTAATGATGATGTAATTATCTTTTATGATCCCCTGCATCAAAATAAAATACATAAAAATAAAATAAAAATAAAATAAAATAAAATTAAATAAAATAAAATAACTAATAAAATAAAATAAATAAAATAAAATAAATTACCTGTTGTAGGTAGATATCGCGAGAGCGATGAATAGATTTAAAAAGAGAAATAACGTGGGTGCTTGGTTTCAGGAAAACGAGAATGACAGGCTCGTAAAAAATGCTGTATGATGAAAAAAAAGTTTATGCTAACATATTATGTAATTCAAGAAATAATTTAAGGCAATTAACACCTTTTCTGTACTGGATTCAACTTGAATTTCAAATATTATTAAACTGCACTTTAAATCTCAGTGAGTTGTATAAGTTGAAAGAATGGTAAACATGGAAAAATAAAAATAATAAAATAAAAACACTTGTAAATAGTAAAACAACATAGCCTGATTAGATTAGGCCCAGACTCTGCTCACTAAGATATATAGATGGTAATTTTGTTATTTAACCCACAGCAACACATTTTAACTGGTTAATCGCCCCATTTTCATTTGCCTGCTGTTTTTTTTTTTTTTGTTGTTTGTGTTGTTTGTTTTTTGTGAGAGAAAAAAGTTGCTTTTATTACATTCAGAAATTATAACCTAATAAAATGTTTTGGCCTAATAATGTTATGGCGCCCCAACAGGAGCTTTTTAGTTCCCTTCACGTACGAACAAATCCTTTACATTTAACAAATTTATCATTAACACGCAGAAACAATAATTAAAAAACAATATAGAATAAATTCTAATGGATAAATATAATTGCATTATTTATGATGCTTAGTTATAAAAAAAATACAATAAATAATAATAATCCTTTAAAGGAAACATAAGGTACCGTTGGGCCTCTCCTCATTTTGGAGAAATTCAAAAGTTTCCATATTCTGATGTTGCCCATTTGAAAATAGGCTTTGTAGTTCACGCATGTTTCAGTATTTGACAGAAAAAAATCATAATGAACAAAAATATGCCAAAGTGGACTGCTGCTCGTGCCGGATGGCACAGTGACCAATGAATATGTGCGCATGATGCACCAGCGCAATCAATTTTGTGATTTGGAATTGGTTAAAATGTGCTTGGAAAAAAATATCACAGCAATATCAACGTGTACTAATTATTACTGCACTCGGAAAAAAGCATTTTTAATGATTTTATATCCATTTTATTGATCTATTAAGCATTTGTAAAGTCCACGTTTTTTTTATACTTTTTTTATGTTTCAATTAACATAATTTTTAACCTAATAATATAAAATCATGCTGTTCTGACACCTACAAATTGTACTAGGGTTTTTATTGGTCCCTTAAACTGACAGAAAACGGATAAGCGCTAAGAGATTTCTTAAGCTGTAATAATGAAAAAAACAACAACAACAACAACACACAATTAATGTTTTTTTTTTTTTTTTCTTCCTGGACAACACACATGTAACTCTCTCTCGGTCTCTCTCTCTCATCTCTGTCCGCTAACCCCCCACTCCCCCTCTCCCCTACCCCCCTCCATTCCTCACACAGAGAGAGTGGCCTTAGAGTGAGATCAGAGTCTGGGGCCAGTTTTTTGTTTAATTTTCTGTTATCCATCACAGTGTTGTAAAATCGTTGAATGACACTATGCATATTTCCTCAGAATTGATAGGTGTCTCCTGTATGAAAAATGGTTTTGAAATTGTTTGTAAGCTGCAATTTTAAAAATACAAGACAATTAATAGTTTCCCTTTTTCATTATACTGTTATTTTCAAAAAATCACCACGGCAAAACATAAGTCAAGTTATCCAAAATTCCCATTCCCCATTTAAGTTCCTCAATGTTTTTGGCATCATGTAGAAAAAGTTTGGTGTTTATAGTGTAATTCTCCTCTGCGGAGTATGCATTTAATTCCCAGCCATATTTATCCAAAAATGCACATTTAAACCAAAATAGCCGACTTTCCCTGTAGGTCGCAGAGCTAATGACTGTAAATTAGAAAGTTGTCCGTCTTGAGTAAAACAATCTATTATACCAAGTTTGGATGTCTGTAAGCAAAACTAACCCCCCCACTTTTGACAAAAGGTGGCGCTATAGAGTGCCTCCTCCACAACCCTTTCATCCATGTGCTTTTGCCATTGTCTAACTATCGTTAATACTGATATGTGGTTTTGAGTTTCATGTAATTCTGAGCATTTTTAATCTGCCTCACAAATCACTAGAACAGAATATTCAAAGATTGGACACGTTGTCCATGGCAACACTAATATTAGATATCAATATTCCCCACAACAGATTTACATCGGCCGTGTTTTCGGTTCATTAGTCTGATGAAGGTTTGAAGGCAACTCGATGTTTGAAAATATGGATGCTGAATTTCAAAGCATTTTGAAAATGACACACTTCTGCTGCCAGTTGGTGGCGGCTATAAATTTGACACTCCTAATAGTCACCATCTATGCTATTCGGCATCATACATCGAAACAATCGATGAAGTTTGATCTAAATCAGAAAAATGTATGTGGATTTTTTTAGACATTTCCTGTTTTGCTCATTTTTTTGCCCTATTTTTCAACGCCTCGCCACGGAAACCGTTCGAGATAATCAAAAATCCCCTGGCAATTTTTTCATCCCCAATGTCTTGAGATCAGTTCACCGAGTTTCGTGGAGAAGGGTGGAAAACCTCAGAGGAGTATTCAATTCAGAGCATGCTTTTTGAAACAAGCCCTGAATAGCTCACTTCCTGTTGGCAGAGCCTTTTTCATAGAGCGAAAAGTTGTTCGGCCCAATGAGATCTATATGTACAGAGTTTCATAAATACATGCAAGTATGTGTGAGCCATGGTTCAAGATTCTTGGATCGTGTTCCAGGGGGCGCCGTGAGCCCCTGTGCCAATACCAGTCCCAGCTCTGCGAACCGCCTCTGATGGCCGTGAGGTCTAAATGTGCCAATTTTCAAGAGTTTTGAGTACATGCCTCCAAAACTCGAAGTACTTAAAAAAATAAAAAACATAAGTGAAGAATAATCCTTAGAATATATCTGCAAGCAGCGATGGCGGCCCCAGCCGCTACGCAAACGCCACCCCCGTGGCATCAGGGAAAGCTGTGCCCCCATGCACATAACCCTTCTAGCTATTGTGGGTGTCCACCTTACATTGAGGACATCGACTGTCCTGTAAGTTTAGCTCAACCCTATCTCAAACACACCCAGCTAAATCCACTAATGTCTTCAGATTGCTTGAAAATTAAAAGGTAGGTGTAACTGATTAGAGTTGAGCTGAACTTTGCAGGACAGTCGACGCTAGGAACAGGATTGGGAACACCTTGATTTAGCAGTTTGGAATTAAGGATACAGCAATGAAAGGTTGATTCAAACCATCAAAGACACACACACACAGCAATATATAAAACTTGAGTAACACCTCTACTGCTGGGTTTCAGTTATTAACATTAATTATATTAAATTAGCATTAATAACAACTGTATGATACGATCAATGTGAGTCTTTTCTCTCTCTGTTCTTCTACACACTCACACACACACACACAATATTACATTACGAAACTATATATATATATATATAAATTCTAAAACATATATATTAATAAGGATTTAGTTTTTTAACATTATATAAGTTAACATGTACATCATTTATATAGCATTTATGAATCTTATTATTATTATGTTCAAATGGATTTATTACATATTAAATTAAAATGTATAGTTAATGTACATCAGTTACTGTACCATGCGACTATCATATACATTTTTTTTTACTAACACAAATGCAGTAAAATATGTTGTTAATACTTAGCTTGTACTAATGTTAAATATTACATTATTTAACTATACATTTAACATAAAATTATATATATATATATATATATATGTATATATATATATATATATGTATATATATATATATATATATAAAAATGTTAATTAAAGTTTAGCTAAAAATATTTTTTTTAATACATTATTTACCAATACATTTTTTATTTTCACTTCTTATTTTAAGATTTTTTATGTACTGTGAAATAACCTGAACATTATTTTAAATGATAGGATTTAACTAAATATAGAAAAAGATTAATAAGCATCGAAAAAAAATAGATTGTTCATTGTTAGTTCATGTTAGTTAATGCATTAACAATGTAAACCAAAAAGAGCTTATCGCGAATTGCTGCCAAACTTTTCTATGATCTATAACCATTTTTAAAAATCCTTTTAATGATCTATAAAACATTTGTGAAATGATTGTATAAAACTATATTATCAGCAAAATTCATTAGCTTTTTAAAATGCATATTATTTTTCTTGAAAGATTTTTATAAAATGATTTAAATGCTCTATACACGCTTTCTGCAAATAATTATTTAAAAGTAACTTATAGCTCCATCTGCGGTGGGCTATGATTGGTATTACACACTGCACGTCTGAGGCTATCTGAACTGCTCAGAATGAAGCGCTACTTCTAAATGAGCTTAGAACAGATCCGGGGCATATGCCTACTAATGCCTAATCACAGCCCTATCTGTAACCGTGATTTTTTCCGAGCTCCATGTTAATGGATCAGAGCGATCAAACTGCACATGGCAAAAAGATGCGGAACAGAATAGGTTAGAAATAAAGGTGCGAATAGAATTAATATCTAAGAAGATGAGCATAGAGGAGAGCTATGATGGCCATGAATACAGTTTGGAGCAGAGGAAACATCGCTCTTTAAGTGCGACATTCTCTCATTATTTTAATGTTCTTTCGGTGTTACAGTAATCGCTTTCTCGCTGTTAACGTTTCTGGAACTGCATACACATGGGCCGTGGGATAACGCGACTGCAGACTTGAGTACTTGTGAACCTGTATAATGTATAAAAATCTATTTCTCAACACCTGAGGCACCGCTGGCTGTCGAGCTCTATGGCCAATGTATAGCAAGAAAATATGCCTAATAATTCAAACGGAATATAAGGATTTTTTATCCCAGCCTTCAAAGACAATTATATCACTATAAATGATTAAATAACAAATGTATAGTATTTATTAAGATTGATGTTGATTTGGAATTGGTAAAATAAAATTGTTTTTTTATGTCCCTAAAACTGACAGAGGCCCTCAACCACACCTCCCCCTCCCTTCCCACACACACAGAGAGAGTGGCCTTCAGAGTTAATCAGATGTCTGACAGTTTTTTAATTTTCTGTTATCCATACAGTGTTGTAAAATCGCAACCATGCATACTCAGAATGACTTGTTCTATGTAGGAAAAATGGTTTTGGGCGTTTGCAAGCCGCAATTTGAAAATACAAGACAATTAATGTTTCCCTTTACTGTTATTTCAAAAATCACCACGGCAAACCGCCTGGGCCATCCAAAATCCATTCACAATTTAAGTTCCTCAATGGCATCATGTGTAGAAAAGTTTGGTGTGTATAGTGTAATTTCTCCCTCTGAGCAGTAATATGCATTAATTCATTGCTTCATGCTTTTTCCAAAAATCCACATTTAAACCAAAAATAGCAGACTTCCTGTTGGTCGTAGCTGATGACTGTAAATTAAGGAAAGCTGTCCGGCCTTGATAAGAACAATTTATAAAATCGAGTCTGGTGTCTGTAGCTAAAACTTACCTCTCCTTCTACTTTGATTAAAAGGTGGCGCCATTATATAGAGTGCCCTCCTCCACGCCCATTTATGACCTTTGCCATTTTCAGCTATAATTAATACTGGATATGTGTTTTGAGTTTCATGTAATTTATATTTTATCTGCCTCAAAATCACCAGAACAGAATAATATCTTCAAGTTTGACACGCTGCCATGGCAACACTATATTAGATATCAATATCCCCACAACAGATTTACATCGCGGTTTTGTCATATTCTGATAGTTTGAAGCAAATTGAGTAAAAATAAGATGGTGAATTCAAAGCATTTTGAAAATGACACACTTTCTGCTGCCAGTTGGTGGCGCTCGTAACTTTGACTCCTAATAGTCACATCTATGCGATCGCATCATACATCGAACAATCCAATAAAGCTTGATCAAAATCAAGGAATGTATGTGGATGTTATTAGACATTTCCTGCTTCAGTCATTTTTTGCCCTAATTTCAACGTCACACGGGCAAACCGTCGGAGATATCAAAATCCCCTGGCAATTTTTCATCCCCAATGTCTTGAGATCATGTTCACCGAAGTTTGAGGCAAACGGTTGAAAGTCCTCAGAGGAGTACACCCAGAGCATGCTTTTTTAAACAGCCCCTGAATAGCCTTACTCCTGTTGGGCTGAGTCTATGATATAGAGCACCTAAAGTTGTTCGCCCAATGAGATGGGTAAAGTGTAAAAGACGTTTCCATAGAAATACATGCAAGTAGTGTGTGAGATAGTTTCAAGATTTCTGACTGTGTTCCAGGGGGCGCCCGTAATAGCCACTGTGAAACACACGCAGGGTCCAGCCTCTGCGGCGTCCCTGATGTGCCGCAGTTACCAATGTGCTCGTGCAAATTTGCAAGAGTTATTTTGATGTATGTTAAGCAGCCCCGAACAAACCCACCGGAAAGGTTTTTAGAAAAATAACAAAAAAATAATAATAAGAATAATCCTCTGAACACCCCAGCCAATCATAGGGCCCTTCGGCCCATTGGCTCGGGCCCTAAAAAACAAGGAGGGCCCTGCGCCCATATGGCCTCGGGCCCGAATACTAAATAAATAATATTCATATCGAAAAAATATGGCCCTATAATGATACAGAGAAACACAAGTATGTAGGAAATTATTGTGAAACAAACGGTGAAGAGAAAACAGAAAACAGAAAGAAGTATACAGGATTATATTCACTGAGATAATTCCCTCTAGGCGCCACCAGCTGGTTTAAGAGGAGTCCCACAGACTCTTAAGACCACCATAAAGACCAGCTTTATGAAAAACCAACACATCCAATCCTTATACCAGGAAATCTCCTCTAAGAGATGTTTTAGCAGTATACTGGGATTCAAGAGAAGCTCAACAAAGTCAGTGAGGAGGAGGAGGATGATGAAGACTGAAAATACGGTTGTGTCCATGCTCTTTCTGTGTGATGAATTAGATCACTGACAGACCACACAAGAGCTTGGTTGACCTGCACAACACCACTACTGAAGATGACCGATGGACTCCATCTGACCCTTTTCTCCAGCCAGCCAGCTTCCAGCTCCCAATGAAATTCTGGATGATATTGCATTTTCTAGTCTCTCAAATATATCTTTGCGATATTGAGGATGCTGTTTTGAAAAATACATAATTGACTTATAAAAATGTTTATAATAATTCTATAGGTATCAATAGCCGATATCACTGTGTGCATTGAACATAATAAATAAAAGACATTTGAGATTAAAATACGCTTTTGAACTGCTATCTTGGGTTTTTATCATTAAATTATAAAAAAAGTTCATTTAGAATTAAGTCCAGTGTCTAATCGACATCTTTATGCCTGGTGACGTTATGACAGTTGTAGAATATTTTGTATCTGCCTCAGTCTGTGGTTGTGGTAAGAGCCGTACATCAGGTCAGAAAATGAAGTTAGTTATTTCAAAACACATTTAATGAATTGTCTAAATGATGCATTGTGGAGTTTCAAGACCTGTTTAAATATTCTATCACTTTTATGTATTAATTGTTTCCCCATCAGTCAGGTGTCTTCTGCAAGCTGTTTCAAACAGGGATGTCGTGGCATGATGGAAAGGAGTGTCTATTAAATGCGTGTGTTCTATCTAAAAGGCCAGCCAATGAAGATAAGTTTGGGAGAATGTTTGGCATCTGTTGCTTTTTCAGACACACATTAAAAGTGACTCAAACTCACAGCACTTGCAGAGATTGAGCTGCATTTACTACTGATGTTGTGCATATTTATTTAATTAAAAATTGCAGCCTTTGCGATTCAGTAATCACATTAAGCCAAATTGTGATTTCGGTTAAATTTCGATTAATTGTTCAGCCCTAGTGAACAACAATAGCCCAAGTTTAGAAAAACAAACAAACAAACAAAAAAAACCTTTTATTATTAATAATAATTCTGCATCTATTTTTAGGCATGCCAGCTGTCACTGTGGGTGGCACCGGATGAGCACAGCAAGCAATGTCCTACACACAGTTATACTTATCTCTGTTGTTGAGTGAATTATGTATGTATATTAATGCAGCATGTTTGAAATACAGCAGAATGCATGAGTGTTGGTTTGTATTGTGCATAAACAGCATGCATATGAAAGACAGCAAATCTCTTTGAGTCATATCTGAAATGGACAAACCATCCATTAATCAAGAAATTATAGTGAAATTATGAAAAGAGAATACCAACAATGAACCAGATAAAGAATTAAACATATAAGAGTATAAATTACCACAAATGAAGACCTTGTTTGCTTTGTAGACCTGAGACTATATTTTATACATGGCTGATCCTGATGACTGGGTTTTAGCCGTGAATCACACATCTGGTTTATGTGTGAGTTATACATGTAAAGATCATTAAACAGCATTAATATGAATGTGAGATTCAAGTTAATATGATCACTTTTACATGATAACAAAATACCCTTATTTCCATGTTTTATAGAATGCAGTGTTATTGGTTAACAGTAAAATAAAAAGTAGCCTATTATATATTCTATTCTATTCTATTCTATTCTATTCTATTCTATTCTTTACTTACTTACTTATTTATTAGATACATTTTGGTTAAGGTCTCTATTCTGTCCAGTAATTAGTTTTAAAACAGGATTACACATTGGAAAAGAAATACACAGCACAAGAAGCATAATGCATGTATGTGTTCAGCAGACAGAGCAATACTTTACAGTATAATTGTTATCATGAGAGCATGTGCTTATAATGAACATTTTCAATATATCTTGTATGTAGTCGAACTAGCATGACATCACAACCAGTCCATTTTACCAGACCTCCTCAGACTAAACTAGTCTCTTCTGGTTTTAGTGATGTTTGAATTCTGAGACTCTGTCTGCAGACCAGCACACACAGGAGAGAATCTGAAATCAGTCTCACACTCTTCAGGAAATAAGGAATACTGAAAACAGGAAGAAGCCCACGGTACAATGGATTAAAGTAAATGAAGAAACTAAATACAGTATAGGGCACATAAAGCACCAGCAGAGTGAAAAGGAAAACAACCAAAATATGATGATCTGGTTTCCTGGATGTGTGAGACTGACGATCAGCAGAACATGAAGCCCCACAAGAGATTATCCATGTGATCACTGACACAATCAACACAAGTACAGCAAGAAAGAAATAATAAACACCATGTAAATACATTAGACCAATAATGATACAGAGAATCACATGTATGTATAAAATGATAAAACACGGTGACAAAACAGAAGTAGTATACAGTGGATATTTCACTGATGGAATTCCCTCTAGCGCCACCAGCTGGTTTAAGAGGAGACCACAGACTCTTGACAACCACCATAAAGACCAGAAAAACCAACACGTCCAATCCATAAATGAGGAGAACTCATTTAGGAGATCTTTAATAAGTACATAGGGACTCAAGAAAATCTCAACAAAGTCAGTGAGGAGGAGGAGGATGAGGATGAAGACTGAAATACGGTGTCCATTCTTTCTGTGATGAATCAGATCTCTGACAGACCAAACAAGAGCTGGTAGACCTGCACACACACTAATGATGATGAATATGGACAATCTGATCTTCATCTCCAGCTCTTCAGCTCTAAGCTTCCATTTAAATGGATAAGATTCCATATTATAGTCTCTCCTTGATCTCCTTGTGATATCCCACTGAAAATATTTAAGTGAATAAATAAGGAAAAAGTAGTATATGTGCTTTTAGAGATCGTTAGTTAATATATATATATATATATATATATATATATATATATATATATATATATATATATATATACACACAAATATACATACATACATACATACATACATACAACAATAAACACTTCAAATAAAAAAACTTGAATCATATTATTGATGCTACTATCTATAAAAAATCCCAATGGGGAAATACATTAATATAATTGTATGAATAATATGTTGTTTATATTTATTAAGTTTAAACTAATGTCTATGATTATGAAAAATTGTTACTGTTCTGTGATAAGAGTCACAAGATTTTTTTTTTCTTTTTTTTTTACATGGTTTGAAATATAGAATAATGAAAAAATGTTGTGTTTGTGGACTAAACAGCCGCGGATCAGTAGCGGACTGCAAACGCGTCCTGTGTGTGAAAACACAATGAGTCCGTGCTGCTTCTGCACCACACACACACGGACTGCATACGCACTGCAGACGGAGTATGTGTGAAACAGGCGTGAGTCTTGTCGAGGTTTTTTTTTTGGGGAAGCTTGGTAATTTCACAGTAGGCATACACACAGGTTCGAAGACTCGTTCTCGCCCCCTACAGTGCAATTCGTCTAGGTATACATTCGCGCTAAACTATCACGGTGAAAGTCATCATAGCTTGCGTAGTATAGACCCAGCTCCCAACCCAACTTTGAGAATAAATTAACGGCGATATTTTTTTTTATCGCGCGATAAGATTATAGTGTTAACGTTGAATGTTAATGTTAACGCCGATAACGGCCCACCACTAAAATTTTGTGTAGATTTGTGCAAATTGTTGTATTGTGTGGGTAAAAATGTCATTACTAATGAAACATTTCAGGTTTTCAGAAAGTTAGTAGAGTCATGTCTGTATCAGATCCAGCTAAATCTACAGCTATGATTGTGTGTTCACATGTAGTATCTTCAGCTCTATTGATGGATGTAACATCATTGTTCAGCAGCTCATCCTATACAGTGCTTTATAAACCTGATACATGGCAACTGAAATGACTTGAGTCCCAATATGATGTGAGTAATAAGTTTAAACATTTGCTGGAAAATTACTCTTTAAGTGTAACAATTTAAGCAGAAAAAATTTCTGAAGATTTCTGAAGATTTTTTCATGTTTTTTTTTTTTTTTTTTTCAAAAGTTTCTTGAATATCAGATATACAGTGTGACCATACTGAACACCACTCTATGCGTGTGTGTGACAAGGCCTGTGCACTGTACACACCACTGGCACATAGAGATCTGAGATCGCACTTTGCAAAAAGTAACATTCAGAAGCCCATAAACTTCTTGTCAGCTCTGCCATGTGACTTTTATTAATCGATACTGTACGCTACATTATATTTCTCAGCAAGGAGGGAGTTAAATCGCTGTTTTTTAAGTAATGTCTGCTTTAATGTTGATTCTTTCACATGTACAGTACATACATACAGAGAATTGAAATTGCGTTACTCTCAGACCCATGGTGCATACATATAACACTAACAGTAGAGCCTAAAAATACAGATAGATACAGATAAAATATAAAATATAAAATACCTCTATACAAATAAGGGCATGTAAAAAATAAAAATAATAATAAAAATAAAAATAAAGTTAAACAAAGCAGTGCAAGGCACATGGCAGGATAGAGTGCAAACCAGTGAGGTGAACAAACAGTGCAGATAAAAAGATTGTAGTGCAAAAAAAAAGCTTATTCAGTCTGATTAAAGTGACAAAGGGCTCAGAGAGCAGTTCTTTTATTTAAACTGACTGGAGAGGTAGTAGAATGATGTCAGTTCCATGGTGAATGAGGTAGTGAGCAGACCAATGCTGCACAAAGTGACTGGTGCATGTCACGGTATGTTAGTGGAAGGGGGGAGTGGAAGGACCTGGGGATGTGAGATCTGGAGGGGGGGGGTCATAGTAGGGCTGTGCAAAAAATCGAATACGATTTTCATGCGCATCCCTTCAGTAAAGACGCTCCTGTAATTAGTAGTATATCTCCAGCACGTGCGTTCAGATCAGGGTTGCCAAGTTTTCACAACAAATCCTGCCCAGTTGCTTCTCAAAACTAGTCCAAAACTAGCCCAATCGCGTTTCCAGGAGGTTCCCCGATAAAAATTGCATCCCGGGGTTAAAGTTTTTTTTTTTTGTCAGGGTTGCCCTGGTAATATTCACATTTTAGGGGCTAAATATCATGTTATTGGTATTGGGGTCGCTTCAACCCGCGGACATGAAAAACAACCGCAGACTTGGCAACACTGGTTGGCATTTACTACACAGAGCCGTAATTCACTGACAATCTACACAAAATCGATTTTTAAAATCGCGGGCGATTCTTTGTCGATTTTGAAAGCGATTTTTGTGTAGCTTGTCAGTGGACTACGGCTCTGTGTAGTAAATGCCGCTCCACCTGAACCAGTGTTGCCAAGTCTGCGTTGCCAAGTCCGAAAATTGTTTTTCATGTCCGCAGGTTGAAGCGACCCCAATACCAATAGCGTGATATTTAGCCCCTTAAATGTGAATATTACCAGGGCAACCCTGCCAAAAACGTATATTTTAACCCCAGGATGCAATTTTTATCGGGGAACCTCCTGGAAACGCGATTGTGCTAGGTTTTGGACTAGTTTTGAGAAGCGACTGGGCAGGATTTGTTGTGAAAACCTGGCAACCCTGATCTGAACGCACGTGCTGGAGATATACTACTAATCACAGGAGCGTCTTTACTGATGAGATGCGCATGAAAATCGTATTCGATTTTTTGCACAGCCCTAGGTCATAGTTCAGTGGTGCCTGGGGCAGAAGAGGGAAGGGGGGGGGGGTTCAGGAGTGAGTTCAGCTTCCTGACAGCCTGATGAATGAAGCTGTCCTTCAGTCTGCTGGTCCTGGCCTGGAGACTCCGCAGTCTCCTCCCTGATGGCAGCAGACTGAAGAAGCTGTGTGACGGGCGGGTGGGATCACCTGCAATGCAGAGGGCTTTGCGAGTGAGACGGGTTCCGTAAATGTCCTGGAGGGAGGGGAGGGAGACACCAACTATCTTCTCAGCTGCTCTCACTATGCATTGAATGGTCTTCCGGCAGGACGCGTTGCAGGCGCCATACCACACAGTGATGCATCTAGTCAGGATGCTCTCGATTGTGCCTCTGTAGAAGGTGCACATGATGAGGGCCGGGGCTCTAGCTCTTCTCAGTTTGCGGAGGAAGTAGAGACGCTGCTGTGCTTCCTTGGCCAGTGCTGTGGTGTTGTCGGTCCAGGAGAGGTCCTCTGTGATGTGCACACCCAGGAACTTGGTGCTGCTCGCTCTCTCCACAGTCGCACCATTGATGGTCAGAGGAGCATGCTGAGTGTGCACTCCCCTGAAGTCAACAACAATCTCCTTCGTTTTCTCCACGTTCAGAGAGAGATTGTTGTCTCTGCACCACCCGGCCAGGCGGCTTGCCTCACTCCTGTAGTTTGTCTCATCTCTGTTGCTAATGAGACCCAACACAGTCGTGTCATCCGCAAACTTAATAAAGAGGTTGGAGTTGTGTGACGGTGTGCAGTCGTGGGTCAGCAGAGTGAAGAGGAGGGGGCTCAGCACACATCCTTGGGGGGCCCCAGTGTTCTGTGTGATGGTGCTGGATGTGTTGCTACCGACCCGTACTGCCTGAGGTCTTCCAGTCAGAAAGTCTAACAGCCAGTTGCACAGCAAAGTGTTGAGCCCCAGCTGAACCAGTTTGTAAATGAGCTGTTGAGGTATGATTGTGTTGAATGCTGATCTGAAGTCTATGAACAGCATTCTGACATATGAGTCTTTTTTCTCTAGATGTCTGAGTGCTGAGTGGAGGGTAGTTGAGATGGCATCATCGGTCGAGCGGTTGGACCAATATGCAAACTGGAAGGGGTCCAGGGAGGGAAGACTTGATGTGTTGCGTGACTAGCCATTCAAAGCACTTCATGAGAATAGGGGTAAGTGCAACTGGACGGTAGTCATTGAAGCAGGATGGAGACGGCTTCTTTGGGACTGGAGTGCTAGTTTTGAAGCATGTGGGGACAACAGCCTGACTAATTGAGATTTTAAAAATGTCTGTGAAGACATCAGTGAGTTCCCGCTGCACAGTCTCTCAGTACACGCCCAGGAATGTTGTCAGGACCCGGAGCTTTGGGTGCGTTGATCCTGCTGAGGGATCTCCTCACGCTGTCCGGGGACAGCGTCATCACCTGGTCGCAGGGAGGAGGTGGAGTCTTCTGTGCAGTGGAGCTGTTTTGTGCCTCAAAGCGAGTAAAGAAGGCGTTCAGCTTGTTCAGCAGGGAGATGGTGCTGTCACAGTGCTGTCCGTGGTGGGGGCTTGTAGTCCGTAATGGTCTGTATCCCCTGCCACAGGCTCCGAGTGTCTCTGCTGTCGCTGAATCGATGGGCTATCCTCCTGGAGTACGGTCTCTTAGCCTCTCTGATGCTGCAGGACAGATTGGCCCTAGCTGTCCTCAGGCCCACCTCATCTCCAGCTCTGAAGGCAGCGTTCCGCAACTTCAGGAGTCTGTAGACCTCCCCTGTCATCCATGGCTTCTGGTTGCCCCAGACAGTGATGGTCTTTGTGACTGTTACATCATCAATACACTTGTTGATGTAGGCAGTGACAGTCTCTGAGTACTCTTGGAGGTCTGTGGTGTTATTGTATGTGGCAGCCTATTTAAACATATTCCAGTCAGTGGTGTCAAAACAGTCTTGAAGAGCCTCAGATGACCCTTCTGGCCATACTTGTATCTGTTTGTGAACTGGTTTGGCGACTTTAATGAACAGTCTGTATGCAGGCATTAGTATGACAATGACGCGATCTGAGGCACCGAGGTGGGGGAGGGGGAGGGCTTTGTAAGCTCCTCTCTGTGTGGTGTAACCAGGGTCTAAAATGTTTTTACCTCTTGTTGGAAAATTAATGTGTTGGTGTATTTTTGGGAACACACTAAGTCTGCATGGTTGAAATCCCCAGCTATGATGAGAAAAGCATCAGGGTGGGCTGTCTGCTGCTCATTAATGTGCTGGTACAGTTCATTTAGTGCATTATTCCTGTTGCTATTGTTGTTGTTGTTGTTCAGAGGAATGTAAACAGCAACGAGCAGTATGGCTGAATATTCCCTCAGCAGATAGAATGGCCGGCACTTAATAATCATAAACTACACCAGGGGCGAGCAGTGTTTGCAGATCACAACAGCATCGTGGCACCACGCATCATTAATGTAAACACAAAGCCTGCCGCCGCATGATTTACCTCCCACGATGAGTGCTCTGTCCACTCAATTGTATGTCAGCTGATCAAGCTGGATAGCGCAGTCTGGAACACTGTTGTTGAGCCATGTTTCCGTGAACACAAAAACACAGCAGTCTCTTACAGTCCTCTGAGTTGAACGTAGTAATCGGATGAAGTCCAGTTTATTGTCCAAAGAGCGTACGTTAGGCAGTACGATGGTGGGGATAGCTGGCTTGTGAGGGTTAGCCGTTAGCCTAGCCTGAATACCTCTGTGCTTACCGCTCTTCTGCTTCCTCTCACGCCGCTTGTGGCACCTCCGCTGTGGGTGAGATGCAGCAGTGGGGGTCGGTGATGGTGAAGACCTCCGGAGCAGACATTTATGGTGTTTTTTATTTGTGTTTCTCAAATCAGACTTGCCTAAAATAAAATCTATAGACATAAAACAGTTTAATCATATAGCAATGTTTAAGCGTTAAACCTAGATAACTGTGCGCTATATCCAAGTTTTTATGGAGAGTGGAAGCTGAAGTGTGCTTTGCAGGAAATGGAGGTGACAGGGTTCCTACCTGGTCTCATGGCATACAAATGTACCTGGGTGCACTTTTCAGCGAGATGCAAAATACGTACCAATAAGTACATCACTGAAGTTTCCAAAATAAATGAACACTAGAGGCAGTAAAACTCAGACACCTTTTTTTCCTTTTCACACAAATTTATAAAGTTTTGATTAATAAAGCGCTATTTTCACACAATTATTTGCATTGGTCGACAAAGTACACAAATCAAGTAGTTGAGTAAAAGTACAAATCTGTATAATAAAATATTACTCCAGTAAAAGTACTCAGTTTTCAATTTTACTTGAGAGAAAGTACAAAAGTACTTGATTTTTATGTACTTAAAGTCCCTGTAAAGGCAATTTAAAAAAAAAAAATGTCTAAACACATTATACATGTTAGAAATGTATTGCTAAAACATATTACAAACACTGTGAACTGTAAAACACTGAATTGTGGAGTTAGACCGTTAAACAGTTTCTCACCATTGCTGTGGTCCGGATTTTTTGGGCGGGGCTAAAACAGGGGATTGATGACGCACTGCGTCCCCCTGAGCTCCTGGCCCGCCCCTAACAATATAAATAGAGCACATTCGCATCAGTTCGCTGCTCAACTGTGAGTTACTGTCATACTGTTACTTACTACAGCCTACAGTTTGCTAGCTATGCCTCAAACATATATGGTTTTGTACAACCAATTAAGCTGTTAGAAGCATCCATTCCGGCTGTAGCAGTGACAGTTGAGTGGGACGACTGCAGCTTTCCTGCGAGTGGGCGTGGTTTAAGCGCAGCCAGCGGACATGCCCCCAGCGTTTGAGAGCTGAGACTACTGCTCATTTTTTCGAGATTTTGATAGCTTATTTTATATACTTACCGGCTTTTTTATCATTCACATTTTGCTGGGTGGCTAAGAACACATTTTTCTGTGGTATGACAAACTCAGAACACATACTTAAATTTGACTTTACATGGACTTTAAGTAAAAAGTACTGATAGATGAATATTTATTTTGCAGTTTTATACATGGTACTTATATTATTTAATTTTTTTTTAGCATGTATTTTTTTATATAATTCTACTGCTCAAAATACCTGGGATATTCCCAAAAAACAATAAGGAAATAATGATTTTTTTTCTTCTCGAACCTTGTCTGTAGTGTAAAAACACCCCTGGCCAAATGCCCCCAGAGGGCATCACTTCCCACTTTGATAATTACTGCAGTTACCATGTTCTTCACATCCTTTCTTTTTCTCTCAGATGTAATCTATCTATCTAGGTGGTTTAATAAAAATATTTGGACTTTATTTTTATTTATTTTTTTAAAAAACTCAATGTAGCACCAGCAAGCTCTTTAACTTTACAGGTAGCATCAGCTAACATTATTGATTTATTTTCAGCATGGTTATGAATAAACATTTATATTTGTTTAGTCGGGTAGTTGATCCAGATACATAGGAGCTTAGGCTATGTGTACTGACAAACAATATAAAAACAGACATCACATAGGACTAAATACATAGCATTTTAGTAAAACTGCTAACGTTACAGCACCGGGGAAGACGAATGTGCATGAGTTATGTGTTATTTTAATGATTTTTACCTAAAACATACAAACTCTAAAGTGTTTTTGCCTTCATTCAAGCATTTCAGTGGGCTTAAACAGAACAACATTTACAGCAGATTTAGTTCAGAAACAACTGACAGCTTTGACCTAAATATGATTTTCAGTTACAGTAGTTAATCCTAAAATTCGGCATTAGTAATTTACTTTTAGCAGCATCAGTCACGCGCGCGCGCTCACAAGATCTCCCGGTTCTTACTAGTGAATTCAGTTCACTGGAGACTCGCACTAAATGGTTCATTTGAATCAGTGAGTTGTCCACTCGAGTACAGCTGCAATTGAATCATTTAAATTCATGAATGAATTGTTTGGTGCGATTTGCGAACCGATTTAAAAGATTCATTGAAAAGAATCAGTTCTTTCCTTGAATTAGACACCGCTTCTGCATCTCGGAGCACGTGATGTATTATAAGAAGTAAGGATAAGTTTTATGAAATATAGTAGGGCTGGGTGGTATATGCGAATTCGTACGATATATCGATTTTTTCTTAATAAGCGATTCGATGAGGCAATACTGTTTATATCGATATTGGCCTACAGTAGTTTGATACGAGCGTATCTGAAAATACAAGCGGAGGACACAGACTGAGAAGCTGCGGAGAAAATGCATAATCCAATCTGTTCTAAACATATGCCAAGCTTCATTTGAAGGCCTTTAAAAACTGGTAAGACATAGTTTTATAGTTTGTTTCAATATCAGTTTAAGCGGTTCGACCTGTCAGACACTCGGACAGAAAGGCACTATAGGCCTAGGGCTACTCGCGCTGTTCAATGTGTTTGAGATGTGCTGTCTTCCTGAATGCATAACTTACATTTCACAGGTATTATTCTCCATCTGTAAATGTTAGAAAGCCATGGAAAATGTCCATTTTTTTTTCTGCCAGAAGTGTGTGAGCCTTCTGTTTTGGGATTTTCCGCTAAACTTCACTGCAGTGAACGAGTGTCGCCACGTGCATGTGCGCCAAACAGACAGAGCGCAGTGAAATATGAGTGGAATAACTGAGACTAAAATATATATATTTTGCTGAAATATTTGTAGTTGGACAATAATTGTGACGTAGAATTTTAAACCTATAAGTAAGTCTATTTTTATGATCACACTGACTGTAATGGTGATTATTACTTTTTTTTTTGTAATGGATGATCAACTGTCTTCAATTCAACAAAACAACATCCATTTAAACAAACAAAACAGGGAAGGGGGAGCAACAGATTTACAATCTTAAAAGAAGAAGAAGAAAAAACTTTTTATGGTGTTTCCTTTATATAGTTGTAACCCTCCTCCTCAATTCCACTTTTTCGGGATTTATCATGTGCATGGGGAAATGAATTGGTGAGAGATTACTAAAATTTAAAATCAGGATGTATACACAGAAACTAAACTTTTGGGCATGCGACTCTGGCTAGAGTGTAGAGAGGCCTGGTTAGCTTAAATATAGCTATACTGCGTTTTTTTTTTTTATGAGCATAACACTCCCATGCACATATACTTAGCCACTATAACCCGTATTTGCAAAAATAAATAAATAAAAGAATCACACCCATTGCACACACTTAAATATCAGACCCCAAAGATTGAATGTTAAACTCAAAATGTATTTTTATTCATTTTCAGAACCAAGAGAATTTTCCTTTCAAAATGTCCTCATAGTCCAAATAAAATAACTGAACAGTACCCCAGGTTTTTTTTCCCTCTACTTATGTCTCAGGTTTTTTTTGTGGTAGCACAACGATGGCGCGCTTGTTGGAGCTCAGTTGAAATCTTTCCAAAGAATATTGTCTGTACTCACAGTTCCTTGGTAAACAGGAAGATTATAGTGACCGTCTGTCCAAACCGTTCTGTCCCGTGGTGATATACCAAGTGAAGAAACACGTCCTGAACCTCCAACCCGTCCGTGTGCAAACACAGACACCTCCGGAATCAGCGCGAATCATGAGCACATCTACTACAGCAACATGTATGGCCGCATCTGATGCACATGGCTATGGCGTTAGCTCCTCTTCAGTAGAATCTCCGTGCCCGATTTAACCAGCTCCAAAACAAAACTCACTCTCCCGTTTTAACAGGATTACACACTGACAAGAAAAACCAAAAAAAAAAAAACCCAGGGAAAAACAAACCCCCGCCCCCCGCTCTTAACTGTGATTATCAGTCAAGTAATCAATCGTCTCGCACTTGCAACTAGCTCTTCGCTATCTCTAACTTTTTTTTCGTTTGTTCCCACCCCCCTCAAAATCCGGTAGGTTGCCAAACTGCTTTCTGGATGGCACTGATTGGATAACAAACAAAACTGACACCTAGCCACCCAATGCAAAATAAAATGGCAGAGGGTTCAAAGGTTACTCACAACAGAGGATATCTCAACCCCTTACAATTTTATAACTCAATAACAAATATGAATTAATATTAATTATTAATAACAAAAAGGTATTACATACCAAGAACAATTGAACTGGCCCATATTTCAGAATATACTGTATTTCTGTTAACAGAACACAAAATAAACAATATATAAATTTAGCAGGGAGCTACATTCTCCCCCCACAAAAAAAATGGTCATGCCCTCATGACATGTCTAACATCCTATATCTGGTACAAAAAAATAATAAACACATTTAAAAACAATAAAAAATTATTAATTACTATAATAACTATATATAATTATTAATTATTATAAAGATTATTAACATTCCCTTTAACCGATCCACTTGTAAAAAAAAACTTTTGTATCTCTTAATAGGAGATGGGCCTCTTTCTTGTCATTAATCTCAACTACAGTAGCACTATGTGTACCAACTGCCACTGACGTTGGGTTCCCTAGCAAGTCATAAGGTAGTCTGATTGGAGCTTTCTTTAGACTCTGAGGTCGGGTTGTCTTGTCAGAGCTTTCTGTTACACTGTCTAGTCTCTCAGCTATTTCGTCTGATGTCTGTATTTCAGCATCTCTTTCTCGTTTCACAATTTCTGCAGTCACATTTTGTACCAAATGGTCATCCTCCTCCACTGCAGCAGGTTCTTCAGCTGTCTCATCCGTTTCTGGGTTACTTGTCAAAACAGCCAGATCCAAATCCAGATCGAAAGGCTCAGCATAATCAATGTTTTGAGGCTCTGATCCTGGCAACTCTCGTGGTACATAATAGTCATGCCATACACCCATCTCATCATCTTCGGAGTCAGATGTTGCCTCCATCTTATCATCCTGTTCAGGTGCTGGTAAGCAAGGAGAATCATAGTTATCTTTTCTCTTTTCTCTTTTCTTTGAGCCGTCTGCTTGCTCTCCTTCGTTTTGGGGGCTCCTTGTTCATCTCAGGCCGCAGCTGCACTTCCCTTCCGATCGGCAGAATGTGATTTCGGTGCAGTATCTTTTCAGAGCCATGTCCATTCTGTGGCTTCAGTTTGAACACGGGCAAACCAGGCAGATGACTCTCCACAAATGTAAGGAGTATCTTTCCACCGATCAGCAAGCTTGTGCTTCACTTGTAAACCAAGGTTTCGGATCAAGACCCTGTCCCCGAAATCTAATGGACAGAAACGAACTCTCTGATCATAACGTTGCTTGTTCCTTTCATTTTTCTTCTCTGCCATACTCCCAGCCAACTGATAGGCAGCTTGGAGCTCACGTTTCATGGTTTTGACATACCTCAAATAGGATTTTGTGGAGGTGCCGTCACTTGAGACCCCGAATGTCATGTCTACTGGCAGCCTGGCTTCCCTTCCAAACATTAGAAAATATGGAGAATAGCCTGTTGACTCATTCACTGTGCAATTGTACGCATGTACAAGATGGCTGAGGTGTTTACTCCATTTAATTTTGTCTTGTGTTTCCAAGGCTCCAAGCATGTCAAGAAGAGTTCTGTTAAAACGCTCAGGCTGTGGATCACCCTGAGGGTGGTAGGGAGTGGTTCCGGATTTCTTTATGCCAAGCATGCTCAACAGTTCATGGATAAGGCGACTTTCGAAATCCCTGCCTTGATCTAAGTGCACCCTTCTTTGCAGACCATAGTGGACAAAGTACTGTTCCCACAGAACCTTAGCGACAGTCGATGCCTTTTGATATTTAGTTGCAAAAGCTTGAGCATATCTCGTATAATTATCTGTAACTACGAGCACATTGCAGATATTTCTGGAGTCAGGCTCAATCGTCAGAAAATCCATACAGACAAGATCCATCGGTCCATCACTGTTAAGATGGGACAACTCAGCAACTCTCTTAGGCAGCGTATTTCTCTGAATACACCTCGGACAGCTCTTACAGTACTTTCATGCGGGGCCAGTAAAACCTCTCTCGTATCAGGCCGTATGTCTTGTCAAACCCCAAATGGCCCGATTTGTCATGCAACGACTGGAGCACAGTTGTTCTGAACTCTTGTGGGAGCAACAGCTGCCGTTGAGCTGGTTTGTTTGGTGGATGGCTCGTTCTATACAACACAGAGTCTCTGACCATTAGCTTCTCCCACTCTTTTAACAACAGAGACACATCAGGATGTTTCTCTTTGTTGGCGTGATTAGCACTTCTCCAATGCATGGGTCACACTTCTCCAGTGCATGGGTCTTTCTGCTGAGAATTTGAGATTTCTGCTGCGCTCAATTTGGGCAACTGCTGAGTATTCAGAAATGACAAGTTGCAATAGGCTCTGGGGACCGCGTCTTTTGATGAGCCCATGAGATCTACCACTCTGCACCATCGACAGTGAGGTACTCTGACTTTGGACATGTGACAGACAGCTTGGACTGTGGTGGCAAGCAGTGTTTCCTTCTCCTCATGAGAAGCATTGAGGTTTGCATGAGGACGCCGTAACAATGCATCCGCATCTATGTCCTGTTTTCCAGGCCGATACTTCAGACTAAAATCATATGTTGACAATTCTGCCAACCATTGATGCCCTGTAGCGTCAATTTAGCTGTAGTTAAGACATACGTTAATGGATTGTTATCAGTGTGGACCTCAAATTTGACTCCATAGAGGTAATCATGCAACTTGTTGACAACAGCCCATTTCAAAGCCAGAAACTCAAGCTTATGCATGGGATAATTATTTTCTGCTGGAGAGAGGCTTCTGCTAACAAAAGCAACTGGGCGCAAACCTTCTTCCTGATCCTGATAGAAGACACCTCCCAATCCTTCTCTGCTTGCATCAACATGCAGCACATATGACAGTTTTGGGTTGGCGATTGCCAGCACAGGCGCCTCTGTAAGACTTCTCTTTAAAGCCTCAAAAGCTTTCTCACAGTCTTTGTCCCACCTAGCCCCAAAAGTCTCAGAAGGATGGTACCAATCTTTTGTTGCTGTGCCTGCTTGTGCTTTCCTCAGCTCTTTGATGTCTTTATTTTTCTTTGCCCCTTTCCCTGTCTTTCCAGCCACAATGCAACCCTGAAGCAACTGGTTGAGTGGATAACAGACTCGGGAGAAATCTTTTACAGAACGTCTGTAATATCCACAGAAACCAAGGAAGGAACGAAGAGCAGTGATATTTTCTGGGCGTGGCCATGATTTCACAGCTTCAATCTTTGCCGGGTCTGTAGCAATGCCATTTCTAGACACAATGTGGCCAAGGTAGGTAACAGAAGGGCAGCAGAACTGACATTTATCTAATGATATCTTTAATCCTTCTTCCTTCAATCTGTCGAGGACTTTAAGAAGGCACTGCTCATGTTCCTCTAACGTTCTCCCAAAAACGTTCACATCATCCAGATAAACAAGCACTTCCAGTAGGATTCATATCACCAACTGTCCTTTCCATAATTCGTTGAAATGTGGCCAGGGCCCCACAAATCCCTTGCGGCATCCGCTCAAACTGATAAAACCCATGCTGGGCAAGTGAATGCTGTTTTTTCTTTATCAGCAGCAGCTAAAGGGATCTGATAATAGCCACTTCTGAGGTCAAGCACACTGAACCACTGGCAACCACCTAGGCAGGACAAAGCATCTTCCACGCGAGGGACTGTATACTGGTCTGTAATCGTTCCCCTGTTTAACGTCCTATAGTCAACACACATACGTATGGTGCCGGTTTTTTTTGCGAACCACAACTATGGGGAAGCATAGGGACTTCTAGAGTCTGAAATGATTCCGGCCTCTTTGAGATCATTCAGATGCTTCCTCACATCCTTTTTTTCACCTGGTGGTAACAGTCTAGAACATTCTCTGAAAGGTCTATCATCTGTCACACGAATGCTGTGTTGTGTGCTCTTTGCACATCCCACATCAAACTCACTGCAGGAGAAAACCTCTTTTCTTTCCATCATCTTTCGACACAGTCGCTCCTTCCACTCAGGAGGCACAGGGGAGTCACCAAAGTGGAAAGAGGACGGGGACAATTGAGGTGTTGGCAGCTTAGCCCCCTCCTTTTCAAGGACTGTATTTATTACATCTACAGGAAATAGATGAGCAATAGGAATTCCACGTTTTAATGTCACAGTATGACTGGACACATTTCTCATGGTGACTGTGATGCGACGACGCTGGACACCAGTGGACTTTTCAACAACAGGCATGACTAGAAGCTCTTCAGGAAAACAATCCTCCTCTGGATGGTCTATAAGAACAGCTTGGCTAGAAAGACCTCCAAGAAACTTTGGAATACCAATGACTGTTGCAACGCAGCCAGGTGGCAGAGTGAAAGGCTTGTCTTGTGTGAACCAGATTGTTCCTCTTTTTTTATCACCTGTGTTGTCAGAAGTTTCCCGAAACTTCTCATAAGCTTCTTTTATTACGGGATGAACAGACAGGGGGTTAAGAAAATTGTCTCCTCCATGTGTTTTGCATGCATGGAACAGTCTTCGAACTATAGAGGTGTTTGTGCCAACCACAATGGAAACATCCCCTGTCATGACCGGATCTGGACACACAAGCACAAGTGTTTCTATGGTGTCAGCTACTCCAACTACATCTCCAGTACACTCAAGCTTCAAGCACATATAATACATTATATGTATACTCCTTTGCACTGAGGCCCCAAATCTCCAGGCACTCAATAGGGGTCAAAGGCAGGTGCTTCAGATACTTGTCATAAAAGGAGCGATACAGTAGGGTAACTTGGGACTCGCTATCAAGTAAAGCTTTGGCGTAAATGCCCTCAATTTGTACTGAGACAATAGCGCTAGTCCAACTAAACCCTCTGGCAAGTTAGCCTGCTTTTCTGGTAGCGTGTCACACTTTGTGGAACATATCTTCTCCGGAGCATCAGGCCGTTCCTCTACTGAGCCCCTGGAAAGTTTCCCATTGGCTATTTTATTTACAAGAGACTTTTCTGAGATTTTATGGGTTTGGACACTCCCTCTGGAAATGACTATCTTCACCACATCTGTAGCAAAAGACATCAGCACGATATGGAGGTTTGGGAGCTCTCTCCTTCACACGTACATATGAGTTTCCAGTAGCTTTCTGGCTGGGGTTCTGGTCTATCTGCTGTGCCACACTTGCTGATGCAGTCACAGAGGCAGAAAGGAGGCGTGCAACATCAGTCTTGAGACCTTGAAATTCTTTCCTTAGACTCTCTATTGCAGTATCTTGCAGGACTGGCGCAGGCTCTGGCAGTACAGGTACAACTGAGGCTGTAGCACACTCTGCACACTTACTAATAGCTAAAGATGCAACCTTCTGTACATTCGGTCTTTCAAGGATTATCTCCTCTTCTTTTCTTACATCCCGAAGCAACTCAGTAAAGCTGGGAGGAGGCTTGAGTTTGTAAGTCAGTCTTATGCGAAGAGCTACAAGGTCATGTGGCAGAGAGCCTCTAGCAACTTGATCAATGCATGCTCGGTTCATATCAATCACTTCAATTCCACCTTTACGATGGACTTCATGCAATAGCTTGTCTAATCTGAGTAAGTAGGCTGATAATTTCTCACCATCTTGCTGGAATGTATTACGAAACCTCACCATGAGATCAGCTGCACTGTCTGTGGTTCCAAAAGCTGTTTCAAGGGCTTTAAGGTAATCATTGGCAGTGGCCTGGGGATTATTGACTCTCAAACCTCTGACAATATCTGCTGCTGTCCCTTTAAGACTCTCAGCTACTCTCGGTCTCTTGACAACATCAGAACACTACCACTCGTCCAACATTGTGGGTGGTCTGTTCCGCCCAAGCATCATACTCCTCTTCTCCATGTGGAGTGGGTTTCATACCTGAGAACATGCGTAGCTTGCGATAGCCCGGTCCATCTACAGGTGTGGCTTGACAGTTTTTTCAACTAGTGAGGAGATTGGCATTCACCAGCTTTTGTGTTCAGGTCTGGAGCGGTGGGTAGAGCAGAAGCAGAGGTTAGTAAGCCTGTGACATCAGCTAGTGTCTTCCCTTCATTTGCTAAGAATGACAGCAACCTGGACTGGAAGTCTCTTTCACCAGTCACATGAACACTCTGGGTCTCAGTAACATTCACTATCCAAGGTCCAAACTCATCTCCAGCTAGTAACTGTTCAGGTATGTCAGTCTTAGTCATATCGTTAATAGTGTTTTTCGACTAAAACTAACTGGCTTTTACTGACGTGTTCTAGAAAAAAAAAATTCTACACACCGTCCTCTTATTTTCAGGGACTCAAAAACACACATACCAGTACCTAGATACATACTCAGGGCATGACAAACTTCCTCCAGGCCCCAAAAAGAACCCGGTCTGTGGAACAACACAGATCACTGCCACTGCCAACATGTGTGGGTGGGCTTCCTTATACATTAGTCTTCACAACCAGGTGTGCTTCATCTTTCAACTACCGTCGCAAGCGGTGGGAAAAAAAATCAGAGGTTACTAAGCTGTGACATCAAAAGTGTCTGCCCTTCCTTGCTAAGAATCAGCAATAGGTCCTCTTTGTCCTTAGAACAACACCATCACTATCCAAACACCAAATCAATCCCAGCTAGTAACTGTTCCGGTCTGCCTCTTTAGTCATAAACTGAACTAAAACTAACTGCTTTTACTGAAGTGTTTCTTGCCTCTTATTTACAGGGACCAAAAACTTTAGCCTCATCCAGTACCTTATACATAGATCAGTAACACCAAGAGAAACCTCACTAACACAAACGCTTTCCTTGCATCAATACCTTCGTCTTCACACCATTTGATAATCTGTCCTGACTCAGTGTTATATTAGCTTTAGAATACACAGAATCCAAAAAAAAAAAAAAATCTCTGTACCGCAAGTGACTATAGGGCTTTTAAGCTACCTCATTTAACACTGATTTTCCTCTTTTGTTTTTCTTAGAACATGCTCACAAAAACAAAGCAACAATAAACAACATCCCGGACGACGAGCCCCCACGCGTAACCTTCCTCCTCAATTCCACTTTTTCGGGATTTATCATGTGCATGGGGAAATAAATTGGTGAGAGATTACTAAAATTTAAAATCAGGATGTATACACAGAAACTAAACTTTTGGGCATGGGACTCTGGAGTGTAGAGAGGCCTGGTTAGCTTAAATATAGCTATACTGCGTTTTTTTTTTTTTTATGAGCATACCAAAACTCCCATGCACATATACTTAGCCACTATAACCCTATTTGCCAAAATAATAAATAAAAGAATCAAAAGAATAAAAGAATATTTTTTTCATATTTTTTTTTTTTTTTTTTAAAGTAAAGGAAAACGATAATATATAATATATATATATATATATATATATATATATATATTTCGTTTATATAAATATATTATATTATATTTCCTGTCAAAACAAATAAAAAAATCAAAATAGGTCGGGTCGGGAAATGTTGAGACGCTGTTGAGTTCTGATGCCTTTCTACACAGAGCTCTGCGTTTTAGACACAGAGCTCTGTGAACAGCCAGCCTCTTTTGCAATGACCTTTTGTGTCTTGCCCTCCTTGTGCAAGGTGTCAATGGTCGTCTTTTGGACAACTGTCAATTCAGCAGTCTTCCCCCATGATTGTGTAGCCTACAGAACTATACTGAGAGACCATTTAAAGGCTTTGCAGGTGTTTTTGAGCTAATTAACTGATTAAAGTGTGGCACCAGGTGTCTTCAATACTGAACTTTTTCACAATATTCTAATTTTTCTGAGATACTGAATTTGGGATTTTCCTTAGTTGTCAGTTATAATCATCAAAATTAAACTAAATAAACATTTGAAATAGATCATTCTGTGTGGTAATGAATGAATATACATGTCCTTCTCAAAAAATTTGCCATATTGTGAAAAAGTTCATTATTTTCCATAATGTAATGATAAAAATTAAACTTTCATATATTTTAGATTCATTGCACACCAACTGAAATATTTCAGGTCTTTTATTGTTTTAATACTATGTTTTTGGCATACAGCTCATGAAAACCCAAAATTCCTATCTCAAAAAATTAGCATATCATGAAAAGGTTCTCCAAACGAGCTATTACTGCCCTACTCATCCTGAATCAACTAATTAACTCTAATCACCTGCAAAAAAGTCCTGAGGCTTTTAAAAACTCCCAGCCGGGTCATTACTCAAAACCGCAATCATGGGTAAGAGGTTAACCCAGAAGGCCATCATTGACACCCTCAAGCGAGAGGTAAAGACACAGAAAGAAAATTTCTGAACGAATAGGCTGTTCCCAGAGTGCTGTATCAAGGCACCTCATTGAATAGGCTGTTCCCAGAGTGCTGGTGGCAAAAAAACGCTGCAACAACGAGAAGAGGTGACCGGACCCTGAGGAAGATTGTGGAGAAGACAGATTCCAGACCTTGGGGGACCTGCGGAAGCAAGTGGACTGAGTCTGGAGTAGAAACATCCAGAGCCACCGTGCACACAGGCGTGTGCTTTTGAAACCAGAAACAGCGGGCAGAAGCGCCTGACCTTGGCTACAGAGAAGCAGCACTGGACTGTTGCTCAGTGGTCCAAAGTACTTTCTCGGATGAAAGCAAATTTTGCATGTCATTCGGAAATCAAGGTGCCAAAGTCTGGAGGAAGACTGGGGAGAAGGAAATGCCAAAATGCCTGAAGTCCAGTGGGCAAGTACCCACAGTCAGTGATGGTCTGGGGTGCCATGTCAGCTGCTGGTGTTGGTCCACTGTGTTTTAACAAGGGCAGGGTCAATGCAGCTAGCTATCAGGAGATTTTGGAGGCACTTCATGCTTCCATCTGCTGAAAAGCTTTATGGAGATGAAGATTCAGTATTTCGTTTTTCAGCACGACCTGGCACCTGCTCACAGTGCCAAAACCACTGGTAAATGGTTTACTGACCATGGTAATTACTGTGCTCAATTGGCCTGCCAACTCTCCTGACCTGAACCCCATAGAGAATCTGTGGGATATTGTGAAGAGAAAGTTGAGAGACGCAAGACCCAACACACCTCTGGATGAGCTTTAAGGCCGCTATCGAAGCATCCTGGGCCGTCCATAACACCTCAGCAGTGCCACAGGCTGATTGCCTCCATGCCACGCCGCATTGAAGCAGTCAATTTCTGCAAAAGGATTCCCGACCAAGTATTGAGTGCATAACTGAACCATAATTATTTGAAGGTTGACTTTTTTTTGTATTAAAAACACTTTTTTATTTTATTGTGTCGGATGAAATATGCTAATTTTTTGAGATAGGAATTTTGGGTTTTCATGAGCGTATGCCAAAATCATCAGACTATTAAAACAATAACAGACCTGAAATATTTCAGTTGGTGTGCCATGAATCTAAAATATATGAAAGTTTAATTTTTATCATTACATTATGGAAAATAATGAACTTTTTCACAATATGGCTAATTTTTTGAGAAGGACCTGTAATATACAAGTTTCACTTTTTTTTGAATGAAATTAATAAAATAAATCAACTTTTTGATGATATTTATAGTTAATTATATGACCAGCACCTGTAATTTATCGTTATCGATAAAATCCCCAAGAATGCCATTGAGGTATGTTTTTTTTTTAGCAATATCGCACACCCCTAATATATGTAATGTTTTGTTTAGGGATAAAAAATAAATAGAAATATGAGAAGTGCCCTTTTTTTTCACTTGAGGCCCCCTGTCCCTCAAAATGTCTGTGTACAGTCACTTTAAACTGGATGTCAGTTGCAATTAAATGAAAATGTATAGTTTAAATTGATTTTTAATGCAGTAGGTAATTGAACTGCAGAGTGCTGTTTTTGACCTGCGTATGTTTTATGGTAAACTAAAATATACTTTAATTTCATTCCCATTAAAACATCTATGTATTTTAAATATATTTGTATTATTATTATTTTTTTTTATTATTTGGCTGGTTTTCTGGTATTTTTATATGGTGGTTTTTATCTCAAGAGTGGTGTCTCATCTCACAGCTCCTGACAGAATTTTACAAATTGGCATAAATGGGTATGTAAAATATTAATTAAAAAACACAATATGATGCCCCACAATCCAACTTACGTTTTTGTATTACAAAACTCAGTTTTTTTTAAATTTTATTCAATTATTTAACATTAAAAAGTTGAGATAACAACAAGTGGATAACAAAAAACTTTGACTAATTTGTATGACTAAATTAATATTTAAAGTGGGTCAACTAACAACTTTAAGTTTTTTATTAGGACAGCCAACAAAGGATGATGAGCATGCACAGTTATATCACTTTTTTTATAGCTACAATGCCATTTTAAATTCTCCCGCTTAATTTTCAAGTTGACTCAGGCGGCACCTTTTTTTCTGACACACTGGTAAGTGATTGATGTTTTATGGTAAGTGCATATCAATTTACTATAGATTTTAAACTAAATTTGCAATCCAGTATGCTCTTCTGTACAAAGAATTAAATTAAGAAAAAAAAGTCACATCACATAATAATCATGACCGTCATTGTTTACTTTATCTATTATTGGTGTCAACTCAGAGATCTCATCTGTTATAGTGCTTAATATGTAAAAACAACTCAAATTCATTAAACATCTTACCTTTTGAGATTTAAGACAAGTTTAAGATTATCCTAACTATGAAAGTTTAGTTATATTGAGTTTTAAGAACATTCTTTTACAAGAAATTCAAATAATCTTTAAGAAATGTTGTGGAATATGCATCTTTACTGGGATTAAAAATACTGTTTTTGTTTTTAAATAATTTCTTTGTGGTGATGCAAGCAGATTGAATGAGTGCATTTCAGTAAATGAAACAGGACCTGATTAATCAACAACTGTACATTTGAGCGTAAGATTTTAAACAAGTCAGCAAATTGAGAGGCCTTATAAATTACAAAGAAGTAAAATGTAAACTTGGAAAAATAAACAAAAAGGAAGTTAGAAAAGATACTAATGCAATATGCATACTGAAGCATTATCATGCACTGACATATTTTCAGATTCTTGTGAAAAGGCATGTTACTGAAACCACAGTCAGAGCTGGGAGACGAGAACTACAACCACACTAAGCACAAAACCACCGGATAAAACTGACAACAACGAAACAGTGCACTGAAAAAAAAAAGATGACCATAAAAATGGTAACATCTAAAATAAGTTTCACTCAAGTCAAGAATATTATTCAACATCACTGAATCCACCTAAATACATTGATTTACATAAACTAAAAAAAACATTAAAAGTAGTAGCCTATTTAGTGAGCTAGGCTACATGGATTTATATGCAAAATGTCAATATTCTCAAATTTTAGGCACTATATTTTGTCATAAATACATTTTAATTTATATTTTAAAATTCATTTTAATAAAAACGACATGTATTTTTGTCATGCACATACTTTGTTATTTCATTACCTGTCCTTTATTTTGACAAATAACTTCTTGGAAAAAAGATATCTGTCTGTACACTGATTAAGAAATTGTGTTTTATAAATTATTTCCTTTATTTTAGTTAAACGTGAGGCACTGTATAATTTCACTCCCATTATTTAGGCCTAATTACAATAAGAAATGCAATTTAGCTAAAATCATTGAAACTCTAAAGAATGGACGGATTAATAAACGTTTAAACTCGCAAGTTCTCTCATTATAATCAACAAAGTGCACACGTGTAAAAAAAGAGTTTTCATTAATTGAAAACTTCTGTGATTTTAAAGGGAGCCCTTCTTTAATTTGCTAAGTGCAGCCGCATTTAAATGCAGGTGCGTATCATATTCCTTAAAATATCAGAGTGCAAGATTTGCACGTGCACATGAAGCTGAGTGTGACGCGGAGCATTTATTCTTATTTGTCTATGTATTTTAACTTCAATACAAATCTTGATTGGTTTTATTTTGGATAATTGCATGTAAAAAATGATTCACTTTGTAATGCATGTGCAAAATGTGAAACTGCAATCTTATTCGCAGTCTATAGCATTTTATAATTATTTGTACAATAATATTTAACTTAACCTGCTTTGAATCTTTGTGAAAAAAAAAATTTATTATTTAATGCAAAAGAGATTTATTAAAACAAGTTTTATAAGAGTCATGCTGAATCCATTTAAATCTTGATCAAGGACAACTAATGATCAATGATTTGGAGTGACATCAGCCGTTAGATCATTTTAAAACGGTCAAATAGCCTTCAATTTACAAGGTTATAAACTGCATCTGTCTCAGATGTAGACTTATAAAGAAGTTTTTTAATGCCATACTGTATATCTAAAAGAAATGTGCTCTATTATTATTCATATTCAAGTGTTTGTGCAAAAATTATTAATGCGCATGCATGACAGGGAAGGCGCCCTCTCGATCATTCGAAATTTTTTCCTGATGCAATGCGCATTAAAAAAACTAACTTAAAATTGGGGTGTCTCACATACATGAGAAATATATCTACAGAAAGCTTGAAATGTCTTCTTTTAAAACTAACCAATTCAAAACGAAAGCCATTATGTAATCTAAGGTTTGCATGTTTTTCTTTAAAGGCGCGTACAGTATACTGTGGGGATGAGAGTCAGCACTGTGATTTTCATCTAGCAGTCGACAGAAAACATTAATATATTAATAAAATAATTAAAATGTCCTTTTTTCACAGTTTTTAGGCTACTTCTGCTTGTGCTTTATGGAAAAACTTAATGCATGTGTTTGAGAGCGGATATTACCATAAAGCTCATTATGGATTATAGATGTTAATTTAATATAAACATTGCGGTTTAGTTTGAATAATGGACTTTAAATGAACAACTGCAAGGGTAACTAGAAAAAATCTTACATGGGGGGGCAGACCTATACCCCTAGACGTCTAGCAACTCTCTGTTAAAGTTTTTTTAAAGCATTTTATACGTGTTTGTATAAATTCTGCTTCAGAATGGTCCATAATGGGGAGATGCCTTAACATTGATTTTTTTCTCTGAAACACAAAAACGAAAATTGAAATTAAATGGATATTTTTAGTTTTGAGAATGGTCAACCCTTCTCCATTCAGCAGATATTGTTGTTTCTGGTTGTGCCATTGAAAGTCTACAAAATATGTTGTCTCCTCCCAAACCAACCTTGGGTGGTCTTTTTGATGAACACAAGACTAAGCTATACCTGTGCCTCCCAATTTACAGCTAGTTATCCCACAAGGACAAAAGGCAAGTATAGTTCAATTGTCTTGATTTACATCCATGACTCATGAGTTCTACATGTAGAATAGCTAAAGTCTAGTTAAGGCTATATGAAACGTCTAGCCTATAGGTTATACCAATGCACATTCTGTTCAGTGCATGATTCATTTTTTTATTAAATTGCATTTTTAGAATGATCACAAAATTAAAGATATGGGGGCAGGAAATCAAATTATATTAATTTATTTATACATTTCATATAGTTAATCAGTATCACACAAATGGGACCAAAAAGCAGCAATGATACAAATGTGAAATTGATTTTTAAATATACAGCAGTTCAATAAACAAAGAATTTAATATTAAGACATTCAAGTTTTAGACACAATATTGACTGTTTTTGCTCTTATTTCGCCAAACAAGTATAATACCATTTGGCATCTCTGAACAACATTGAAGCTGTTTGTATCCTGAATGAATCACTTATTTAAATGGATTCAGTTTAAATTGCAATTACTTCACGTTATTAACAGTGACTTGCTGCCCACCTACTGGCAGCTTTTTATTTCACATTTACAGTATTTTTTGATTTCTTACTTTTCATTTTTTATTTTTTATATATAATTTCAAAGCACAGAATATTCAACTGGTATTTATGTTTAGAAATATCAAAAACAGTAATTATTGCATTTGTAACTGCCTGGTAAATAGCTTCATGCCCTACATTAGCAAGTGGAGCGTAGAGCTGGGCATAAGGCATGAGGCCGCCCCACCCGTCCTGGCGTCAAACCTTGGCAGTGAGCGGAAGAGCAAGAGATACCCGCCGGTTGTGTCCCAGAGAGAGGTAGCATGCTTTTCTGGGGGAGTGGTGAAAGCATCTCTCCCTCCCTGGAGGCTGGGGCGGGGGAATAATCTGGAAATCTCGACAAGAGAGCGGTTTTCCGTCTATCTCTAGGTCCCCAGGAGGGCATGGAGAGTTGCGGACAGCCAAGCACCGGACCATACTCATCCTCCTCCTTCACCAGATGGCAGCAGCGGTCCGTTTGAGAGCGTCAACGAAGGCCCTACTCACGAGCACACCTCTGGCAACCTGTGGGATCCAGGTAAGCCTTGCACCCTACACTCACACCCCTCTCTGGTCCGCTCACAAGCCGCCTGAGTTGGGTCCCTGTGTTCCACCTCGCTGCCCCACTGCGGGTACGGCTGTGGTTCCACTGGTCCCGCTTGTAAGGTTTCTAAACGCCTGGTCAGCGCTACACAACCCGTCTCGCTGGCTTCTGCCCACCATCAGCCTCGGCTATGTGAGTCTCAGTTCGTCCGGCGCGTTCCACCCAAGTTTCAGCGGGATCAGCTTCACTAAGGTGAAAGCATCCGATGCCCCTGTTCTGCGGGTATGAAGATTGCAATCCTACTGGCGAAGGAACGCGATAGAGCCGGTCCCTCCAGCCGATTATGAGGATGGGGGTTTTACAGCCCTTACTTCATTATACCAAGAAAGGGGGTGGGTTACGACTGATCTTGGATCTGCTAGTTTTTATCCGGGCCCTTCATTGGCTACCGTTCAAGATATTGATGCAGAAACGCATCTTGGTGTGGGTTCCATCCCCGAGATTGGTTTTGCAGCGATCCGACCTGAAGGGCAAATACTTTCATGTATAGATCCTTCCGCGCCACAGACCTTTTCTGCGGGTTTGCATTCGAAGGACGGGCATATCATACAAGGTCTCTGCCCTTTCTGGCTGTCCCTGTCTCCCCATAGTCTCACGAAAGATCGCGGAGGTGGCTCTTGTTCCCCTCAGTGAGCAGGGTGTTTCTCGCAATTCCTCGACTACTATCTAGTTGATTGGCTGATACTAGCATCATCAGTTGTGCGAGCACAGGACGACATTGTTGCTCCGGCACCTCAGCCTGTTGGGCCTTCGGGTCAACTGGGGAAAGAGCAAAACTCTCCGCCAATAGCAGAGGATCTTCGTATTTAGCAGTATTCAAAAACGCCGTACCCAAAATATGCGTTTCCCCCAGGAGCCTTCTTGCCACAGACACTGTGTCAAAGTCCGTGAGGGGATGAGGAACAACGTCTTTACTAGTGGCGCCATATATTCGGCCCAGTTTCCGCATCGGAACCTGGTTCCCTGAACTAGTGCTCCTCGCGACCAGCCCCTCCTTGGCCCGATTCTTCTGAGGAAGGATCTACTGACTCAGAGACCGGGCACCGTTTGGGGGCACCTGCGTCCAGACCTTTGGAAACTCCATGTCTGGTCCCTGGACAGGACGCGGAGGTTCTAGGTGACCGACCCCAGGAGGCAGGGGAAACACCATCACTTCGGCCAGCAAAGCACCGTCTACGAGACAAGCTTACCCCTTGAAGTTGGAACCTGTTCATCGAGTGGTGTTTCTTTACGTCGAGAGGACCCCCCGAAAATTGCCCGATGAAGGTGTGTTGTGTGACATTCGTGTGCTTTTCTTTCTGCTGCATGGGCTTTGGAGCGAACGGGCTGTCATCCGCCTCCACTCTCAAAGTCCAGGTTGCTGCTATTTGCTGCGTACCATGACCAGCCGTGAATGGGAAGTCTTTAGGTAAGCATCGACGCATCATTCATCACGGTTCCCTTAGAGGGGCCGTAGGAGCGTTTAAAATCATCTCCTGGCCCCCTTCTATACCCTCTTGGGACCTGACACTAGTGGCTTAAAATCACTATAGCAGGGGCCCATTTTGAGCCTTTGCATTCAGCTCCTGCTTGCACTGGCCTCCATCAAGAGGGTAGAGGACCTGCATAGCATTTTCAATCGACGATTCATGCGCTAGAGTTTGGGGCCGGGACTGCTGGACTCCCATGTAATCAGAGAGGCCCTCGGCGCACGGCTATTCCTGTGCCAAAGGTTCCCACTACAACACCCTGTCCACAAAAACCAAGTGGTGAAACCTGCAAACTCTTCCCCTGGAGGAGGCAGACCCAGTCCCTGACTATTGCTCTGGTCTGATGTCCATCCGAGCATTGAGGATGCTACGTAGAATCGGACACAAAGCTTTAGGACCTCAGAGCCAGCTCTTTGTCTGTTTACGGGGCCAGCAGAAGGGGAATGCCGTCTCTAAGCAGAGGATGGCCCACTGGATTGTGGATGGCATAACCCTGGCTTATCAGGCAACAGGGTCTGCCCGGGCCCATTCAGGTTGCGAGCTCACTCAACTAGAAGTGTTGCATCCTCCTGGGCACTGGCTGATGGTGCCTCGCTTACAGATATTTGTAGAGTTGTGGGCTGGGCGACCCCTAACACGTTCGCTAGGTTCTATAGCCTTTCGTAGTAGCATGGCCGGTATACCTCCTTCCCTGTGGTTTCTCACCTCAAACGGGTAGTGGCACTGAGAGGCCCCGGTTGGTGTCGGCTTGCTAAAACTGCTCCAGAGTGTCCGTACTGTTGACCCTGTTGAGATCCTCCATCACCCTAGGCAGCTGGACGCTTATCCAATCCCAACCAGTGAGGTAGTGCTTTGACAGTGGTGAGGGGAACTACTTGTTCTGAGCCCCGGCCTACACCTAATGGGGCGCAGGCAGCTTGCACAGGGCACTGGAAGGGGCAGCACCCACGGCGCTTTGGTAGGGATCCCAAATAGTCGGTCACCGACGTGATGTCGAGAGTGACCGACTGAAAGGGAACATGTCGGTTACTTATGGTAACCCTCGTTACCATACGTAACCGAGACATTCTATGTGTATTAATTGAAAGGATTTGGATCAGGGTGAAGGACACAGGATTTGAATAATATTTGTTTATAATATGTGCTAATTTTGTACAATTGTGTGGGTGCCTCTGAGTTTTGGACAAGGTATTGAAGTTCTACTAGACCGCCAGGGACATACACTGAGTTTCTAAAATAATTTGCAGATTTCCTCTCAGATCTATTGGTTACTGTTGATAAAGCGCTAAGTGCTTGGTGCTTAGTACACCTTTAAGGTTAAGAGTTTTCTAAAAAAAAAAATAAATTACTACCCACATTCATGGATAAGACATTTTTCAAATTTGGACGTATATATATATGTGTGTGTATATATTAATAATCAAAATGTCTCGTTTTTTGTAAGTTAAATGTTGTCCCACTTGACATCAAATCGAATACTGAATTTAGAAAAAAAGTCACATCACATAAAAAATAATGATCGTGGTTGTTTTTTTTTTCTTTTTTTTGTTTTTGGTGTGAGATCTGATCTTTTATAGTGCTTAATATGTGAATCAACTCAAATTCATTAAACATCTTACCTTTTGGGATTTACGACTAGTTTAGGGTTATCATAACTATGAAAGTTTAGTTATATTGAGTTTTAAGAACATTCTTTACAATAATTTAAATAATCTTTGTTAATAAATGTGTGGAATATGCATCTTTACTGGGATTAAAAATACTGTTGTTTTAAATAATTTCTTGTGGTGATGCAAGCAGATTGAATGGGTGCATTTCAGTAAATGAAACAGGAGCTGATTAACCAACAACTGTACATTTGAGCGTAAGATTTTAAACAAGTCAGCAAATTGAGAGGCCTTATAAATTGCAAAGAAGTAAAATGTAAACTTGGAAAAATAAAGTTAGAAAAGATACTAATGCAATATGCATACTGAAGCATTATCCTGCACTGACATATTTTCAGATTCTTGTGAAAAGTCATGTTACTGAAACCACAGTCAGAGCTGTGAGACGAGAACTACAACCACACTAAGCACAAACCACAGGATAAAACTGACAACATGAAACCAGTGCACTGAAAAAAAAAAAGATGACCATAAAAATGGTAACATCTAAAATAAGTTTCACTCAAGTCAAGAATATTATTCAACATCACTGAATCCACCTAAATACATTGATTTACATAAATCATCAGTTCTCGTAAAATGTTTTGTATGCAGGAGAAATGTGCAGGAATAGGAATAAGATAAAGTTTAAATTTGTGTTGTGTTAATTATTTAACGACAAATTGTTATAGCTAGGCGGCTGGGTCAGTAATGTATACAAACAAACAAACAAACAAATATATATCAGTTCAGTTCAGTTTATTTATATACCACATTTAAAAAACAACCATGGGTTGACCAAAGTGCTTTAACAATGTCCAGAAAATAAAAAATAAAGAGTCACACACACAAATAAGACAAATACAGTAAAAACATCACAATGTCACAGCTCAGCTCAATATAAAAGCCAAGGAATACAAGTGTGTCTTAAGAAATGACTTGAAAATTCCAACAGTCTGAGCAGTTCTTATGTGTACAGGTAAACTATTCCACAAATTAGGTGCCACCACTGAAAAAGCTCGGTCACCTTTTTTTTTAACCTAGTTCTTGGAACATTGAGGAGCACCTGATTGGATGACCTCACTGCTTTAACAGGAGCGTGGACATGTAAAAGCTCTGATAAATAGGCTGGCGCCAACACATTTAAAATCTTAAAAACAAACAATAAAATCTTGAAATCAATCCTGAAGCGGACAGGAAGCCTGTGTAGTGAAGCTAGGACAGGGGTAATGTGCTCATACTTTTTTGTCCCAGTCAAAAGCCCAGCTGCTGCATTTTGGACTAACTGTAAGCATTGAAGAGATGACTTATCCAGACCAACATATAAAGAGTTACAGTAGTCTAGTCTAGATGTTATAAAAGCATGAATTTACACTTTCAAAACTCCTTACGTGGCAGGTAGGGCTTGACTTTAGCCAACAGTCTCAGTTGAAAGAAACTGGCTTTTACAACAGAACGAATCTGTTTTTCAAATTTAAAAGCACTGTCAAAAATCACACCAAGATCCTTGGTAAATGGACGAACATACAAACCTAAATTACCAAGTGCATCTACACAAGCACTTAAATCCTCAGGATGAACAAACACAACAATCTCAGTCTTATTTTCATTAAGACAAAGAAAGTTCTGATCCAACCATACTTTTAAGTCTCTCAGGCAATTATGTAATGACAGAAATAAAGCTTTGTCATTAGTTTTGACAGGCAAATAAATCTGTACATCATCTGCATAACAGTAGAAGGTGATATTTCTAAAAATATACCCCAAGAGCAGCATATACAAAGGAAATAACATAGGGCCCAATACTGACCCTTGAGGGACGCCACAAAAAAGAGGGGCAGCATATTGACGAAAATTTACCAAGGTGAACAGAAAAACTTGTCTGTCAAATATGATTGAAACCACTTAAGGGCTATGCCCTTAATGCTGACACACTGTTCAAGTCTAGATAAAAGAATAGAATGGTTGACCATATCAAAGGCCGCAGTCAAATCCAAAAGGACTAAAACAGCAGAGTTACCAGAGTCCACAGTTAAAAGAAGATCATTAGAAACTCTTAAAAGAGCAGTTTCTGTACTGTGACGGGGCTTAAAACCAGACTGAAAATTTTCATTGATTCTAAATTCATCGATAAATGACTGAAGGTGATTAAAAACAACTCTCTCCAAGACTTTCGATAAAAAGGGGAGTTTAGATATAGGTCTAAAATTAGACAAAATGGAAGGATCCAAGTAGTCTGGTGGTTTCCCGACACATATCTTCCAGACATGGTATCTTTATTAGTTCTAATATTATAAAGTGTTTGGTGATCATAGACGAGAAAGGCAGAGACATCTCGACAACATATACAAATAAACAAAGCAAATAGCAAATAACAAACTGAGAAGACTACGCGGAGACAGACGGCATGCCATAGACACTAGCGCCATCCTGAATCACAGTAAAATATACACACACACACACACACACTCACCGGCCTCTTTATTAGGTACACCTATTCAATTGCTTGGTAACACAAATTGCTAATCAGGCAATCACATGGCAGCAACTCAATGCATTTAGGCATCTAGATGTGGTGTAGACGACTTGCTGAAGTTCAAACCGAGCATCAGAATGGGGAAGAAAGGGGATTTGTTGGTGCCAGACGGGCTGATCTGAGTATTTAAAAAAACTGCTGATCTACTGGGATTTTCACGCCCAACCATCTCTAGGGTTTACAGAGAATGGTCTGAAAAAGAGAAAATATCCAGTGAGCGGCAGTTGTGTGGACGAAAATGCCTTGTTGATGTCAGAGGTCAGAGAAGAATGGGCAGACTGGTTAGAGATGACAGAAAGCCAACAGTAACTCAAATAACCACTCGTTACAACCAAGGTATGCAGAATACCATCTCTGAACACACAATACATCGAACCCTGAAGCAGATGGGCTACAACAGCAGAAGACCACACCGAGTGCCGCTCCTGTCAGCTAAGAACTGGAAACGGAGGCTACAATTCGCACAGGCTCACCAAAAATTGGACAATAGAAGATCTGAAAAAAATGTTGCCTGGTCTGATGAGTCTCGATTTCTGCTGCAACATTCAGATGGTAGGGTCAGAATTTGGCTTAGAGAACATAAAAAGCATGAATCCATTCTGCCTTGTCTCAGCGGTTCAGGCTGCTGGTGGTGGTGTATGGTGTTGGGGGATATTTTCTTGGCACACTTTGGGCCCCTTAGTACCAACTTAGCATGGTTTAAACGTCACAGCCTACCTGAGTATTGTTGCTGACCATGTCCATCCCTTTATGACTACAGTGTAACCCATCTTCTGATGGCTACTTCCAGCAGGATAATGCACCATGTCACAAAAACTCAAATTGGTTTCTTGAACATGACAATGAGTTCACTTTACTCAAATAACCTCCACAGTCACCAGATCTCAATCCAATAGAGCAGCTTTTGGATGTGGTGGAACGGGAGATTTGCATCATGGATGTGCAGCCGACAAAATCTGCAGCACTGCGTGATGCTATCATGTCAATATGGACCACAATCTCTGAGGAATGTTTCCAAGAACTTGTTGAATCTATGCCACAAAGAATTAAGGCAGTTCTGAAGGCAAAACAGGGTCCAACCCGGTACTAGCAAGGTGTACGTAATAAAGTGGCCAGTGAGTGTATATATACTGCATATACAGTGGGTAGGGAAAGTATTCAGACCCCCTTAAAATTTTCACTCTTTGTTATATTGCAGCCATTTGCTAAAATCATTTTAAGTTAATTTTTTTCCCTCAGTCATGTACACACATCACCCTATATTGACAGAAATTTTGACATTTTTGCAGATTTCTTACAAAAGAAAAAACTGAAAATATCACATGGTCCTAAGTATTCAGACCATTTGCTGTGACACTCATATATTTAACTCAGGTGCTGTCCATTTCTTCTGATCATCCTTGAGATGGTTCTACACCTTCATCTGAGTCCAGCTGTGTTTGATTATACTGATTGGACTTGATTCAGTCTTTCTTGATTTGGATATCCTGGACGAAAACCTTCTCCAGAGTGCTCAGGACCTCTGGGCCGAAGGTTCACCTTCCAACAAGACAATGACCCTAAGCACACAGAGCTAAATAACGAAGGAGTGGCTTCACAAACAACTCTCACGTGACTGTTTCTTGAATGGCCCAGCCAGATCCCTGACTTAAACCCAATTGAGCATCTTGGGAGGAGACCTAAAAAAGGTCTCTTTGTCCACCAATGAAATACTTATATCTTCCTTCACTCACTGAACACTTAATGTTCTCAAGGAGTCTTCTGAGATCTGGCAAATATTCAACAATTTGCACAGTTTTCCCATAGTTTTGTGAGTTTTAAGAAGCTTTTTTTAGAGAGATCTAAAATATGGTCATGTAGAATAAGGCATTAATATGTGTCTAATAAGACCTAATGAACCGCCAATATGCTAGTAATATACATGCTAATAAGCAAATAGTGAGAACTGGTCCTTAAAATAAAATGTTCCCAATCTTTTTTATAGGAGCAATCAGTTTTGAAAAAGTGTGACAATTCCTTGTCAACATCTCACCTTTAATAAAAAAGATGGTACATTTTACATTTTTAATAGGGGTAGAGAGAGGTTATTCTGGGGTAAACAAACCACACAGGTTTATTCCCTTTCCAACAACGTCATCAAGCAGTATGTTTCTAATCTAAGCATTTCTCTTCTAGCAACATAGTGCCATGTTGAATCAATGAAAAATTCAAATAAGTCATTTGTGTGAACGCATATTGCTGATTATTGCCATATAATTCACTTAAGTTATGGTGTTTGTGGTCACAGTTTCATTCGCAGATCCTCAGATACGACTGACTGAACAATATTTCACTAGCCTACAACTCTGATAAGTTTCCTAAAAGTTTCACATCTACAGCACACATCACAGACAATGGTGCACAAACGTGGATTATGTTCTACATGTCTACAGTAGAAAGAAAAGAATAAAACCAGTCGTATAAACTCTTGATTTCGCTTAAGCAACTTTAAATATAATATGCATGCACAATAAACTATACATCACTCGACAGAAAGGTTTTTACAGGTCTTAATAAAATTTAAATTAATAACAGTCATAATAAGCATAATTCCAGTACGCGCCTCAGGCTTGAATGGTAACGTCAAATCACTCATCAGAATCTACGGTATTCCTCAATAAAAAAAAAAAAAAAAAAAAAAAAAGGATGGGCCACATCCACTGCAATCATTTGGAAGGTACAGTTGTAGTGGATGATCTGGGAAACCTTCCAAAACAATGTGCCTGCTTTTGGGGCTCATTTATGCTCTGAATTTAGATTATTCTGCTGTACTGAAGAACACGTTTGATTTCATTCAAAGGGTGATTCTGTCACTTGGGCACAAGTCTCTCAAACCTGAAGTACAATCCCTGAAAAATCGTCTGCTGCTGTAACGTTGTTGTGCCATGATGGAGCATTTTTCAGTTTGTTCATAATTCACCATTGCAGTTACGAAGAAGAATGTATTTTTTTCCTGTTGGAAAATGAGCAGTCTGCTTAATGTTAAGTAGTTGGTCTTAGAATATAGTTTTGCGTCTTTAAAAGAACTTTAAAATAAATAGGAAAGTTGTTCAGTACTAAAACTAAAAAAACTGAAGAATATGTTTTGTTTCCTGTTGGAAAACGTGCAGTTTGCTTAACAGTGTTAAGTGGTTGGTTTTAGAAGTGTTGTTAAGTTTTTAACACTGTTTAAATATACATAGATCTAGGAAACTTGTTCAGTACTAAACTTGTTTACAGAGTGTTCACTGTGTTGTCCAATTCTGTATTTCACCACTGTGTGAAAAAAGGTTAAAAATGTCAAAAAAGGGGGGGCATTGATTGTATGTGTGTTGATTTGAAGGCATGACATTGTTTTAACTTTGTTTTATGGAACAAATAAATGTCAAAGTGTTGAGCCAAAAATCTTTTGTCTGTCCTTGTTTTAATAACAAGGACAGACAAAAGTACAACTTACTTGAGAAAAGTACAACTTACTTGAGAAATTTAAGGTAATCAGTTTCCAAACATTTTCTAGTAATGTGAACGAGCAGACACGTTAAGTTAACTGTTTTGTTTGTACTAAACTTATCTTAAATTTGTGAGTGTGCGCGAGTTATGAACTTACTCAAGTTTTCTAGTTACCACAACAAATACACAAGTTATATATGCCAAAGTTGTAGTAAGTTGAATCAACTCAAAATGATGAACTAATTTGCTTGAGAAATTTGAGGTAATCAGTTTCTACAGGTTTTCTAAGTAAACTCAACTAATTGCTTTTTACATTGTATCTTCCTCCTCACTAGTGTTTGTGTGGGTCTGGTTTGGGCTTTTTGTCTTCTGCAGCTTCACAGAAAGATCAGAGGCTATATCTCATCTTTCATCCTCCTCCTCCTCCTCAGTCACCTGATACAACTTCTCCTCAATATATATATAGTGACACAAATACTGACAAAATTATACTGGTACCTTAGCATTATTTCCCAGTTTTGGTCTCTTCCACTTCTCTTAGCAAAAACACACGTTCGATGTTCACTGTTGCTTTTCTTACAAGTCACACTTGTGGTCCTCATAATCAAAATGATTGCCACGTGAAATGAATGGAATATTGGGGAAAAAACACAACAAAAGACTGCATTTTTATTATTATTCTTTATATATATTTAATTAATTAATTAATAATTATTATTTATTCATTTTTTGCATGTAAAATCTACAAATCAGCCATGACGCAGAAAAGGGCAAAGCAAAAACAGATTACCACAACACAACATGAACAGATATTATTACTATTATTTTGCAGTTAAAACTGTATGAAATCTTCTGGGCTTTACTAGTGCAGATACATATAATCAAACACTAGAGTTAAAGCTGGTCAACTGACCATGTTCACACTGCAAGAAGCCCCCCCCCCACACACACACAGCAAGCGAGCATAGTCCTATATTGTCGCACTTCTTGTCTTTGTTATGGGTGTATTATTGATGCAGTAAGTCTGAAATACAGCACACTGCATGAGTACTGATTTGCATTGTGTCATGTCTCTTGCTGTTTTGGGGGGATATTATGATGCATATTTGTGCATGATCACAGCAGCATGTCTGCGTATGAATCGGCAGAAAGTCTCTTTAAGTCATTTCTGAAAATATGCACAAAGTTATAGGCAAAAATAAAATCATTCATTAAACATGAAATTAGTGAAATAATAAAAAATAATAATAATACCCACAATTACCTAGATGAAGAATTTAACATGTAAGAGTATGAATTATCACAAATCAAGACCTATCTTTCTTTGTAGCCCTGAGACTATATTATATTCATAACCAATCCTTATGACTATATTAGTGGGTTTTAGCAGTGAATTACACATATACGGTTTATGTGTGAGTTATACATGTAAAGATCATTGCAACAGCGTGAATATGAATGTGAGATTCACTTTAATATGATCACTTTTATATGATAAAATACACTGACAGAGAATATACAATGAAATATAAAAGTGATGGACAAAGATTAAATATAAAACATTTGTGTGCAAGTGTAAGAAGCATAATGCATGTGTTCTGCAGACAGTTAATAACTGTTATACTTTACAGTCTAATGGTTATCATGAGAGCATGTGCTTCTATTAAACATTTTAAGTATATCTTGTATGTTGTCAAAATATCATGACATCACAACCAGCCCATTTTACAGACCAGACCTCCCTCAGACTAAACTAGTCCCTTCTGGTTTTAGTGATGTTTGAATTCTGAGATTCTGTCTGCAGACCAGCACACACAGGAGAGGATCTATAATCAATCTCACACTCATCAGGAAGAAAGAAACATTCCAAGTAGGAAGAGGAATAAATGGTAAAATATTTGGCAGATAAAGCACCAGCAAAGTGAATATGAAAACAACCAAAATATGATGATCTGGTTTCCTGGATGTGTGAGAGTGATGATCAGCAGAACATGAAGCTCCACAAGATATTATCCATGTGCAGACTGACTCAGTCAACACAAGAACAATAAGGTTAGGATACATAGAATGCAAAAAAAATAGAACTACTAAAGATACAGAGAAAAACAAGTATGTAGAAAATTCTAAAACAGGGTGAAGAGAAAACAGAAGCAGTGTACAGTGGATATTTCACTGAGAGAATTCCCTCTAGCGCCACCAGCTGGTTTAAGAGGAGTCCACAGACTCTTGAGGAAGACCATAAAGCCCAAAAAACCCAACATGTCCAATTTGTACACAAGGAGATCTCATCTATGAAAAGTCTTATCAGTATGTAGGGACTCAAGAGAAGCTCAGCAAAGTCAGTGAGGAGGAGGAGGATGATGAAGGTTGAAATACGGTGTCCATTCTTTCTGTGATGAATTAGATCTCTGACAGACCAAACAAGAGCTGGTAGACCTGCACACACACTAATGATGGTGAAGATGGACCATCTGATCTTCATCTCCAGCAGGCCAGCTTGCAGCATCCATTCAAATGGATAATTTTTCATATTTCAGTCTCTCTTTGATCTCATTCAATTTTTCAGCTGAAAATGTAGTAGTCAACATCTGAAGTGGATCAAAACCTGAAATCAAAGTTGTCCTAAAACCAAAAACAATACCCGTTCCTGTCTTAAGTAAACCGTGATGAACTTGGTCCAATTCAAATGTTGACTACTGTATGCAAGTGAATAAACAAGTTAAAAAAAATTCTATCTGTGCTTAATAAATGCTGAGCAACTTGAAGTCAAATATCCTAATGTCAGCTAAACATACAACAACTCAGTATTATCAGGCTGAAAGTATTCCTGTTTTCTAATATGTATTACATGTCAGTTCATGTTTAATGAATTAAAGTGAAAAAAAAACAATCATCAAAAACAAATGGTGTCTTACCTAGATATATTCAGGAGATTTCTACATGGCATAAGAATGTTTTTGAGTCTAGGTTGATTTCTTCTCTGGTTCTGTCTGTGTGTTTTGTCGTTTCTTCCTGTTTTCTACTGTGCTGGTTTCTGGTTGTTGGTTTGTCTGGTTTGGTTTGATCTCATCTCTCATATCTGAGCTCTGACTGTGGTTTCACTAATGATTTTCAAAGTCATCTGATCGCTGCTCTTCTCACACTGCATTGATATGGTAATTAGCATAAGATCACGCGAGAGACAGACGTTGGATTGGTTTGACGGGGAAATGGATGATTATTCCTGTCAAAATCTGTAGCCTGCTAAAAAGCTCTCAATCCAAGTTTTCTGTACACTGATTTGAAGTAAAAATAAATAAATAATCACAAAGAAAAACATGAAGGAGAAAACCAACCTTGGCTCATTGGAAATACGTGCCTCTACATTAATTTCTGCAAACCTGAAAACATTTAACTATTTGTACGATTCACTGCAGTTTTCAGTTGAAGTGAACACTAGAGGCAGCAAAACTCAGACAACTTTTATTCCTTTTCACACAAAGTGTGATTTACAGGTACAGAGTTTTGTTTAATAAAGGCTAATTTTCACACAATTACTTGCAGAACGTTATTTCATGATTTCTAAACCATTTTAATTGTTTTGTTGTTGTTTGGTGTATTGTACTGTACAGTACATTAACAGTACAGTACATCACATGTGTTCATCATGTGAAATGTCCCTTGAGGGGGAGAACCACAAGCAACAACATATTACTGGTTTTTGTAGTTTTGTTTTGAATTTATCTCCCCAGTGTCTAAGACTGTGTTGTAGTGTGCATGTTTTTGAGGGCTTGTGTGTGATGTCTGAGGGCAAAGTTTGTTTTTTCAGCAAGAGTGAATGGTTTTGATTGTAGAGCTTCATTTTGACCTGAAAATAGGTTGTTTGGGTAACTGGGTGAGACGTTATGGATTTGTGTTTACTGTTTTGAGAATATGAGGCATAGTTTCAAGAAATATGTTTAAGCAATCAAGAAAAACTGTAATAAAGGCTAATTTTCACACAATTACTTGCAGAACGTTATTTTATGACTTCAAAACAATTTTAACATCCTGCGTGATTTGAAAGCTGAAAGTTGTCGTCTTACTTTTGCATTTATTAACACTATCGGGTAGGTTTAGGTTTGGGTTTAGTGTAGAGGATATTTGCAATAAGAGCATTAACCTTTTGCGACACTCAACGGATATTTTGAATTCTAAACGGCCTCAATACGTACCTCAAGCAGCATAATAAAACGCCTCAATGCTTGCCTACCAATGTAATAAAAACATGCCTGTGTGATAAATAAAAGTAGATTCATTATGTTGACTAAAAAAGACTGAAATATATTGTACATCACACTGTACATTATTACAGTGGGGGTGGGAAGAGTGTGAGAGCGAAAGAAAGAAAGAAAGAAAGAAAGAAAGAAAGAAAGAAAGAAAGAAAAAAAGAAAGAAAGAAAGCAACACACTGAATTCAAGACAGCTGTGTCAGTGTTTTTCAGGTAAGACCTCATGAATCTGTTACGAATTGCATTTTGTTTTGAAATTTAGTGGATAATATCAGATAGTCACCAGTATCTTTCTGCATTATATATGTATATATAATAAGTGACGTTTACTTCAGATTCACAATTTCCTCACCCTCGAATCCTTCAAAACCTGTATGACTTTCTTCTTTGAAATTAAAAAAAAAAAGAGAAAAAGCTGAAAAATTGAGCATTGTGTTAAACTTCAGGGGTGCAACAAAAATGAATCGAATGTATCTATAAATAACTTAATTCTATATCTAAATATATATGTGTTGATATATATGTGGTTGGTGTGTGATGAATGTTGACTAGTGTTTCCACTTGGGTAATTGTGTGCTAATTGAGCTCAAACTTTGCAGACTTGAGTGAACTATATTGAATGCTAGTGCTTTCTAAATGACCACATGGTTTAGGCACTGACAAACATAGGGATTTGTCAAATTTGTGTCAAATCAGGGAAAATTGTTTATATAGTTTAGGGAAATGGGTGTGTTTTTTTTGTTTTTTTTAATGGCGTTATGGTTTTGAAATTTTAGTTCAAAAGCCTGATTATAGTGTTTTAGCAATCGAGAAAAACCGTAAAATTTGAAGTACACTACAAGTGCACATTCCTTTCTGTTAAGGGAATTTATTTTTCACAAGGAGCTACATATAAAAACAGCTTCTTGATTGATTGAAAAGACACAATGGTGTAGAACTATATGACAAAATAATATGTCTTTCTGAATCCTTTCTCCACATTTTTTACTTATGTAACACAATTATTTAATATTTAATAAATTATAGAATAGAATAGGATAGAATAGAATAGAATAACCCGATGTAGTGTTTTGCGTTAATTTTGGGGTTTTAGGATAAACCAATGAACATCCTAAGGTGTAGTCCACAAACTAGATCATCTATAATTGAACTTATAATATTATTATTTTTAAATTACAACTTACTTTTAAATCATAAAATTGTGTGGTAGGAAGTATGGATGTTGAGTGGATGTTAAAATTCAGATATACAGCATCATTGTACATCAGTCATTACTTTGAGAAACAAATGCCTCACATGCAGGCCTTCAACTAGTAGATTCACTGAACAGCTCATAATTTTTTTTTTGTTTCTTTTTTTTTTTTGTCATTTACAACTATAAAGAGAAAAGAGTCTCTGCTGGACTTTAAGGCAGAGGTTCACATATAAAGCATCACAGTTTTCCCTTGATAGTACTGTATAATACTGCATACTGTAGAAAACAATGTTAGCATAATGTGATGGATCACAGTATTGTTGATGATGATTCAAACAGATCATAGAATAAATATAATTATTTCAAATAAATGCAGGAAATCACTTTTTAACGTTATTTATTTTTCAGCAACTCAAAGTGATCAAAGAGGACAAAAACAACTACAGTGATCGTGACATTTCTACAAAGATCTGTATATAGATCAAATGGCTGTTGCATCAGATTCAGACATCAGACTGTGTATCTTCCTCAGCACTAGTGTTTGTGTGGGTCTGCCAGCTCTGGTTTGGGCTTTTCGTCATATGCACCACCACAGAGGTCAAATCTCAGTCTTTATCACCATCCTCCTCTTTGGGGACCTGATAGAAGTGATCCTAGATCTATATACAGTGACAAAATTACTCCAGAAATTATACTGGAGACCTTACATGATTGTACAGTTTTGGTCAGGGTTACATTTGTGTGGTTTTATCCTGCTCAGCTGGTAGCTCTAGAGGGGGGTTGACACTGAAATATCCACAGTTTTCTTCTCATGTTTTGTCACGCCCCTGTTACATCATAATCTTTGTTCTTGTGCTTGCTTTTTCAATTGTGAATGCATTCATTTTCAACTATTGGATCCATGAATGCATGGATCCATTTGTAAATACGTACATTTCTTTATTTAGTCTCGGCACAAGTTTGGCTCCTCTGAGCTTATTGACTGTAATATTTACAATCACCTGTAAAGCCTATTCCACTCCTGTCAGCAGAAACACACGTTCAGTGTTCACTGTTGCTTGTTTTTACCTTTGTAATGCTGTACTTACCATTCATGTTGTTCATCTTTGTGAATTTAATCACGTGTGGAGTCCACATATCTTGGTATGTGATGTCTCTCTGTTTGATGAGTTTGAGAGTGATTTCAGACCCTATTCTGTGTGTTTTGGTCTGCAGAGGAAATCTCAGAGATGTTCAGACAGCAAACACACACAGAACCCAAAACTGATGAGACGTCAGTCTGAACTTGAGTTTCTTCAGTCCTCGGGTCTCAATTTGCTCTTTCAATCATTGTACTTTATTTTAGAGCTCCATTCAAAACAACATTAATTTTTCTTTTGTGTTCCTATATACCCTACCGCAATGGATCCAGCTTCAAGTAAAATCTAAATTTGTCATGTTCATCATCCATGATTGATTTATTCAGCAATTAAAAATATTTTACAAGGATGTTCACAGAGATCATTAACATAAGTTTGGAATTAAATGTAAATATATGAGCAGAGGTGTCAAGTAACGAAGTACAAATACTTCGTTACCTTACTTAAGTAGAAATTTTGGGTATCTATACTTTACTGGAGTAATTATTTTTCAGCGGACTTTTTACTTTTACTCCTTTCATTTTAAAAATAGTCTCGTTACTCCTATTTCATTTCGTTTTGTTTTCATTCAAAAAAATAAAATAAAAACCTATCCAGATAAATCGCGCCATCCGGATGAAGTGAATTTGATTGTGGTTGGATGAGAAACATTCCGACACCCTATTGGTTTGCACGTGATCCATCGCACCTGCACATGACACTAATCACATCACACTCCAGCAAGGACATAGCCAGTGTTGGGTTCGTTTATCAAAAATATATTTCTTAAAAGATATTATTTCTTACTACTGGCTGATTTATCAAATTGGTGCTTTCTCTTCTTCCTCCGATAATTAAGCTACTGTAGGTAGTTCGGTAGCGAGACGTTTGAATAAATTAGCGTTTGCGTTTGACAACGCAATTGACAATGTTGTGATACCAACTTTGTAACTCGTTATCCCCTCGTTCAACTTTTTAAAAACATATCTCGAAAATTTATGTTGGGTTTTTCCCCATCTCACTGCCTCTCATGTTTTTAAATAAAAAATGTATTGTGTGATTGGTATTTCCGCGCTTTGTATTAAACTATGCATGCATACATGATGCTGTTTTGTTTATAGTTGTTTAAGCAACTTAATTATAATTGGTTTATAAACATTATTTTAAATATTATTGTATATATGTATTCTAATGCTTGAATAAACGTACATTAGTAATATTTTGCTCGATGCGCCCTCTTGTGACCTCAGGAGAAAAGCCAAAAGCTTCTCTTCACCCTAACTGAAATTATGCATTTTAAATTTTAATATAATTCGAATTTTGATAATACATAAGTAAAAAACTCAAATTTAGTTTTTCAGCCATTTTGACAGCCCTATAGCAGACGTATGTAGCGAATAGCCTACAGGAAGGTTTCAGTCAAGAAGGTATCAGGATTATGAGTTATTTTTCATTTTTATTTTTTAATTAATCACTTGGATTAATCATTCATTTTGACAGCACTAATGTTCATTGTATATAGACAACCATACAAGGGTAATTGTTACTAAGCCTGCCCTGGGTACACCAGTTTTCTTGTCCATTGGCCTCGCAGATTCCTGCAGCTAAGCTTGGATGTACATTTACATTCCTTAAAGGTTATTGATGACATGCCTCTGAAGTTTGACTTTTTTGCACCATTACAATACTTATAGGCAACTAGTCATCATATCTCTAGTTCTTTAATGTATTTGCATTGTACTAAAGTGCGTTCATTTTCAATGGGCATATATGCAGCTGAAACAGGTGCATCCCAAATTTTTAGAAAAATGTTTTTTTGAGGAGGTGGGGTAGTGGCGCGACCTAAGCTTTTTGTTCTTTATGGCATTTTTTTTTTCTTACATTACTTTTACTTTTATACTTTAAGTAGTTTTGAAACCAGTACTTTTACACTTTTACTTGAGTAAAAAGCTTGAGTTGATACTTCAACTTCTACAAAAGTCTTTTTAAACCCTAGTATCTATACTTCTACTTGAGTAATGAATGTGAATACTTTTGACACCATTGTATATGAGCACCTGGCATAAAAGAACACATTACAGTCCTTGTGTCTTTTGCATGTTCACCTTGCAGTGAAATCATCACAATCACACATATATTGTAGAGACCAGAATCCGTTAATAAACATAACCACTTTTTAACAGTATAAAAAATTAGACCGGCAGAAAAATATCGAATGACATTTGTTACAAAATATCACATTGATTATTTTTTAAGATTCCTATCTTTAAACCTAACCTGCATGAATATGAGATTTACTGTAATATAATCATAAAAATACACTGTCAGACAGATAATTTTTCTTTTCTTGTTTGTTATGTGTCTTGCTCTTTCTTTCTCTCTCTCTTTTTTTGTGCTGCTGGTTTCTGGTTTTTGATCTCAACTGTCATATCTGAGCTCTGACTACTGTGGTTTTGGTAAGAGACTAGAGAATAATCTTTACTCAAACCATAATGTTTTACAAGTATTAAGAAAATTAAATTAAGTAAAACTAAAATTGTATTGTTTGTAGCACTTCTTTCAATGTAGTGTATTTATGCAAAGTGTAGTTTTCTTGGTCACCTGGTCTCATTGTTTATACATAGGTTATTAGTAAGCTACATAACATTTACAGGTCCAAAACTGTTGTTTTGATTGTGGCTGAAACAATTTAGATGCAATGAATCATTTAAAACAAACATTATTATGTATTTACAGCTTAAAAAGTTTAATTTGGATTGCAGCACACAAATAAAATCAATTACTTTTGTGATTTTATGTTGTGTTTTGGGTGTATTTTATAGTTCTATTGTTAGTAAGCATGATTGAGGATAAAAAATGTAGTTTTGGTTAACATTACGTTTACATAAAAATACAGATGAATATTCATGAGATCATGTTGCTAAAAAGCCTTTAATGATGAAAATTGATGAAGAAACATGGATAATGCAATTCATATTTACATTTTACATTACATTTATTATTATTTTTATTATTATTATTATTATTTATGATACCTATACTAATAGGTGCAGAACTGTAGCGGAACTATTTTCGCTGTGTTAACTGACATATTTTTTGATTCTTGTAAAAAAAAAAGAAAAAAAAAAAAGAAGCCTGTTACTGAAACCACAGTCAGAGATTGAGATGAGAACTGCAACCACACTGAGCACAAACCACCAAATAAAACTGAAACCAGCAACCAGTGGAAGAGTAACAAATTCTCACCCTAAAGGCGTCAAAGCTGAAGCTTGGTCAAGCACCTCGGGTTTTTCCAACGCAGTCTACATGGTGGTTCATAACTATTTTAAGTTTTGGTTATTTGTGGTTCATTCTTATGAATTTGTACAATCTTATTTCAGTCAGGACCACTTGAGTCAAAAAATACCATAGACAATTATTTTAGTCAATATTCATATTTTTATTTGCATGATTGTTTAAGTTACATTTGGCGGTATGGCTCTGTTCTGAGTTACCCATCCCTTTTCATGAGCTCCATGATGGGGAAAGTTAGTCAGGGAACAGCAGCAGCTTCTGGGGACAATCTCCCATTTAAACTGGGAAAGCAGCAAATAAATTCCCCATTGAGAACAGAGCATGCATCAATGAAAACAGAATGTCACTGATTAAGTTAAACGAAAGTTAAGGAGGAGTTAGGGGAGGAGGTGGGTTGCAAGCAGTGCAGTGGAAGCAGCCAAGCAGCAGACTGAGAATGCATTTAAATAGGGCGCCCTGTTTGAAAGGGACCAATTGAGTGCTTAGCAACCGGATCAGCTGTTAGGTCTGGGTATCAGCTGATAGCGGAGCTTGACTACGCGGCCTGCCTGAACTGACGCTGAACGCTATATTTCAGTCAGGACCACTTGAGTCAAAAAATACCATAGACAATTCTTTTAGTCAATATTCATATTTTTATTTGCATGATTGTTTAAGTTACATTTGGCGGTATGGCTCTGTTCTGAGTTACCCATCCTTTTCATGAGCTCCATGAAAGTTAGTCAGGGAACAGCAGCAGCTTCTGGGGACAATCTCCCATTTAAACTGGGAAAGCAGCAAATAAATTCCCCCCCAAACAGACCATACCAGGCAATCATCCCTGGCTCTTCCTGCTAAGTGAAGAGCCAAAGAGGATCAAAATGAGCTTTCAAAAAGCCAATCTTATTTAGTAAAAAGAATAAGCCAATAGATCAACGTGAAGCTAGCAAGAGGAATGAAGCTGTAATTAAATAAGCCCAATAGTTACTGAAGCAATATTTATTTCAACTACCGATCACAAGAATCACTCATAGCTTTCTGAGCCTCAAGGATGGCTCGAGTATCTGACCGGAGGTACCGTTCATAAGCTGCTGAAGACCATCTTCCCATAGCTTTAAGGGTAGAAACGGGAGTAGAGGAAGCTGCAGTTGTAGCAGCACCTATGCGCAATGAATGAGCCGAATAACACTCTGGGGGAAGCCCGCAGTATTGACACAGCAGACGGAAACGGGATGCAAACCAGGCTCTGGACATAGGCTTTCCCTCCTCCGTTGTAAATAATGGGTCCTCCAGATGAGCTTGTGGACGACTCCTCAGATAAGCCAACATAGACGACAGAGGACAAAAAGCAGAGTTATTTTCAGAAACATAAACAAAAGATCCTTCCCTGTTCCTATCAGTTTTTGAGTGCTTTAGAAATATGGTGAAGTGGTGAGAAAAAATTGAAACATCAGATATTGTGGGGTCATGTGACGGATTGAAGGAATCTGAGCGTGTTTGAAAACTCGCCACCTCTAAGAAAGCCATAGAAAGCCATAAGCAAAACACATTCTAACATCATATCAGAATAAATCCCAAAGCATCCCTCTCTCAGACGTGATATTAATTTTTTCAAAAGTGGAAGTGTGAGGGGGAGACGTTGATCATTGCCTTTAGGTTTCTCTTTTTAAGTCCATTAAGCAGGAGGACGAATTGATGAATTTTCGAGCAAGCTGATGGTGGACGGATCCAAGCAGCGCAGGTGGAATTGGATGCCGGCGATCATACTTTTGATGGATGAAGGCTGCATTTTACGGGACTCAAAACAGTGGACTATAAAAGCACTAACATATGAAACATTGACAGGAAGTATATTTACAGAGAAGGTGGCACAGAAAGAAACTAAAATGAGACCAAGCAGTGTCGTACATTTTTAATGTTGAGAGTTGCTAAACCACTGCGCATGTACTTGGCTGCTGAATGTAAATAAGATTGAAGGGTCATGTCTAATCTATTACTGTTTGGCTGAAAGGAGGGCAGACCAAGCTGGCTGATGCTGAACCTGGACACAGGCGGTGGAATTTCTGAAATTCAAATCGAGAAAGAGAATCAGCCAATTTGATTATTTAAGCCTGGAATGTGAACAGCTCGAAAAAAGAAGTTATCCATGACAGATAACCATGTAAGGCGCCTGACGAATCTGTTGATAAACGGAACTGATGATCGACCTTTGTTAATAATATTAACCGTTGCCTCATTGTCACAAAAAAACAAAATTTGTTTTCTAGACCATTGTTTGCCCCACAGAATACCAGCTATCACTATGGGATATAATTCCAACGGAGCGGTGGTCATGTTATCATCAGGCACGGATAGCAGCTCCTTTGGCCATTTACTAGCAAACCACTGACCATTAAAAACCCCCCCAAAACCGACAGAAGGCGCAGCATCTGTATACAAATTAAGGGCTGCAGAAGACTCAAGATCATCATAATGAAAAAAAGAAATGCCATTTCCAATTTTCGAGGAGCAAAGACCAGAATCTGAGATCTGATCTGCAGCCTGCATCTAAGGTAACTATGTCCTTAAGATCTTTAACTGATTTGGATAGATCGAGGAGTCTGGCAATAAAAGACCTGCCTTGGGGAATTATACGCATCGCGAAATTAAGATGGCCAAATAAAGAAAGCAAGTCTCTTTTTGAAAAAGATATGGACATCTGAGCATTTCTCATGATTTCTCTGATGCGATTTAATTTCTCAAGGGGCAACGAGGCTTGCATTAGATTGGAATCTAAAGGTAATGCCTAAAAACTCGATAACTTTAAGAGGGCCTAAAGTTTTCTCCTCAGAAAGGGGAACACCTAAATCAGCGAAAGTGTGTTTTAAAAGCCGAAATGCATCTTTCTGGTTTTTGCATTTTTATAATCCACTAGCAGAAAATCATCTAAAAGATGGAGCACGTGTGGTAATTTGCAGTTATTAAGGAGAATCCAACATAGCGCCTCTGAGTAGTGTATCAAATATTTTTGGACTACTGCGACAGCCGAAAGTGAGCCTGACTGAAAAATATAGTTTTTCCCTCCATTTAATGCCAAATAAATGCCACTGCGATGGATGTAAAGGCATAACTTTAAAGGCCATCTGAAATATCTGCCTTTGCGAGCCATGCACCCCTACCTGCCATTTTTTATGAATTTAATGGCGTCGTCAATAGTTGCGTAAAACAGAGAGGGGAAAAACGGAGCTAGAGGAATAAGACTGTTGATACTTTGAGCAGCGTCATTATGAGGGGCAGACAAGTCAAAAATTAAGCGCTTCTTCCCTGAATATTTCCGAGTAACGATCCCTATAGGGTTAATACGACAAATTGAGAAAGGAGACTTATCAAAAGGCCCGATCAGGAATCCTTTCTTAACTTCCTTTTCCAACAAAATATCGACAATTTCAGGTTCTTTTACAGCAGAAAGCAAATTATTACAGGAAAAAAGAATGCTTAGGCAACCATAACAGTCCTGCAAAAAAACCTTGAATAAGTCCAGTTATTAAATAATTGACGAAGCAACGTTTAGGATGATTTCTCAGTGCCTGACCCAGCTTTGGAACATTGACTGGGGTGATGGCTTTATTTTTTTTCTCCTTTTTCATAAAGCGGGTTCGTCTTGGGCACACAGATTTTGGGTGGCCGTCCCCGCAGTAACTACAAGCATGAACATATTTACAATTATAGAATTTGCAAACATTTTCATTAAAATTATAGCACAACGGAGTAGCAAATGATGTTACCTTAGAGTCAACAGTTTGAAAGCCAGGCTTAGAGGGTGGAGGAGACACAGATTTTAGGCATAGATTGAGAGTGTGAGAATGAGAGCCACAGATCGAGCAAGAGAGAGCTTGATGACCAGTGAAATGTCTGCTTATGAGGGTTAAGTCGACTACAGACCAGTCCAATCTCTGATTGAAACGTTGAATGAACATAGCAGCTTTTGCAGAGAATGACTTATGATAGTCATAGAAGAGAGTTCCTCCATAAGTCAAAGCCAAGTCAGAAATAATTGCTAAATATGTGTCAAGCTCGGCTCTACGAGACGGATAGACTTCGCATATGACATCTCTGTAAACCCCAAATGCCACGTTAAATTCAGCTAGAGTTAACATTTTTTAAAGCCGGGGATCGCTGTCTTTAAGCATAACAGAAACATCGCCACAGTCAACAACACGCTTCTCACTCATTTCTGAGCACAGCAATATTTTCACAAGATTAGCATCATTACCTGCAATGATTTGGCTTCTCAACTGATGAGAAATCGCAGCAGCCGGCGGAAAGAATGGAGAGCCTGTAGACACTGGAACTGCACTTCCCATCGTTCTTCGTGGTATAGTCCCCCGAATTGATGACGTCATCATCCTGCTGCTGAGTAAGCACGGGCAGCCGCGCCGGCGCAGTGGCCGATGAGGAGTTCTCAGCAAGCGGGCCGGAGAAGAGAAGATTTGCCGAGGACCTCGATGTTGAACCGGACTCCAGAGCCTGAATTCTGGAGTTCATGTTGGAGAGCGAAAACTGAATGCTTGACAATGCTGACAACACTGGGTCTTTGCTTTGGACTGAAGAAGAGTTGACTGCTCTGTTTGAGACGGCTGAACCACCTGCCCGCTTGGGTGCAACATCAGTCGGAGTGGAAGCCGGGTCGAAATTCTTTCTCTTCTGCGCCTTGTTTCCTGCCGGAAAAAGGAGGAGGAGGAGGGAAATCTGCTGCTTGGGACGTCAATTTTCTCACAGAGTAAAGCAAACAGTTCCTTATGCGTAGCTCCAGTCGGTGCAGGGATATCGTGTCTATACAAGGTTTCCAGTAACTTCGGCAGTGGCCATTCAATGATACTTGGAGGACTATATGATTTACTCGCCAGGCGAGAGCTCCGACGGACAGAAGCGTTGCTTTCGTCTTGAATGTCTTCCGCTTCTTGACTTATTTGTTGCTGGGACTCTTCGATTGATTCAATTTGCCATTGGTCTTCATCGTTTGCGGCGGTGGTAGACATGTTCAGCAGTTGGGTGAGTACAGTAAAATATAAGAGTAATCTCATTTTATCTTATCTTATGCAAAAAGCTGCGCTCTTGCAAGCAGTGCAGTGGAAGCAGCCAAGCAGCAGACTGAGAATGCATTTAAATAGGGCGCCCTGTTTGAAAGGGACCAATTGAGTGCTTAGCAACCGGATCAGCTGTTAGGTCTGGGTATCAGCTGATAGCGGAGCTTGACTACGCGGCCTGCCTGAACTGACGCTGAACGCTATATTTGTATGTTTCTGTACAATCTGCTTATGTCTCAGTGATGGTCACTTACCTTTTCTAAAAAACAATGTGTTTTCATATCATTCACATTGCACAAATTCATAAAAAATAAATCACCACATTGCAGCTCAAATACGAATTTATTTTTTCAAAAGTAGTTCAGGGCCCATTTTCACAAAACATGTTATCTTATAACTAAGAGTTCTCCTTAATAGGAGTGAAAGACTTTAGCTAAGAGTTTTCTCTTAAACCTATTCACATATTCATATTGGTTGATATGTAAATGAGATGTTGCGTCTGGGTTCTTTAATTTGCACAATTGTTATTGAATCTTCAGCAGAAATTTCCACACCCATCAGTGCTGTTTCAGAATTGCGCACTTGAGCTAATTTGCACTGTTTATTAAAACTGGCCCCTAGTATTAAAGCCATGTGTTCCTATCTGTTCCTTGTCTGGAATTATTTGTATATTGTTTTTATAATTAAAATTTATCCATGCATGCATCACATAACACATTAGATGGGTATAAGGTCTATACAGTTGCTCCTTTACACTTAAGGAAGATTAATGAAAACAGTCTGACACCATGGTATAATGAGCACACTCGCATCCTAAAGAGAGCAGCCCAGAAAATGGAGCGCAGCTGGAGGAAAACAAAACTAGAGGTATTTTGTATTGCTTGGTGGGAAAGTAACCGATCCTACAGAAAAGCCTTAAAAACCCCAAGATCTGATTACTTTTTGTCTCTTTTAGAAGAAAACAAACATAACCCCAGGTATTTATTCAATACAGTGGCTAAATTAATGAAAAATAAAGCATCAACACGTGTTGACATTTACCAACAGCACAGCAGTAATGACTTTATGAAATATTTTACTTCTAAGATTGATACTATTAGAGATAAAATTGTAAACATGCAGCCGTCAGCTATAGTATCACATCAGATAGCGTGCTATAGATCGCATGAGGAACAATTCCACTCATTCTCTATCTCTACTATAGGAGAGGAAGAATTGTATAAATTTGTTAAATCATCTAAACCAACAACATGTATGTTAGACCCTATTAGATTAGATTAGATTAGATTCAACTTTATTGTCATTGCACATGTAAGGTACAAGGCAACAAAATGCAGTTAGCATCTAATCAGAAGTGCAATAAGCAGTAAGTACAGAATATACAAGGTCTACAATATGTTACAAATGTACAATACATATACAGATAAGGCAGTATTATGGACATAATTTACATATATTTAAATATTATCAGCATGATATACAGATAGGTGTGCTATGAACATACTATACAGATGGATTATGTAAAAGTGTATGTACACTATAAGCAGAAACTATGAACATATGAACATCATTTACACTAGTGCAATGGACAGTAAAGTGCATAGAAAATATTTCAGTGTGAAAATGGATTACTCAGTTCATTCTGGATTGAACAGACAGTAGTGCAAGTAATAACAAGTTTACTGCTTTTTGCTTGTTTGTAAATAAATAAATAAATCAGATGTAGTGATGAGAATGGGGTGAGGAGTCTGTGTGTGTGGTGTGGGGGGGCGTTGGGGGGTGTCAGAGGGCAGTGTTTCAGTAAGGAGACAACTGTAGGGAAAAAGCTGTTCCTGAATCTGCTGGTCCTTGTCTGGAGGCTCCTGAAGCGCCTCCCAGAGGGCAGGAGGTTAAACAGTCTGTGGTCAGGGTGGGAGGAGTCCTTAAGAATGCTGCGAGCTCGACGTAGACAGCGTTTCCTCTGGATGTCCTCAATAGCAGGAAGTGGTGTCCCTGTGATGCATTGGCCAGTTTTCACCACCCTCTGCAGTGCCTTGAGGTCAGAAATTGAGCAGTTCCCATACCAGACTGTGATGCAACTGGTCAGGATGCTCTCGATCGCCCACCGGTAGAAGTTCACCAGGATGGCTGAAGACAGCTGGTTCTTCTTCAGTGTCCTGAGGAAGAAGAGGCGTTGGTGAGCCCTTCTTGACCATGATGGAGGTGTTTGTGGTCCAGGACAGGTCCTCCGAGATGGTGGTTCCCAGGAACTTGAAGCTGGAGACTTTTTTTAATCGTTCAACAACCATCCCGTTAATGTGGATGGGGTCGTGCGTGCTTCCTTTCTTCTTCCTTAAGGTCCCACAATGAGCTCCTTTTGTCTTGCTGGTGTTAAGGAGCAGGTTATTGTCAGCGCACCATGTGGCCAGCACACAGCCCTGTGGTACGCCGTTGTTGAGTGTGATGGTGGTGGAGCAGGTGTGGCCTGACCTAACATGCTGAGGTCTGTTGATCAGAAAGTCCATAATCCAGTTGCAGAGGGAGGTGTTAATGTCCAGGTCTCTAAGTTTTGTGGTCAGCTTGGAGTTAAATGCTGAGATGAAGTCAACAAACAACAACCGTACATATGTGTTGTTATTATCCAAGTGTGTGAGTGCAGAGTGCAGCACTGTGCATACTGCATCCTCTGTGCACCTATTTTTACGGTAGGCAAATTGATGTGGGTCCAGTGTGGGTGGGAGGCAGTCCTTGAGGTGTGCTAGGACCAGTCGCTCAAAGCACTTCATAACGATAGGTGTGAGTGCTACGGGTTGGTAGTCATTCAGGCACATTGGGGAGGAGTGTTTCAGCACTGGCACAATGAATGTGGACTTAAAGCATGTTGGTACAGTTGCTTGGGTGATGGACAGGTTGATAATGTCTGTGAAGACCCCTGCAAGCTGCTCTGCACATGCCCTAAGCACACGTCCAGGAATGCCGTCCGGGCCAGCAGCCTTGCGTGCATTGATCCGGCTCAATGCATTGTGGACATCTGTGGAGGTGAGTTTGAGGGGCTGGTGTTTTTGCTGAGTTTTTGTGATTTTGGTGGCTGTATCCTTGTTGTCGCTGTTTGAAGTGAGCATAAAAGTTCATTTAGCTCGTTAAGGAAGGAGACGTCTGTGAGCGTTGGTAGCAGAGTTGCTTGACTTGTAGTCGTTGATGACCTGGATGCCCTGCCACATGCGTCGGGGGTCAGAGTTGGAAAAGTGTTCCTCTACCTTCAGCTTGTAGCAGTACTTGGCCTTTTGATGCCCCTTTTCAGGTTAGCCCTGGATTCGCTGTAGGCCTGAGTGTCATCTGACCTGAAGGCAGTGTTTCAGGCTTTCAGCAGAAGTCGCACCTCCTTGTTCATCTATGGCTTCTGATTAGGGTATGTTGTGATCTGTTTTTCTGTTGTAACACTGTCAATGGTGGTGTTGATGTAATCCAGTACAGAGGAGGTATAGATATCAATGTTCGTGTGAGAGCCACAGGCAGCCTGAGAGCAAACATACTCCCAGTCCGTGTATGAAACCTGTCCTGAAGTAAAGAGTCTACTCCAGTTGGCCACACTTTGATGGTCCTCACTGATGGCTTCACATGGTTGATGAGGGGTGAGAAACAAAGAAAGGTGATCAGACTGTCCGAGGTGAGGGAGGGGGGTCGCGGTGTAAGCTCCATCAATGTTTGTGTAAAAGTGTTGTCTCCTCTGGTGTGGCAGGAAACATGCTGATGGAATTTGGGGAGCACTGTCTTTAATTTGCAGTTATTAAAATCACCCGCAACAATAAAAGCAGCCTCCAGGTGAGTAGTCTGTTGTTTACTAATGACCGCATGAAGTTCGTTAAAAGCAACCTTGGCATTAGCATCCGGTGGAATATAGACTGCAGTTATAATGGTGGAAGTGAACTCCCACGGCAGATGAAAGGTCTATATTTAACCATGAGAAACCATAGGTTAGCTGTGCAGTGTCTCCCAACAATGACAGTGTTCGTACACCAAGCTTTGTTGACATAAATGCACAGTCCACCACCTCTTGTTTTGCCAGAGTCATCTGCCGTTCTATCTGCCTGGAGCGTCTAGTGTCCGGCTAGCTCAATAGCATTATTATCTATTCCATCTAAGCAGTGTTGGGGGTAGTTACTCAAAAAAAAATGGAATTAGTTATAGTTACTTCTGTAAATTGTAATGAGATTTATTTTACTAGTTACTGCATTTGAAAAGTAACTTCAACTACTTATTACTTTACTTTACTTTTTAGGGTCTAAACTTAGGGATTTTATTTTTCCCAAATTCCGTTTTATTCTTTTCCAAATTCCGTTTTTTCATTTTAATTTTTCTGGATTCCATTTTTTTCTGTTTTATCTCAACTCCTTTTTAATGGTTCAATTTAATTGTATTAATCCAAAAGCATGTCTAATTAATTTAAATCATAACACTTATACATTTTCACAACAATTTATTAAAAGGTGTTTAATAAAAAATTATGTTTAAGGCCCGATGAAATGTTTTATTTTTTCTTCACCATATGTTTTATTGTTTACCAAATTCTGTGTTTTAGCAGGTGCCTAATTATTTAAATGCATAAAACAACTTCGTTTATTTCATTTTTTTTCCTAAAATAGCCTAATTTTAAATGCATGTAAATATGTCAATGACTTGCTGAGTGCCCGAAACCCAGCTATGTATGTTTTAGACCCGGAAATCATTTCTCATCTCTCTCTACTGTATAAAAAGTACATTTATATTATTATGTAAAGTATAATTATTATACACTATAATATAATATAATATAATATAGGGCCCTATTTTAACAAATCTAAACGCAAAGTGTAAAGCGCATGACGCAGGTGCACTCATGGCATGTCCAAATCCACTTTTGCTATTTTAACGCACGGAAAAATGGTTGGGCGCGCCCGGCGCTGGTCTAAACGGGTTGTCCCTATTCTCTTAATGAAGTAATGGGTGTTTTTTTTGGGCGTAACCGTGCAATACACATATCAGAGTCTCATCTTCCATTCCCTTTAAGAGCCAGTTGTGCTGTGCCAGGACGGATTTTGCTATTTACACGGCGGAATTTGGCAAGAGCAAAGACAGAAGGTGTCTCCGAGATGAAACGGAGCTGCTCGGTGTGCGAGCAAATAGATAGCCTAATTCTGGATAACATGCGATTGACTATCCCATTATGACATTGGCAATTTTTATATTTAATTAGCCTACAAAAAAAAATTATGCATTGCAATCCTTTAATTTTTAATATTGGCATGTTTGTGTGGCTGATGTGCGTCCCCTGTGTTTTTAAGGAAGCAGCGTGTACGCGGTTGTGGACACAGCCATACTAACACGCTCTTTAATAACAAAGAAAAAAAACATTACGGCAGACTTTAGACCTAGGCTGAGTTTCCCATGCAATAAGCAGTAAGTTACAGAATTATACAAGGTCTACAATATGTTTACAATGACACAATACCATATAAAGATACAGGCCAGTATTATGGACATAAATTACATTATATTTAAAGTATTATCAGCATGATTATACAGATAGGTGTACTATGAACAACTCTATACAGATGGATTATGTAAAAGTGTATGTACACTCTAAGCAGAAACGAATGAACATATGACATCATTTACACTAGTGAAATGGACAGTAAAAGTGCATAGAAAATATTTCAGTGTGAAAATGGATTACTCAGTTCATTTGGATTGAACAGACAGTAGTGCAAGTAATAACAAGTTTACTGCTTTTTGCTTGTTTGTAAATAAATAATAAATCAGATGTAGTGGATGAGAAATGGGGTGAGGAGTCTGTGTGTGTGTGTGTGGTGTGGGGGGGCGTTGGGGGGTGTCAGAGGGCAGTTTTTTTTTCAGTAAGGAGACAAACTGTAGGGAAAAAGCTGTTCTCCTATGAATCTGGCTGGTCCTTTGTCTGGAGGCTTCTGAAGCGCCTCCCAGAGGGCAGGAGGTTAAACAGTCCTGTGGTCAGGGGTGGGAGGAGTCCTTAAAGAATGCTGCGAGCTCGACGTTAGACAGCGTTTCCTCTGGATGTCCTCAATAGCACGGAAGTGTGTGTCCCTGTGATGCATTGGCCAGTTTTCCACACCCTCTGCAGTGCCTTGGAGTCAGCAATTGAGCAGTTTTCCCATACCAGACTTGTGATGCAACTGGTCAGGATGCTCTCGATCGCCCACCGGTAGAAGTTCACCAGGATGGCTGAAGACAGCTGGTTCTTCTTCAGTGTCCTGAGGAAGAAGAGGCGCTGGTGAGCCTTCTTGACCAGGCTGGAGGTGTTTGTGGTCCAGGACAGGTCCTCCGAGATGGTGGTTCCCAGGAACTTGAAGCTGGATACAGACTCGTTCACACAACCTACCCGTTAATGTGGATGGGGTCGTGCGTGTTTCCTTTCTTCTTCCTGAAGTCCACAATGAGCTCCTTTGTCTTGCTGGTGTTAAGGAGCAGGTTATTGTCAGCGCACCATGTGGCCAGCACACAGCCCTGTGGTACGCCGTTGTTGAGTGTGATGGTGGTGGAGCAGGTGTGGCCTGACCTAACATGCTGAGGTCTGTTGATCAGAAAGTCCATAATCCAGTTGCAGAGGGAGGTGTTAATGTCCAGGTCTCTAAGTTTTTGTGGTCAGCTTGGAGTTAAATGCTGAGATGAAGTCAAACAAACAACAACCGTACATATGTGTTTGTTATTATCCAAGTGTGTGAGTGCAGAGTGCAGCACTGTGCATACTGCATCCTCTGTGCACCTATTTTTACGGTAGGCAAATTGATGTGGGTCCAGTGTGGATGGGAGGCAGTCTTTGAGGTGTGCTAGAACCAGTCGCTCAAAGCACTTCATGACAATAGGTGTGAGTGCTACAGGGCGATAGTCATTCAGGCACATCAGAGAGGAGTGTTTCAGCACTGGCAAAATGGATGTGGACTTAAAGCATGTTGGCACAGTTGCTTGGGTGAGGGACAGGTTGAAAATGTCTGTGAAGACCCTTGCAAGCTGCTCTGCACATGCCCTAAGCACACGTCCAGGAATGCCATCCGGGCCAGCAGCTTTGCGTGCATTGATCCGGCTCAATGCAGTTTGTGTGGACGATCTGTGGAGGTGAGTTTTGAGGGGCTGGTGTTTTGCTGAGTTTGTGATTTTGGTGGCTGTATCCTTGTTGTCGCTGTTGAAGTGAGCATAAAAGTCATTTAGCTCGTTAAGGAAGGAGACGTCTGTGAGCGTTGTAGCAGAGTTGCTTGACTTGTAGTCGTTGATGACCTGGATGCCCTGCCACATGCGTCGGGGGTCAGAGTTGGAAAAGTTTTCCTCTACCTTCAGCTTGTAGCAGTACTGTGGCCTTTTTGATGCCCCTTTTCAGGTTAGCCCTGGATTCGCTGTAGGCTGAGTGTCATCTGACCTGAAGGCAGTGTTTCAGGCTTTTCAGCAGAAGTCGCACCTCCTTGTTCATCTATGGCTTCTGATTAGGGTATGTTGTGATCTGTTTTTCTGTTGTAACACTGTCAATGGTGGTGTTGATGTAATCCAGTACAGAGGAGGTATAGATATCAATGTTCGTGTGAGAGCCACAGGCAGCCTGAGAAGCAAACATACTCCAGTCCGTGTATTGAAACCTGTCCTGAAGTAAAGAGTCTACTCCAGTTGGCCACACTTTGATGGTCCTCACTGATGGCTTCACATGGTTGATGAGGGGTGAGAAACAAAGAAAGGTGATCAGACTGTCCGAGGTGAGGGAGGGGGGTCGCGGTGTAAGCTCCATCAATGTTTGTGTAAAAGTGTTGTCTCCTCTGGTGTGGCAGGAAACATGCTGATGGAATTTGGGGAGCACTGTACCCTTTAATTTGCAGTTATTAAAAATCACCCGCAACAATAAAAGCAGCCTCCAGGTGAGTAGTCTGTTGTTTACTAATGACCGCATGAAGTTCGTTAAAAGCAACCTTGGCATTAGCATCCGGTGGAATATAGACTGCAGTTATAATGGTGGAAGTGAACTCCCACGGCAGATGAAAGGTCTATATTTAACCATGAGAAACCATAGGTTAGCTGTGCAGTGTCTCCCAACAATGACAGTGTTCGTACACCAAGCTTTGTTGACATAAATGCACAGTCCACCACCTCTTGTTTTTTGCCAGAGTCATCTGCCGTTCTATCTGCCTGGAGCGTCTAGTGTCCGGCTAGCTCAATAGCATTATTATCTATTCCATCTAAGCAGTGTTGGGGTAGTTACTCAAAAAATGTAATTAGTTACTAGTTACTTCTGTAAATTGTAATGAGATTACTTTACTAGTTACTGCATTTTAAAAGTAACTTCACTACTTATTACTTTACTTTACTTTTTTAGGGCCCTATGAAATCCATTTTATTTTTCCCAAATTCCGTTTTATTCTTTTCCAAATTCCGTTTTTTCATTTTAATTTTTCTGGATTCCATTTTTTTCTGTTTTATCTCAACTCCTTTTTAATGGTTCAATTTAATTGTATTAATCCAAAAGCATGTCTAATTAATTTAAATCATAACACTTATACATTTTCACAACAATTTATTAAAAGTTTAATAAAAAATTATGTTTAAGGCCCGATGAAATGTTTTATTTTTTCTTCACCATATGTTTTATTGTTACCAAATTCTGTGTTTTAGCATGTCTAATTATTTAAATGCATAAAAACAACTTAGTTTATTCATTTTTTTTCCTAAAATAGCCTAATTTTAATGCATGTAAATATGTCAATGACTTGCTGAAGTGCACGAAAACCAGCTATGTATGTTTTAGACCCGGAAATAATTTCTCTCTCTCTCTACTGTATAAAAAGTACATTATATATTATTATGTAAAGTATATTATTATACACTATAATATAATATAATATAATATAGGGCCCTATTTTAACAATCTAAACGCAAAGTGTAAAGCGCATGGCGCAGGTGCACTCAGGGCATGTCCAATTCCACTTTTGCTATTTTAATGATGGAAAAATGGTTGGTGCGCCCGGCGCATGGTCTAAACGGGTTGTCCCTATTCTCTTAATGAGTAATTGGTGTTTTTTTGGGCGTAACGTGCAATAAACATATCAGAGTCTCATCTTCCATTCCCTTTAAGAGCCAGTTGTGCTTGTGCCATGACGGATTTGCTATTTACACGGCGGAATTTGGCAAGAGCAAAGACAGAAGGTGTCTCCGAGATGAAACGGAGCTGCTCGTGTGCGAGCAAATAGATAGCCTAATTCTGATACATGCGATGACTATCCATTATGAAATGTAGGCATTTTTATATTTAATTAGCCTACAAAAAAAATCTTATGCATTGCAATCCTTTAATTTTTAATATTTGGCATGTTTGTGTGCTGCTGTGCGTCCCTGTGTTTAATAAGCAGCGTGTACGCGCGTTGTGGACCAGCCTATACTAACACGCTCTTTAAATAACAAAGAAAAAACATTACGGCAGACTTTAGACCTAGGCTGAGTTTCCCAAAAGCTTCGTAAGCCTAAGAAATTCGTAAAAACTGATCTTAATATTACGGTCTAATTCCCAAAAGCATCGTAACTTAAGTAGTACTTGAAAATCACCGTAGATCTACGAGTGCTCTGGAGTAATAGCCCTAAGTGCATCGTAAGAAGACAGATTTATGCAGTCACCTGCAGGACAATCTGCAGATTACACCTTTAACTTTATTCAAGTGCAATGTGATTATAATATAAGGATTTGATTGTGCTTTATTGTACACTTTATGACTCGTTTTCTTTTTTTTCATCTCTCTTTCTCTCTCTTTACTGTATATAAAGTATACTATATATTATTATGTAAAGTATAATATTATACACTACAATATAATATAATATTGTATTGTATTATAGTTATTATATCCAAGTTGTCTGTCTGGAACACAGCATTTGGTTAACATCAATAGACGATCCTGTACTAGAATTACGAGCTATTCTATAAGGTGACATTTCAGCACTTGACAAACAGATAGCGACTCCTAAGTAGCACTTAAAGCACAGCTACATGTGATTGCTTTACGTGCATTGTTGGGAAACGCACGTGAAACAATAATGAACGATCGTAAAATTACTTGTAGAAAATGCTCTTAAGCACTAAGATCAATCGTTATCTGGAAACCCGGCCCAGGTTTGAGTTGGTCTATGACGCAGTATATTTTCAGATTGTATAAATTTCTGTTAAGTACTCAGATCAATCCTAATGTCAAAACAACACGAGAACAAGTAAGTGATATAAACAATCTTTATTTAAATATTTAAAAATAGCTTGGGGAATAGGGAAAGGGCAATTAAAACTAAACTCTGACTCGGCCCTCCAGATGGGCTATGGCCGGGAAGAGGTCAGGGAGCAAGGGGGCCACGGGAATCCGGGGCGTGGGACTCGGGCCCCGGCCTGAGTCTTAGGTATCCGTAGCGCCCTCCTTCTTCCTCCTCTTCGCTGATTGCAGCTCACAGTAAGTACTGGTTCACACAGTTCGTTCTCTGGGTGCTCACTCTCTTTCTCTTTCTCCACAGGCAACGGCTGGGACAAAAAGGCACAGTTAATTCGGCTTGGTTTTGCTCTCACCTCTTCGCTGATTGCAGCTCACAGTAAGTACTGGTTCACACAGTTCGTTCTCTGGGTGCTCACTCTCTTTCTCTTTCTCCACAGGCAACGGCTGGGACACACAGGCACAGTTAGTTCAGCTTGGTTTTGCTCTCACCTCTTCGCTGATTACAGCTTACAGTAAGTACTGGTTCACACAGTTCGTTCCTTGGGTGCTCACTCGCTTTCTCTTTCTCCACAGGTAGCGGCGTAAGTACAGGTTTCCTCGGTCTCTCCTCGTGTTACCCACTCTCTCTCCTTTTCTCTCCACAGGTATCAACTTGGGCACAATAGCACAGTTAGTTTGCTTTGAATGGCTCTCACCTCTGGGCTGGACACAGCGTACTGTAAGTACAGGGTTCGCTCCATTCCTCCTCGTGTTATTCACTCTCTCTCCTTTTCTCTCCACAGGTATCAACTTGGGCACACTAGCACAGTTAGTTTGCTTTGAATGGCTCTCACCTCTGGGCTGAACACAGCGTACTGTAAGTACAGGTTTCCTCTGTTTCTCCTTGTGTTACTCACTCTCTCTTTCCTTTTCTCTCCACAGGTATCAACTTGGGCACAATAGCACAGTTAGTTTGCTTTGAATGGCTCTCACCTCTGGGCTGGACACAGCGTACTGTAAGTACAGGGTTCGCTCTATTCCTCCTCGTGTTATTCACTCTCTCTCCTTTTCTCTCCACAGGTATCAACTTGGGCACAATATCACAGTTAGTCTGCTTTGAATGGCTCTCACCTCTGGGCTGAACACAGCGTACTGTAAGTACAGGTTTCCTCTGTTTCTCCTTGTGTTACTCACTCTCTCTTTCCTTTCCTCTCCACAGGTATCAACTTGGACGCAAAGCACAGTTACTCTGCTTTGGATGGCTTTCACCTCTGGGCTGGACACAGCGTACTGTGCTATCTCCGGAGATCTGAAGCACGCTCACAACATATACTGTACTGAACTAGGCTAGGACCAGCAGTCTCCTTGTCCTCCCGCGACGAAGTGCGTGAAGGCGGGGGTTTATCTGACAGGACACACGGCAATACACAGCAGCCCACAGCAATATACAGCACCACGTCAAAATTATAGGTTTTCACAGCATGAAGACTCACCCACCACACTCAGTGTACGAAAAGGACACCCGTCTTCCTTCACTTCGCTTGGTTCGGATCTGGCGATGGAATATGCGGCCTAGCTAGTGATGTCGTCGTTGTGACTACTTCAATAAGTATTCCTGCGGCTCTCCCACCACGCTATATTAGGGGTAGGGCCGCCCTCCTCCTCCTTGAGAGATCTACACAACGCCAGGTCAATATACAGGGCACTTTCGACTGGCTCTTAGTACTCACATCAATGCCGCTTCCAATCCCCTTTTTCACGTCGTCTCAGTTCGCCGTATAATCCGTTCACTTCTCAACCTTTAAGGTTCGCGATGTCTTCACAATCATACAATTCCAGCCTGAGGGAGAGAGAGAGTTAGACAGCCGCCAGCAGCGCACCAAGACGGGCACAACACAGTGCTTCACACACACCAGAAAGAGCGCCCAGACTGTGAAATAACTTGGCCTTAAGTACTGCCTTGTCCAGCGTATCCTCCAATCACCAACCGCTGTCCCTAACTAGGCACAGGTGCATCGAATTCCCTGATTTTCCTTCTTACGGCGCTACCGGAAATTCCGGTGTTCTGTTTTTTTTTTCCGGTCCGGGCGGAAACACTTCCGGGCGGAACCACTTCCCGAATTTTGGTTCCGCCCCTAAAGATCGTCACCTTGTGACATCCTCCCCCGCCAATCCGTTCTAGTCCCTAGAATGTCCTCGGGCTGTCCACTCCCCATAGCGGGCAGGGGGTCGGCCTCGGTTCTCTCGCTGGGATCGTCTCACTGGTGAATCGGGCTCAGCTTGTTCAGGGGCTGCTTCTGGTTCTCTCGGGGCGATCGGGGGTGGTGCCACCACGGGTCTCTCTAGTACCACAGCCCAACCTTCAATCCAGGGGGCCGCTGGTACAGGTTCCGTGGGGACTTCTTCCACGGCTTCGGGGTAGTTAGGGCATGGGCGAATCATGTTCCGGTGCACCACACGGTCGGGGCCTGACTTCCCTTCTGGCCGGATGGTATAGACCGGCTGTCCCGGCCTCTGCTGCCGGCAGACTACATAAGGGGTGGCCTCCCAACGGTCACTCAGTTTCCCCTTCCCCTGCCGCCGATTATCTCTCACCAACACCCTCTCTCCTGGCAGTAGAGGGGCTTCTCTAGCAGTCCGATCATACAACCGCTTACTTTTCTCTCCTGCCGTCTGTATCCTTTTCGACACCTGCTCGTAGGCGAAATGCAAGCGCTGGTGATGGCGCCCCCCCACCCACTCCGTTACACTTGCTTCCTCTTGGTCGGCTGTCACTCCTAGGACCAGGTCAGTAGGCATTCGTATGTGTCTGCCAAACATCAGGTAAATGGGGGCGTAACCCGTAGTACTATGTATACTGTTGTTATAGGCCTGTAGGAGGTTTGGCAAGGCACTCACCCAATCGTGCTGCCGTTGTTGGTCCAAGGTCCCCAGCAGCCCCAATAGGGTCTGATTGAATCTCTCACAGCCGCCGTTCCCCTGAGGATGATACGAAGTGGTGTGAGTTTTCGTGCAACCGTACAACTGGCATAGTTCTCTAATTACCCTGGACTCAAAGTTGGCTCCTTGATCGGAGTGCAGAAACTCCGGGCATCCGAACGTCTGGAAGACGGCCCGCCATAAAACTGTAGCGGTGGTGGTTGCAGTCTGGTCGAGGGTGGGGATAGCCCAAGCGTACTTTGTGAACAAATCCGTTATTACCAAGATGTTCTGGTAGCGATCTCGTGGTCGACCCAGTGTCAAGAAGTCCATAGCCATGATATGAAGGGGGGCCTTCGCATGGATGGGTACCATTGGCGCTCGGACCTCCCGTCTGGACTTAAACAATATGCATCTCGGGCAAGCTTGAATTAGGGCGTGCACCGATGCCTCTAGCCCGGGCCAAAAGAAGAATCTCCTAAGCAGGGACACGGTCCTCTCCTGTCCCTGGTGCCCCAACTGGTTGTGGTACGCCGAAACTAATGCCGTTACCTCATCTGCGGGTACCACGATCTGGCGTACTTCTTCGCCCAACTTCGGGTCACTGACCCTTCTGCACAGAACGCCATCTCTCAGCTCCAGCCTGTCCCATTGCCCCAGCAGCCTCCTCCCAGTATCCGTCTGGGCTAAACCTCTCCGCTGGCGTCAGCCGTCGGCCCTGTTCCAGCCATTCTCTTACCAGCCGCACATCTTGATCCCTGGCCTGTCTCTCCCTCCACCGACGGGGATCCCATCCCCAGTTCTCAGGCACGGCCTCTTGTCTGCTGCCTGGTGCCTCTACTGCTCCTACCATATAGCCCTCCTCCGGGCTGGCCCCTCCGGGGCTTTCCGCTTCGGGCAGCCTTGAGAGGACGTCCGCGTTCGTGTGTTCACGCCCTGGTCGGTACTGTAGTTGATAGTCAAAGTTGGCCAGTTGGGCCACCCACCGCTGCTCCACGGCTCCCAGCTTCGCCGTCTGTAAGTGTACTAATGGGTTATTGTCTGTAATGATCGTCACCTTGGCACCCCAGAGGTAGTCTTTAAATTTCTCACTTAGGGCCCACTTCAACGCCAGCAGCTCCAATTTGAAAGAACTATAGTTCGCATCGTTCCTCTCGGCTGGGTGGAGGCTCCGGCTGGCGTACGCGATGACCCTCTCGACTCCGTCCTGCCGTTGAGCCAACACCGCTCCCAGCCCGAGATTGCTGGCATCTGTATACAAAAGGAATGGTTTTGCGAAATCTGCGTATGCCAAGATAGGGGCCTGTAGCAGCTCCTGCTTCAATGTCTGGAACGCCGACTCACAATTTGCATCCCAGTCTACGTTGGGCGACCCCCGGCCCCGGTTACGACCTGTGCCAACCAGCAACTGATTAAGGGGTTTAGCAATTTTTGAAAAGTCCTTTATGAAACGCCTATAGTATCCCACAAATCCTAAAAAGGATCGCACTTGCCTCACTGTCCTCGGGGCCTTCCAGTCCTTCACGGCCGATACCTTTCCAGGATCTACGGACACTCCAGCCGCACTGACCACGTGGCCCAGAAAGTTGACTTCTCTCCGTAGTAAGTGACACTTATTGGGCTGTAGTTTCAATCCGTACTTCTCCATGGCCCGAAAGACTTCCTCGAGGTGCCTCAGGTGTGAATCAAAATCTGGGGAGTAGACAATCACATCATCCAGGTAAACTAATACTGACTCCATTAACTGACCTCCCAAGCACCGCTGCATCAGCCGCTGGAAGGTGGCCGGAGCGTTACAGAGCCCGAAAGGCATCCGGTCCCATTCAAATAGTCCAAACGGGGTTGTAAAGGCAGTCTTCTCCCGGTCTGCTTCGGCCACCTGCACCTGCCAGTAGCCACTGGCCAAATCTAAGGTAGAGTACCATGCCGACTGCGTGAGGCTGGCAAGCGAATCTTCGATCCGTGGCAAAGGGAAAGCGTCTTTCTTAGTCACGAGGTTCAGCTTACGGTAGTCCACGCAGAATCTCCAAGCCCCCGTCTTCTTTTGCACCAGCACTATGGGGGCCGCCCACGGGCTGCTGCTTTCCCTGACAACTCCTTGCTTCAGCATGCCTTGCAGGAGTGTACGTACCTCGGTATACAAAGTGGGCGGAATTGGGCGATACCTCTCCCGGCTGGGCCCTGCATCCCCGGTAGGTATATGATGTTGTACCACCTGGGTGCATCCGTAGTCTTCATCGTGGGTGGCGAACACATGCTGCCATCTCCGAAGGAGGGCCTGTAACTTCTGTGTCTGTGCTTGCTCTAAATCCTCCCCTTGTAATGACTCACCCGCCAGGTGGCTCGGCACACTCCTCTCCATACCACCCCATGGGGTGTCTACTTGTGTCAGGGCCACCTCGATGACAGTGGGGCACACCTGACGAAAACTAATATCCCTCTCTTCCCTTACTTGGTGGGGTGTAACCGTTGTCAGACGGGCTAATCGTTGGTGCCGATGTAGTTGCACCGCGTATGTGTTTACATTCCGTATCCTCACGGGGACTCTCCCCCGCCGGACCGTCGCTAGTCCTCGTGCCACTTCCACTTGTGGACAATCCACATGGGGCTCCACCAGCACCCACTCTTCTGGGCCCGCTCTTCGGGGCGGTACTCGCGCCCACACAACAGCCTCACTTTTTGCGGGGACAGACAAAGCAAAACGACACATCACTCTTCCTACCTCTTCCTGTTCTCTGCGGACTTGGCTCATTTGCACCCTTTGACAGTCAGCTACCACACACTCCCACTTGGGCCTCTCTGCAGGTGGTATCTTCGATACGGGCCTAGCCCGAAATAGCTCTTCCCAGCAATCAGCGAGGACATTCATGCCCAACAGGGCTCGATGTGCACCCAGACAATGGTCTTGCACGATAATCACACCTTTCTGGGGGACCATCACTCCGTGAACCTCTAGGTCCGTCAATCGGTAGCCAATATATGGGATGTCGAGGCCGTTTGCGCCCTTCAGAGTAAGCCAGGGGGCCTCCGCCCCTGGTGCCCCTTGTTTCCCAAACACTTCTTCGGATAAACTCTCAGCAAATAACGTCACTTGGGAGCCTGTGTCTACCAGGCATTGAATCTCCTTGCCGCACACTCTCACCTTCGCCACGGGGCTACGCCCAATCATCTGGCTCCTAGAGCCATATCCTTCCAGGGTCTTCTCGAGGGGTCCCGGCCACACGACCCACAGTGGCCGGCCGACCTAAAAACCCCCTTCTGACGCCCTGCGGGGCCCACACTGGCGGCTATAGTGACCTGGTTTGCCACAGCGGTTGCAGATAGGTCGCCCTTGCTCGTCCCATTCAAAATGGGGCCGGTTAAAGTGGTTCGGGCGCCTGAACGGCTCTCGGCCTCCCTCTGAGTACACTCGGTCTCGGGGCGCCGGCCGTGGTTCCTCCCGCGCCCGTCCTTGGCGCAATTCTCCTACGAGGGCTTTAGACAGTTCAGACATCTGATCGCGGACATCTTTCAAAAGTTCAGCCTTCAGTGCTTGCTTCCAGTCAGGGCCTCCGGGTTGTGCTGGTGCTACTTCACTGACGGCCGCACACACTGGGGGACCACTCACCTCAGTCTCATCACCTTCCAGGGCCAGTGCATCTTTCTTCAGATCTTCGAACGTAAGACCCGGGTCCCTTCGAAACTGGATACGTAGGCTCTGTCTCACCGGACCCTCCTTCAACCCCAGAAGAAACTGGTCCCGCAATAGAGTCTCTCCATCTCCCAACCCGTGGTCCCGACGGGTCTGTAGTCGGGCGAATTGCTCTTGCAACCTCAGGGCGAAAACTCTAATCGGTTGGCGGGGGCCCTGCTTACAATTGAAGAACTGGGAGCGAAGGACAGCTACGGGGGTGTGGTCACCATACTGTTCAGTGAGGAACTGGAACACGGTTTGGGCGTTGGCTCTAACGGCTTCGGGGGCGGCATGCACCTCTCGCCGCGCTTCTCCATCCAGGGAGTTTAACACAAATTGAAGCCGCTGGGCTGCACTAAGGCCCTGTAGGTCGGCCAGGTACTCTAGTTGAGCCTTCCATTCAGACAATCGTACCTCGGATTCTGTCCCCCCATATTTTTGGATCCAGGGGCTCCCCATAAAAACGGGCATGGCACGGGGTTGGGCTGAAGGCCCCGCGTTGTCGGTCATTGGACGACCTTGGTTACTCAACTCGAGGTGGAAACCCTGCCGACTACGCCAAATCTGTCACACCCAGGGGCTGGCTATGCTTTGACTAAGCCACACCCCTTCTCAACTTCCACCTCGAGGAGGTCCCCAAAGCCAACCCAATGGCCAAACAACACGAGAACAAGTAAGTGATAAAACAATCTTTATTTAAATATTTAAAAATAGCTTGGGGAATAGGGAAAGGGCAATTAAAACTAAACTCTGACTCGGCCCTCCAGATGGGCTATGGCCGGGAAGAGGTCAGGGAGCAAGGGGGCCACGGGGATCCGGGGCGTGGGACTCGGGCCCCGGCCTGAGTCTTAGGTATCCGTAGCGCCCTCCTTCTTCCTCCTCTTCGCTGAATACAGCTCACGGTAAGTACTGGTTCACACAGTTCGTTCTCGGGGTGCTCACTCTCTTTCTCTTTCTCCACAGGCAACGGCTGGGACACAAAGGCACAGTTAATTCGGCTTGGTTTTGCTCTCACCTCTTCGCTGATTGCAGCTCACAGTAAGTACTGGTTCACACAGTTCGTTCTCTGGGTGCTCACTCTCTTTCTCTTTCTCCACAGGCAACGGCTGGGACACACAGGCACAGTTAGTTCAGCTTGGTTTTGCTCTCACCTCTTCGCTGATTACAGCTCACAGTAAGTACTGGTTCACACACAGTTCGTTCCTTGGGTGCTCACTTGCTTTCTCTTTCTCCACAGGCAGCGGCGTAAGTACAGGTTTCCTCGGTCTCACCTCGTGTTACCCACTCTCTCTCCTTTTTCTCTCCACAGGTATCAACTTGGGCACAATAGCACAGTTAGTTTGCTTTGAATGGCTCTCACCTCTGGGCTGGACACAGCGTACTGTAAGTACAGGGTTCGCTCTATTCCTCCTCGTGTTATTCACTCTCTCTCCTTTTCTCTCCACAGGCATCAACTTGGGCACACTAGCACAGTTAGTTTGCTTTGAATGGCTCTCACCTCTGGGCTGAACACAGCGTACTGTAAGTACAGGTTTCCTCTGTTTTTCTCCTTGTGTTACTCACTCTCTCTTTCCTTTTCTCTCCACAGGTATCAACTTGGGCACAATAGCACAGTTAGTTTGCTTTGAATGGCTCTCACCTCTGGGCTGGACACAGCGTACTGTAAGTACAGGGTTTCTCGCTCTATTCCTCCTCGTGTTATTCACTCTCTCTCCTTTTCTCTCCACAGGTATCAACTTGGGCACAATAGCACAGTTAGTTTGCTTTGAATGGCTCTCACCTCTGGGCTGAACACAGCGTACTGTAAGTACAGGTTTCCTCTGTTTCTCCTTGTGTTACTCACTCTCTCTTTCCTTTCCTCTCCACAGGTATCAACTTGGACGCAAAGCACGGTTACTCTGCTTTGGATGGCTTTCACCTCTGGGCTGGACACAGCGTACTGTGCTATCTCCGGAGATCTGAAGCACGATCACAACATATACTGTACTGAACTAGGCTAGGACCAGCAGTCTCCTTGTCCTCCCGGCGACGAAGTGCGTGAAGGCGGGGGTTTATCTGACAGGACACACGGCAATACACAGCAGCCCACAGCAATATACAGCACCACGTCAAAAATTATAGGTTTTCACAGCATGAAGACTCACCCACCACACTCAGTGTACGAAAAGGACACCCGTCTTCCTTCACTTCGCTTGGTTCGGATCTGGCGATGGAATATGCGGCCTAGCTAGTGATGTCGTCGTTGTGACTACTTCAATAAGTATTCCTTCGGCTCTCCCACCACGCTATATTAGGGGTAGGGCCGCCCTCCTCCTCCTGGAGAGATCTACACAATGCCAGGTCAATATACAGGGCACTTTCGACTGGCTCTTAGTACTCACATCAATGCCGCTTCCAATCCCCTTTTTCACGTCGTCTCAGTTCGCCGTATAATCCGTTCACTTCTCAACCTTTAAGGTTCGCGATGTCTTCACAATCATACAATTCCAGCCTGAGGGAGAGAGAGAGTTAGACAGCCGCCAGCAGCGCACCAAGACGGGCACAACACAGTGCTTCACACACACCAGAAAGAGCGCCCAGACTGTGAAATAACTTGGCCTTAAGTACTGCCTTGTCCAGCGTATCCTCCAATCACCAACCGCTGTCCCTAACTAGGCACAGGTGCATCGAATTCCCTGATTTTCCTTCTTACGGCGCTACCGGAAATTCCGGTGTTCTGTTTTTTCCGGTCCGGGCGGAAACACTTCCGGGCGGAACCAAACTATTGGATCTTAGCGCTGCATTCGATACTATTGACCACAACATTCTTTTGCATAGACTAGAAAACTTTATTGTTTAAACCGTACTTATATGACCGCCATCAATTCATAGCAGTGAATTTAGAGGTATTATCTCGATCACAAGTCCAGTATGGAGTACCTCAAGGCTCAGTACTAGGGCTGTTACTCTTCACGCTTTACATGTTACCCTTGGGAGATATCATCAGGAGACATGGTGTTAGCTTTCATTGTTATGCTGATGATACTCAGCTCTATATTTCTTTGTGGCCCGGCGAAACATACCAATTTGAAAAACTAGCAGAATGCATAGTCGATATAAAAAACTGGATGACAAGTAATTTCTTACTGCTAAATTCTGAAAAAAAAGAGGTGTTAATTATAGGACCTAAAACCTCTGCATGTAATTACCTAGAACACTGTCTAAGACTTGGTGGCTGCTCTGTCAATTCTTCGTCATCAGTTAGGAACCTAGGTGTGCTATATGATAGCAATCTTTCCTTAGAAAGCCACGTTTCTAGCATTTGTAAAACTGCATTTTTCCATCTCAAAAATATATCTAAATTACGTCCTATGCTCTCAATATCAAATGCAGAAATGTTAATCCATGAGTTTATGACCTCAAGGTTAGATTATTGTAATGCTTTACTGGGTGGTTGTTCTGCACGCTTAATAAACAAACTCAAGCTAGTCCAAAATGCAGCAGCTAGAGTTCTTACTAGAACCAGGAAGTATGACCATATTAGCCCGGTTCTGTCAACACTGCACTGGCTACCTATTAAACATCATATAGATTTTAAAATTTTGCGGATTACTTATAAAGCCCTGAATGGTTTAGCACCTCAGTATTTGAATGAACTCTTGTTACCTTATAGTCCTCCACATCCACTGTGTTCTCAAAACTATTTGATAATACCTAGAATATCAAAATCAACTGCGGGCGATAGATCCTTTTCCTATTCAGCGCCTAAACTCTGGAATAACCTACCTAACATTGTTCGGGAGGCAGACTCACTCTTGCAGTTTAAATCTAGATTTAAGACCCATCTCTTTAACCTGGCTTAACATGTAACATACTAATACGCTTCTAATATCCAAATCCGTTAAAGGATTTTTAGGCTGTATTAATTAGATAAACCGGAACCAGGAACACTTCCCATAACACCCGATGTACTTGCTACATCGTTAGAAGAATGGCATCTACGCTAACATTAGTCTGTTTCTCTCTTATTCCGAGGTCACCGTAGCCACCAAATCCAGTTTGTATCCAGATCAGATAGTGGATCAGCACAGCGGAGACCAGGACAACTAGATGAGCCCCAGATACAGATCCCCTGTAAAGACCTTGTCTCAGACAACCACCGGGACAAGACCACAGGAACCAGATGAGTCCTCTGCACAATGTGACGTTGCTGCAGCCTGGAACTGAACTCCTGGTTTCATATGGCCAGAGGATATCTGGCCCCCGACTGAGCCTGGTTTCTCCCAAGGTTTTTTTCTCCATTCTGTCACCGATGTAGTTTTGGTTCCTTGCCGCTGTCGCCTCTGGCTTGCTTAGTTGGGGACACTTCATTTACAGTGATATCGTTGACTTGATTGCAAATGATTGCAAAGATACTATTTAAACTGAACTGAGCTGGATGATGACATCACTGAATTCAATGTGAACTGCCTTTAACTGTCATTTTGCATTATTGACACACTGTTTTCCTAATTATGTTGTTCAGTTGCTTTGACACAATTATGCTGTTCAGTCGCTTTGACACAATCTGTTTTGTTTAAAGTGCTATATAAATAAAGGTGACTTGACTTGACTTGAATTAAACCAGTGTTCCTCAATAGTGAATGAAAATTCAAATGCAGCATCAGAAAGTGACATTAACTCACATTGTGTCTACACCCGAACTTATTATAATCAGTGATGCTGTCTACACTTAATGCGGTGCAGCGCGATGCGACAAATCCCTGACACAAACTGCTGACTCAATCTATTTATGATGTGCTGACACAAAGTTCAAATGATTTGCAATGCTTTGTCGAGTCCAGTGTAGATATACGATGTGACAGCAAAAACATGGCTAGTGTGAAGAAAAGAAAAGTGGACACTAAAAATAGATGATTCAAATGTGAATGGACTGAACAGTTTTGAGTGAGTGAGTGAGTGAGTGAGTGAGTGAGTGAGTGAGTGAGTGAGTGAGTGATGCCATCTTTGTTATGGATGTTGGTTCGCAGTGAGTTCACAGTTTTAACACAAGTTTGCTTTAGCCTAAATTATTTTCAAGAGCTAAGGTAAAATATCTATTGCTGTCACGCTCTAAATATCACACAAAATAATATTCAAAATCACATTAAACACTTTTAACATTAAATAATCATAACCTGAGATAAATACCTGAGAATAACTAAAATTCAGCTCAAAAGTAGTACTAGCAAATTCTTCATCTTCACTTTGCACAGTGTCACCATTTACACCATCACTCTGCTTACTGTGATGAGCAATGTTTTCTGGACACCAACATACTAAGTGACTAGACTATCCACACTCAAAACACCTCATCGTGTCTGTATTAACAAACACTGTATAATGAATATGATCCCCATAGAGTTTAAGATTTTGAGGAGTGTTGTGATTGTTTTGTTAGGTATCTTATAAGTGAATTTCATGTTTTGTTCTGTATGTTTTACAGTTTGTGTTTTGCTTGATTTGGAATTCTTTTTGTAAGGGTTCTGATTACGGAGCACATATTCACTATTAACCAAGAGTTCCCCTCAATAAACTCATAATTTGGTGCTTATAATAGTTAGTAAGGTAATTGTTAAATTTAGGTTTAGAGTTATGGAATCTAAAATATGGTCATGCAGAATAAGGCATTAATGTGTGCCTAATAAGTACAAATAAAGAGCCAATATGCTAGTAATATGCATGCTAATGAGCAGCTAGTTAATAGTGTGAACTGGTCCTAAAAATAAAGTGTTCTTAATCTTGTCTTCTTCAATCACTGGAACAGTACAACTGATTGATTAATTATAGACAGCGCTGGCACACACTTATGACCAACTATATCACCAACAGTCAAACTACACTCTTCCAGACTCCCTGCAGACACCAATCAGTCCGCAGCCCCGCGTTAAAGTATCCAGAGCACTGAGACCTTGAGTAGCCATACTTCCCAGTAGGTAGATTGCCTGGGGGAAGAAACTGTTCTTGTGCCTGACTGTCCTGGTATTTGCGGCTCTGAAGCGCCGGCCAGATGGCAAAAGTTCAAAAAGGAGGTAACTTGGATGAGAGGGATCCAGAGTGATTTTCTGAGCCCTTTTCCTCACTTTGGATGTATACAGTTCTTGAAGGGTGGGCAGGGGAGCACCAATAATTCTTTCAGCAGTCCGAACCGTTCTCTGTAGTCTTCTGATGTCTGATTTTGTAGCTGAACCAAACCAGACAGTTATTGAAGTGCACAGGACAGACTCAATGACGGCTGAGTATAACTGTTTCAGCAGCTCCTGTGGCAGGTTAAACTTCCTCAGCTGGCGAAGGAAGTACAACCTTTGTTGGGCCTTTTTAACAACGGAGTCAATGTGATTGTCCCACTTCAGGTCCTGAGAGATGGTGGTGCCCAGGAAGCTGAATGACTCCACTGCAGTCACAGTGCTGTTCATGATGGTGAGTTTCTCCTGAAGTACACAATTATCTCCTCTGTTTTGAGTGTGTTCAGCCCCAAGTTGTTGTGACTGCACCAGACAGCCAGCTGCTCAACCTCTTGTCTGTAAGCAGACTCGTCACCGTCCTGGATGAGGCCGATGACTGTAGTGTCATCTGCAAACTTCAGGTCCTGAGAGATGGTGGTTCCCAGGAATCTGAATGACTCCACTGCAGCCACAGTGCTGTTCATGATGGTGAGTGGGGGGAGTGCAGGGGGGTTTCTCCTGAAGTCCACGATCATCTCCACTGTTTTGAGTGTGTTTCAGCTCCAGGTTGTTAAGACTGCACCAGACAGCCAGCTGCTCAACCTCTTGTCTGTAAGCAGACTCGTCACCGTCCTGGATGAGGCCGATGACTGTAGTGTCATCTGCAAACTTCAGGAGCTTGACAGAGGGGTCTTTAGAGGTGCAGTCATTGGTGTACAGGGAGAAGGGCAGTGGGGAGAGAACACACCCCTGAGGGGCACCAGTGTTGGTGGAGCGGCTGTTTGACATGTATTTCTCCAGTCTCACTAGCTGTTGCCTATCTGTCAGAAAGCTGGTGATCCACTGACAGATAGAGCTAGGAGCAGAGAGCTGGGTCAGTTTGGTCTGGAGGGCTGTTGGGATGATGGGTGTTGAAAGCCGAACTAAAGTCCACAAACATGATCCTCACATAAGTCCCTGTTTTGTCCAGATGTTGCATGATGAAGTGCAATCCCAAGTTAATTGCATCATCCACGGACCTGTTTGCTCGGTAAGCAAACTGCAAGGGGTCCAGTAAGGGTCCAGTGATGTCCTTCAGATAAGCCAGAACCAGTTTTTTCAAATGACTTCATGACGACAGACGTTAGAGCCACAGGTCTGTAGTCGTTAAGTCCTGTTATCTTGGGTTTCTTTGGAACGGGGATGATGGTGGAGCGTTTGAAGCAGGACGGCACTTCACACAACTCCAGAGATCTGTTGAAGATCTGTGAAAAGATGGGGGCCAATTGGGTCAGCACAGGTTCTCAGACAGGCTGGGGTAACACCATCTGGGCCTTGTGCTTTTCTTCTTTTGTTCTTCCTGAAGACCTGGCGCACATCGTTTTTACTGTTTTTTTGTTCTTTTGTTGTTGATAGGGGGATTGATGGAAGTGTTAACGGTTGTGTAGAGAGATGATCAGAATGGGTGTGGGGTGTTTCAAATCTACAATAAAACTCATTCAGGTCGTTAGCAAGTTGTTGATTAGCCTCAGTGCAGGGGGATGGTGTCTTGTAGTTGGTAATGGCTCTCAGTCCTTTTCATACTGAAGTTGAGTCGTTGGAAGTAAACTGGTCTTCCAACTTTTTAGAGTAGGTCCTTTTAGCCGCCCTAATCTCTTTGTTCAGTGTGTTTCTGGCCTGATTATACAAGACTCTGTCCCCATTTCTATAGGCATCCTCTTTGGCCTGACGAAGATGTCTGAGTTTTGCTGTAAACCATGGCTTATCGTTGTTGAATGTTAAATAAGTCCTGGTAGGAAAACATATATCCTCACAAAAACTAATATAGGATGTTACGGTCTCTGTGAGTTCGTCCAGATCGGTGGTAGCAGCTTCAAAAACACTCCAATCAGTGAGGTCAAAACAAGCTTGTAAAATCCTGCTCTGTTTCGTTGGTCCATCTCTTTACGGTCTTTACTACAGGTTTAGCAGATTTAAGTTTCTGCCTGTAGGTTGGTATAAGATGAACCAGACAGTGATCAGACAGTCCGAAGCTGCTCGTGGAACAGAGTGATATGCATCCTTTATTGTGGTGTAACAGTGATCCAATATATTACTGTCTCTTGTGGGACATGTAACATGCTGTCTGTATTTTGGCAGTTCACGGGAGAGATTGGCTTTATTAAAGTCCCCAAGAATGATTAAAACAGAGTCCGGGTGTTGTTGTTCTGTCTCTGTGATCTGGTCAGCGAGTTTCTATAAAGCCAGGCTTACGTGCGCTTGCGGAGGGATGTAGACACTCACCAGAATGAACGAGTGAAACTCCCACGACGAATAGAACGGCTTGCAGTTGACAAAAAGCACTTCTAGATCTGAACAGCACATCTTCCTTAACACAGTTACATCTGTGCACCACCGTTCATTGATATAAAAGCATGTCCCGCCGCTGCGCGATTTCCCCGTTGATTCTGCGTTGCGGCCCACTCTGAACAGCTGAAAGCCCGGCAGATGGAGCGCGCTGTCCGGTATGGCGTCATTGAGCCAAGTTTCCTGCTCCACCAACAACAACGTTCAGTAAAATGTCCGAATAATTGAAATCCGGTAAAAGATTTTGTGGTGTGTTCTGCCGAATGTTAGCAGTTCATCCCTGGTGAAACTGATCGTGTTTGACAAACAAAAAACAGGAAAAATGAACAAAAACAGTACAAACAGTGGAGAGCCAAGCACTGAAGCAGCCGTCTGCGGCGCCATCAAGTCAGTTGACTTCAACTGCTCAGTTATATATGGAATAGTTTTACAATGCCTTAATATCATTTTTGGTTCTTCTCAGTTATGGTTACCTGGACCAGTGGCGAAGCTAGAGTTTTATACATGGGGTGGCCAGGGGGTTCAAGGGGTCCATGACAGAAAATCAGTGCATAACTCCAACCTGGCATAAAAAATGGGAATTATATAAATTAATACTTTTATTTAACAAGGATGTTTTAAATTGATCAAAAGTGATGATAAAGACATTTATAATGTTACAAAATATTTCTATTTCAGATAAATGCTGTTCTCCTAAACTTTCTATTCATCAAAGAAACCTGAAACAATTCTACTCAGCTGTTTTCAACATAATAATAACAATAACTGTTTTTTTGAGCAGCAAATCAGAATATTAGAATGATTTCTGAAGGATCATGTGACACAAGACTGGAGTGATTATGCTAAAAAATCAGCTTTGCAATGATAGGAATAAATTACATTTTAAAATATATTCAAATAGAAAGCAGTTATTTTAGATATTTCACAGTATTACTGCTTTTGCTGTATTTTGGATCAAATAAATGCAGGCTTGGTGAGCAGAAGAGAATTCTTAAAATATATATATATATAATCTTTTTTACTGGTAATGTACACTTTTTATCTCAATTTTTCTAAAATAACTATACAGGGAACTATAACAATTGTTTTGTATACAAGTTCATATAAGACCATTTTTATAATAACGTTATATCTATACATTTTTATTAATTATAATTTAAAAAAAACAATTATGAGTAAATATATAAATGTAATTTTTTTGCAAAATTCACTCGCATCCTTGATTTTGCGGCTAAAATAAATGCTTCTTTCAGTATGATTAAACAAAGAAAATGAAATAGTAGCATAGTAATTATAGGGGTGGCACCCGGGGTGGCCGATCAGATGTCAGGGGTGTCTAGTGCCACCCTGGACACCCCTCTGGCTTGGCCACTGACCTGGACTCTCAATGAAAGGACAGGAATCTCTCAGGTTTCATTAAAAATATCTTAATTTGTGTTTCAAAGATGAACAAAGGTCTTATGAGTGTGGAATTATATTAGGATGAGTCAATTTTAATTTTAATCTACTTAATCATCCCTTTAATCAGTGTGATCTAATTGGGAAGGGGGAATGGATAAAAGAAATCAAAAGAGAAAAGAAACATCAATAGTAGCTTTTTAATGCAATTTTGTCAAAAGTTGTCCAATTTAATTTACTTATATATATATTCATTGAACATATTTTGAATGGATAGACAAATGAACTGATTATCATAGGGCCTTTTACTTCATATAAATTATTAGTTCATAACTTTTAAAAAATTCTTCAACTGTAGCATGTATCATGAGCCCCTCTCTAGTGTGTGTAGATTAAAAATTAATTGTAGTGTCACAAGTGAATTATTATTTAATATGACATGGAGAAATCAATTCATTATTCTTCAGGTTCAAAAATCTGATTGTCAGTCTTTCTCATTATAAGTGTTTGTGTGCGTCTGCCAGCTCTCAGGTTGGGCTTTTTATCATCTCGATCCCAATATCAAAAACCAAATCTCAGCCTTCATCCTCATCCTCCTCCTCACTTGGGAGAAACTATGTGAAGGATCCACTCGTTCTATCTTTCGCGGCCCAGAAAAAGAAGGACACATTTGTAGGTTGCATTCAAAGGCATGTTTTGAAACGGCACAGCCTTTATCACATCGCTGTGACACATTCAGTCTTCGATTGATATGTTTGGGGGTAATATAGGTGTGAGGTATTCTGACCAATGCCCCGCCAGACCCATTACTTTAGGGAACAGAGACTGTAAAGCAAATATGAATGTTGACTTTGGTGATCTCATCATTAAAGGACTGCAAGTGGAAGAAAGCCGAAAAGTCAAAAAGCAAGTGAAAATGGAGAAGTGTCGCCGAGCAACGAAGAAACCTGGAATACCAGCAGGACATGAATTTCAAGCTGAAAACTGTGATAAAGCTGATGCGGAAGCAGGAAACTTTGAATAAGAAAATAATGAAATTGATAAGAGAGATGGCTGAGTATAATAAGATCCATCTCGAGCTGCAAGCATTAACAAATGGTTTAGAGTCTTTAAAACTTAAAGCTCCAATTTTAAAGATGTAAGAGTTTCAGGTGGAAGGCATCATCATGTTTTCTTTTCTTTTTTCTTTTTATTTGGTTGAACAGAGCATGTTCCTATGTACCGATGTACTTGTACCTATGCATAAGAGGTGTTATAGATATTTTTATGTTAGCATTTAAGTGTGTTGCTGACCACCCCTGCTATTCTTCCATTTGAACTTTTGACACTCTGTATTAGATATGATGAAGGTCATGTACTCTGTTTGTGTATGAATACACGTGAGGGAAGAAATGCAAATGATATGCAAGGCTATAAAAGGTAGAGAAGATCTGAGTGCCGGGCCGCACTTCGATGGTGAAGACTTATTCGCTGTTATTTTCGGTTTTGATTACTTATGAGTTATTGTCTATTATTAAAGTGAAGCCATGACAAGTGGTGATGCGAAAAACTTTATTAAAAGAAGAGTCTCTGAGTAATTCATTTTTGAGTAACATATTATTCTGAACTGAACACTCCTACGAGCTTCAAGCAGCCTGAACTCAGCTGAGCAGTTGCGGGTGCTGGGGAGGATTCCACGTCTTCTCGTCACAGATCTGGATCTCAATGGTAAGAACAGATTATTTGTAACTGTTAATGAGAGTAAGGAATGTGCATTAGACATTTAGTGGATTTCCCTCGGGATATGAAACACAACAGAATGCAAACTGGAAATTGGGATGCAGCTGCAGTCATTGTCACAGTTCTCTGCAGCATAAAGTCTAGAATAAAAGTCCACAGCATGATTCTGGTTTCCTAAAACATTACGGGTCAACCTTCAACCAGGAAGCCTATGTATCCACCAACCACATTTCTAATGATTTCATTTGTGCCTCAATTCTTGGATGTATTACTAGAATTGGCTTCATACTACTGACTTTTTTGTTTAAATCTTGCTCATGTTCCACCAGTCCTATTCAAAACAATAGAGCATACTTTTTCCTTATTTAAATGACTTATGTCATTCACAGCTTGCTTTGTAACTGTTCAGTACCATTAGTACTAGACACAGCTTCATCAGTACTGACACTAGATCTGAAATAAATAAATTCTCTTTAAACATCCTCCACCATGATATTACCGTCAAGAACACACGTGAAACCATCATGAAGTCCTGCCACACAGTATTAGCAAGATTTAGAAAACCTCTCCACTCACAACAGCCCACCACTACGCTCACTCAACTCCCAGCATGCACCAGAGAGAGAGACAGAGAGAGAGAGAGAGAGAGATACAAAAGAAAAATATGTTTCTATTATTATTGTTGGGGCTGTCAGTGGATTTCAGGTAAGACTTCATGAATCTAATGAAATTTTATTTTGACTGATTGCATTTGATCAACAAATAGATATGTTTTATATAATGTTACACTCTAAAAATAGGAACCCAATGTACTGTGTTAATATGAAGGAATTTTCTGTATTGATTTTTCACAGAGGGTTTACACTTATTTTGAATTGCACCTTGCATTTTGTTGTAAATTTAACAGAAAAAAAAATGGCAGAAAATTATCAGTATCTTTTCACATTTGTTTGTTTGTTTGTCACAGTAAATCTCTCTCTTTGGTCATTTTGTACATACCTTGTCAACTGGCCAACTATTAAAATTATAACCACATCATAAACACTACATTTATGACTTTTGTGAAAAAGAAGAACACTTTAGCATACTTTTAAGTATTTTTCCGTTTTTTTTTTTTTTTATATAGATATACTCATGCTGCAAAACATTTAGACACAAACCAGTCTGAATACTGTCTGAAGTGTGAACATGTTAATTGCAAATAAATGAAAATGTACTTGCCTGCAGTTTAAATATTATATTATATTATATTATTTAAAAAATGATAAGTAATAGGAGTTGCAAATTGATTTATGTGCTGTTATTTTTAAAACAAATATCAACAAGGCAGTTATTAACAAAGGATAGATTAATCGTATTGCAAATCTATAGATACTTACAGTAATAAAAGGTTTGATTAGGTTAGAGGTTGCACAGATTAGTCGATTTAAGAGCTCCTCTGTGACACTTGAGCTTGACATCGAATAGTCGCTGATCCTTTAAATTGTTCATCTCTCATTCAGCACAGATCCTTACATATTTCAATATAACATTTGGTGGCTAAACTATAAGGCTATTTATTATGAAAACATGTTATTTACTCATGTTCATCCCTCATCAGCGTGTGCTGGCGGTCACGCTGAACGGCACAGAACGAACAACAGGTTATTTAAATTCAGCAGTGTAACCTTTTCGATGTATACTTTTTACATTGAAATTTAAAATTTAAAATAAAATTTAAATAGAATTTACTTATTTATTTTTGCATCTATTCTTGTTTTTTAATATTAAAGATAAAATATAAATGGCTATATTGTGATTATTAATATACTAATTAATATTAAGAAAGGAAGTGGAGGAAATGATGCAATGTTGCTGGTGATTTTGCTTTGGAATCTGGAATCTTGGAATTTGGAACACGATTTTTACCGGGGGACCCCCTCCAAACTCAGTTAGTTTGTGCTAGTTTTGGGCCAGTTTTGAGTAGCAATTGGGCAGGTTTTGTTGTGAAAACCTGGCAACCCTTTCCATCAAGCAGGTAATGTTATTATTGTTAACATAGCAGACTCATCGAAAAATACATTTGCATCATCTGTGAAAATAATCACTTCATCCGATGTTTAAGTGAATCAAATAGCCTTGACAGCCTTACTTACTGGCGTTCCACAACTACTGGCCTTTTTCTTTCACATCGGACCTGTGTGTGTGCGTGTGTGTGTCAGACTCTGTTCCATGTTTTGTGTGTTTTTGCTCCCCATGTGTTTCATTGCCCATATTTGGTTCTTCCTTTTCCTGTTCCTATTATGTTTAATCATTCCTCGCTCCATGCTCCCTCACAGTAGTGAACGTGACAGTGTGCAGGTGGTCATGTAAAATATGAAAGCAGGCATTTGGACCAAAGCACTGTGAGGCAAGTGAGGGGGAGACTCAAAATGTTTCTAAACTTAAAACGCATTTTTGCCACTTTTGTTCTTTTTGTCCCCCCCCCTCCCTATTAACTCTTTTTTGTTTATTTCTATTTCAGCATGTCAGTGTGACCATGGAGGATGATAATAACTACAGTGATCCAGACATCTATAACACATCAACTGAAATATATTTCTATGATCCATATAATTATGAAACATATTTTAATTCATATCATTCTTCAAGTTGTTATATAAGACTGAGTATCTTCCTCATCACTGGTGTTTGTGTGGGTCTGCCTGCTCTGGTTTGGGCTTGTCGTCTTCTGCACCTTCACATAAAGACCAAAAGCCGAATTTCACCCTTCATCATCTTCCTCCTCCTCAGCGACCTGATACAACTGCTCCTCAATATATATATAGTGACACAAGTACTGAAAAATTTATACTGGTACCTTAATGTTATTTCCCAGGTTTGGTCAGCGTTACATTGGTGTGGTTTTCAGCTGCATCAGCTGGTGGCTCTAGAGGGGGTTCTGACTCTGAAATATCCGCTGTTTTCTGCTCATATTTTCTCACACCACTGTTGTATCATAATCTTCATACTTGTGTTTGTCTTTTCTGTACAGAGTGCATTAATTATTTTCATGGATTCATCTGTAAATATGAACACTTTTTTATTCAATATTGGCACAAGTTTGGTTTCTCTGTGTTTATTGGCTGTAACATTTATAATCACATGTAAGCCTCTTCCACTGCTGTCAGCAAAAACACACGTTCAGTGTTCACTGTTGCACTTTTTACTTTTGTATTGCTGTACGTACCTTTCTTGTTGTTCATCTGTGTGAACTTCTTTACAGATGAAGTCCCCATGTCTTGGTATATGATGTCTGTCTGTTTGATGAGTCTGAGAGTGATTTCAGACCCTCTTCTGTGTGTTTTGATCTGCAGAGAAAATCTCAGAGATGTTTAGGCACCAAAAACACACACAGAACTGTGAGGAGACATCAGTTTCATAACGGGTGTTTTTTTTTTTTTTTTTTTTTTTAAAGTATGAGTAAATAAAGCAGAGAAAGTGGAAAATTAGGAGACTAAAATCACATTATTTGATGTGAAAGACAGAAACAGTTTATTTTGTCCATGAAGTTAAATTACTTACCTTTAGCTGACTCTTAACTTAAGATAAGATATAATACTATATAGTTATAATAACTATATAGTTATATTATATAAGATATAATAACAATGAAATATATTTCTTATGTATTAGTTTTAAGTGTAAATGTAATCACCTTTCCATTAAAATATTTACTACACTTTAATTATTTACTCATGGTAATAGAGTATAAATTTCAAATAGAGAAATTTCAAAGGATACATGTTGATATTGTCTGTGTGTGATACAGTTGTTTCTCATTCATGGTTAATGTAACTAATATGGCAAATTAAAAGCTACAAAAGCTGTCACTGGGGTGGTACTATTATGTTCAACTGATGAAGTAATATGTACATTTAAGGTAATAGCATGCAAACGTTTGAGGTAAATAAGGCACAAATGTGTACCTTTGAAAAGGTACTGCATCCTATAGTGACAGAGTGTTTTTTTTTTTTTTTTCTCTCTGAGAGTGTAGTTAAATAGTGTTAACTACTAAAACTTTTGGGCATCATTCACTGTGTTTAGTATGTAAACATGAGTTTTTGTTCATAGTCACTGAACTTGTTTTGAACGATTTTGCCACCTTAAGGTGAATTTGATTATATGGTGTGTGTGTGTGTGTGTGCGTGCGTGTGTGTATATACACTGACTTCAAGCTTTTGTATGATATAGTGCATAATATTAGAAAATTATTTTATTTCAGATAAATGCTAATCTTTGTATCTTTATATTAATTAAAGAATGTACTCAACTCTTTTAAATATTGACAATTATAATAATAACAACAATGATAACAATAATTGTATCTTGATCAGCAAATCAGCATATGATAATGATTTCTGAAGGATCATGGGACGCTGAAGACTGGAGTAATGATGTTGAAAATTCAGCTTTGATTATAAGGAATAAATATATTTTAAAATATATTCAAATAGAAAGCAGTTATTTTAAATATTTCACAATATTAATGCTTGTGCTTTATTTTGGATCAAATAAATGCAGGCTTTGTGAGCAGAAGAGAATTATTTAACCCCTTAGCATTTCTGTCAAATTTCATGCAAACTCAATGCAAAATGTCCTGCAGGAGGTACGTTGAAACACAAACAGGTTAAAAAAACAACAAAAATCTTACTGTTAAGTTTTGACTAGTGTATTTTTAACAAACAAATATATACAATAGTGTTTTTATTGATTCATGGTCAGAGCTCACTTCAGGACACCTTGTGAACCTGGTAAATTTTACTAAAAAGACATGGTTAGATGTTTTGGATTATTAGGTAGAACAGAAAATTTACACAGTATCACAGAATATATATATTATTATTTTTTCCACAGCAGGAGCAGGAGATGTTATGCAAATTCTCTTTGAAATTTCATGTGATTTTTGACTCAATGTGTCCACAAGCAAGGCCACAGATCTTCTAACTCTGCACAGCTTGAAAAATGCTAAAATGTTCCTCACATTTTCCTTAATGCCTAATTTTCAGGATTTGGCAATAAATATATCTACTCTTTACCAGCAGACATCCATATACTAGAATAAAACAGTTAACAAAATGCAGCGCTTCCCAGCAAATGATGTGCACAGAGATCATTAGCATTAGTATAGAGTTTAAACAGTATCAAAACTACAAATATATGAGCATCTTCCACAAATAAACACATTACACACAAACACTGCTTTTAAAGATGACAATAAAAATACAGAAATCTCATACTGTATCTGAAAGTCAATCTGTATTTTTTCTTGTTTGCATTTGTGCTCTACTACAAAAAATAAATTCACCTTTGCATTAGTGGAGAATCATCTCTTTTAATATGAGAATTTACACTCTGAAAAATCACATTCACACATATAACTGATCTTCAGATTTGTCAAAGCAGTCACACGTAGAGACCAGAGAAAGAAACTATTCGTTTTTATTATTATTATTATTAATGACCAATAGTTTATATATACAAAGCTGTAATGTGTACCATACTACTGTTTGTTTGTTTTCTGGCTCTATGCTGACTGACAGCACAATGATTATCATAAGAGCATGAGTTTATATTGAAACATTTTAACTGACTGAACTTTACAATTAAAATATCATGACATTACAACCAGTCCATCTTACCAGACCTCCTCAGACTAAACTAGTCTCTTCTGGTTTTAGTGATGTTTGAATTCTGAGACTCTGTCTGCAGACCAGCACACACAGGAGAGGATCTGAAATCAGTCTCACACTCCTCAGGAAATAGGGAATGAGACAAATATGCAGATGCTTTGATAATGATGGATTAATGCTTAAAAAGAAAACAAGAACATAATAGAGCAGATAAGGCACCAGCAGAGTGTATATGAAAACACCTAAAATATGATGATCTGGTTTCCTGGATGTGTGAGAGTGACGATCAGCAGAACAACATGAAACTCCACAAGATATTATCCATGTGATCACTGACACAATCAACACAGGTACAGCAAGAAAGAAATAATTAACAGGATGTAAAACTATTTGACCAATAATGATACAGAGAAACACAAGTATGAAGAAAATTATAAAACATGGTGAAGAGAAAATACAAGCAGTATACAGAGGATATTTCACTGAGAGAATTGTCTCAAGCACCACCAACTGGTTAAAGAGGAGATCACAGTCTATTGAGGATGACCATAATGATAAAATAAAAAAAAAACAGCATGTCCAATTTCTACACCAGAACACCTCACCTAAGAAAAGTTTTATCATTATGTAAGGACTAGATGGTATTCGGTAATGTGGTATATTGCAGTAATGAACATGCAAGACATTGTTATCGTGGGCACTTCTAAATACCGTGAATAATTAAATATTACAAATTATTCAGAATTTGGAATGTATTTTGAGAATACTTTTCCCATCAACTGGTCACAATGCGCAACACTGCTGTATGCTGCTTGAAAGGCGCGCGTGCGCTCTGATGTAAACAAACACGCGTGAGAAGCACATGGAGGAACACGTGAGAGACGCGCCGAATGAAAGCACATTCACTCTCTGACAGCAGATGGCGCTAAACTGTTACCCTGGAAACCCCATAATTAAAGCAGCTGCTACGTTCTAAAATGTATTTAAAGGAGCCATATGTAGGATTGTGGCCTAAACTGGTACTGCAATCACTATAAAAATACTGTAGAGCGGTGTATCCCCTCCCCCTACCCCCTGACTCGAGGTTGCCAGATGAGCTGCAGGATTCAGCAGAAACGTAGACTGCTTCAATGAGCTTCCAATGATAAGTGACGAACAGACGTACACAGTAAGTTTTTTTTTTCTGTTAATTATGTTTATGCTTCATGAGAGATATTTTGATAAGCAATTATGTATTTAAAAAATGTACTAATTGTCATTAGTTAAATATAATCGTAAAGATTTATGCTCGTATGTGTAACTTAGTCCACGATATACGTGAAGAACAAATGACGAATAATTTTTACTGAGGTAACATTAGGCTACTGTCTCAATTATTACGTTTTAAATTGTCATAATGGGCATGCTAGTGTTGTTTTCCTCAGCGTCTCAGCATAATGACAGAGAAACGGGCTCCTGTAATGCATTGCTAATGTTAGCATACGTCCATGTGAGCTAATGTTATGTTACTTTGCACAAACATGCATAACTTTGTTCGACTGTCATGAATATATGAAATGTCCATTGACATCAAGTACAAGTTAGCCAAGCATAGATGAATCTTACCTGTCCAGGAGAAAATTAGCAACATTGGCGTCTGTGTTCAAATTCTTCTCCGTTTTCAGCCGTCTCCATCTTTCAAAAGCATCTCCAATACAAATTCTGGTTTTATTTCGGACTTTGTCACGACGAATTTCTGAATTATAACGAGGTCTTTTTGATTTAGTAACATTAGACGTTTTTATCTGACTGGAGTTAGGGTAGGTTACAGCAAAGCTGGCAACACGGATCCCGAAACACTACTGACAAAACACAAAATGACAACATCAACATCAGTTGAGGGCTGCAAGTCCACTTTTTAAATGACAATGACCTGGCCGGACTACTGTTGTCAGTGATATAAGTATTTTAAATTAACATGATTTCTTAATGTCTAGTGACACATCAGGGCCATTTTATGATTAATTGAAATAGATTTCTTACATACAGCTCCTTTAAATAGATTTAAATAGCCATTGTGACTTTTTGGGGTTTTTTTTTGTTTTATTGAAATAGATTAATACTTAAATATTTAGACTTAATAGGCTATTTATTTTCAAACTTTTTTACATTTTAATCTGGACTACAACATGCCCGAGATATTGTTTGAAAGTGTTTTGATTCTTTATTTTCGTTCACACTTTACATGAGGGCTTCATTAGTTAACATTAGTTAACATAAACTGCCAATGAAAAAATCTTCTGAACATTCATTAATCTTAGGTATTCCAATATTTAATAACACGTTGTTAAAATCGAAAGTTGTGACGGTGTTATTTAATGAGCTAACATGAACTCAGAGTATTTTTTTTAACAAAGATTAAAAACTTCTGTAGCAAATGTAACTATTGCTCATAGTGAATGTTAATGCATTAACTAAGGTTAACTAATGAGGTCTTATTGTAAAGTGTTACCTATTGGTCTTTATAGTTCTTTTGCACTTTAATTTGTGTAAAACGTTTAAATTTATATATTTTTCTGTATTGCATTATTGTATTTAAATGTTCAGTTCTTTGTGTTATAAGAAAAAAGTTATTAAACCTGTTATACTGTATTACGACCACTTTTTTTTTTTTTTTTCAAAAGAAACTAAATTGAAACTAAACTTCAATATCGTGATAATAACATATACTGTGTTAAAAGCATTAGCAATTAATCACAACATGAAAATATGATACCGGCATATCCCTAGTAGGGAGGGATTAAGGGGAGGTTAAGAAAGTTAGTTGGGGGGGGGAGGATGATGAAGACTGAAATACGGTGTCCATTCTTTCTGTGATTCATCAGATCTCTGACAGACCAAACAAGAGCTGGTAGACCTGCACACACACTAATGATGGTGAAGATGGACCATCTGACCTTCATCTCCAGCAGGTCAGCTTCCAGCAGCCAGAGAAATTTGTGATTTTCCATAAATAATTAGATTTTTGGTTGAATGTCTTTCTTTGATCTCTGTGTGATATCCAGCTGAAAATATGCAAGTACATTAACAAGGGAAACAAATATTTATTTATCTGTAAAATAAATGCTGAGCAACTTTTAGAAATCACAAATCTCATAATGTCAGCTAAACAAACATCACCTCAGAATCATCAGGCTGAAAACAACCATGCCTTCTAGTCTGTATAACATATCAGTTCATATTTAAGAACATGAAAAGAAATCCAACTTTCTTGTAGTAAATAGAAGTATGGTGTATTCTGCATGTTCAGCGATAACTGTATTTTATTTATTTATTTATCCAAATGGTACACAAAATTAAACTGGCCCTAAAACTGAGAATCTGTGAACTGTTACTTCCCTAACTTTAAAAAATGACATAGACAAATGCTGGTTGATGATGTATTTCAGATGTTGAATGTTGTTCAAACACCTCCTGAAATATTACGGCTCTTTGGTTTGGTTTAGCTTCAGTTCACGGTGAAAGTAAATTTGTGAAATGTATTGGCAGACACTTCATTTGAAACCGTGGCAAATAATATCTTGAAGGTTGTTATGGATCCAGGGTGACACACGGGAATGTTTCTTTAAAGAAAACACTGATTATTTATGAGATATTGTAAATATTTGTATATTTTTATTTACATTTTGGCTGTATGTCAAGAGGCCAAGATACATTGAATTTGAACATATTGTTTACCTTTAATTTAATTTTTATTTTTTATATATATCTTGTTTATTTAATAGCAGTCTAGAGGTATTTAAGCTGCAGTATTGATTGTAAAATAATAATTACTTGCTGCCTCATTCACACCGAAGGAGACTACAATAAACCTGCTGCATGTTGCTTCTCCAATCCTTTTTAAGACTTTTATCTTATTGACAAAGTATGTGAATTAGTGGTCATGATACAAGAATTTCTGACTTCAATTCCTTGAAACATATCAATATTAAAGTACCCATGAACCGGAAGTTGCAACTGACTTCAGTGTTGTGATGTAGGGGTGCATGATAAATATAGTCCAATAATTAATGCGCATCTCATCAGTAAAGCCGGTTCTCTAATCAGCTGTAAATTCCATCAGGTGCATGATTTCACATAGAGCAGCTGTTAATACACAGAGCCGTTGTTAACTGACACAAATCCACAATGAACGTGGATATTGTGATGTATTTCCAAGTGAAATGGAATATTGAATAAAGGGCGGGGTTTTATTGTGGTGCACCTCCATTCCACTCCACCTCTTGCTCATGGCAGATTTACGGTTTACATCTGACATCATGCTTCGCTGCCTCTGGGTCCTAACACTCTGCCAGACACCCCCAAAAACAACAAACTGTGCATATACACTCATGATGTACTGAAAAATTATAACCCTAGCCTTTATCTCCATACTGAAATCCCAGATGGCCAGACAGTGTTTCTTGTTTTGTGTCATTGTGAGCACAGAAATTGTAGTGTGCACAGCTAATTTTTAAATGCTTAGCTTAAATATGTAATATTAATTAAACAATGCTCATTAATGGCTGCTGAGATAGTATTCTCAAGTGAAATGATTAGAGGCTTGGACCCGGAAACAGCAGTCCTTACGTCCTACTTAACAAGAGGATTCTCCCGAAGCCGTCAAACTGACTTCATCAGAGCAAGAACACCATTCCAGAGCAGAAGCAAAAGTTTCAGTTTTTGATTAACGATTATGACGACAGTCAGTTTTTTCCCAGTGTATTGATTTGCACGGTTCAATTGTTCACCACAAGACTAGCAATGTGCACTAAAAAGTAAGTAGAGTCATTTTTGATTTCATGACAACTAATTTTCAATACCATTTCAATACCATTGGCAACTAACACATACTGTATTGCCATATAGATGTTTTTTTTTTTTAATTGCCCATCCATTTTTTTAAGGCAATTCGATTTCCTATTTCAAGCTTATTATTTCAATCTTTGAAATTGGTTTAAACCAAGTCTTCTAAGAAGACATATTCGCTTCATATGATGAACAGATTTTAATATTTTTTTGTTTACATACATATAAATACTGATCAATTACCATTACAAAAATCTCAATCTTAAACATTTGCTCATTCTGTGTATTTGTGTCTTTAAAATAGGGTGACTTTGTTGCAAAAGCTTACAGCAAAAGGAAGCTTGATTTCAAACTGAATTGAATTCGCAAAAAAAAAAAAAAAAAAGACAAGTACACAGTAATAAAATTATAAAACAAATGACCTCAGTTCAGTTGAAGTATTCAAAATATGACAACAGTGAATTTAAAAAATGAAGCAGTGATTTAAGAGCTATATGTTTGGCCTAAATATATTTATTTAGATAAATGAACATCAGATGGCTTTGACCTGTAATGACTGAACAATGAGATCTGGGTATGTAGTCTTAAAGAGACACATTTTAGTCACTACTTCATATTTATCCCGTCGACTGACAACAGAAACAGTAAATTATATAAATAAAATCAGTTTTATTGAGAATTTGGCTAGATTAAAATACAGCATGTGAACACAGAGAGGGAAATAAATGTAAAAGGCAATACAACGCCATGACGTCCTGAATATGCTAATTAGCTTATGACGTCACACAGCGATATATCTCTGTTTTTGAAGAGAATGCACCCCCGATCTACCTTAATGTTCATGTAAATCAGTTTTGATCCAGCTTCACCTCCAGAAGAAGCGAGTGTAATGTTTTTAATGAATCTTTGCAAACCTCCTCTCCTAATAATGTGCTCGTTAGCAGGGCTCCAGCTGAGGGGGGATGGCACCCCCCTTGTTGAAAAAAATGACAAAAAGCCTCCCCTTTACCATCCCCTTTAGATTAATAATGTGTATTAAATAAAACTTAAATGTGTATTTAAATAAAACTATCATGCAAATAAAATTCTCTACTAATGATAATTCACAAACTAAACAGTGGCGATTGGCCAATCAGAACTCAGTACTGTAACAAGATGCTCATAAACGGAAGCAAGTTTTCCTCATTTTTTAAAAAAAATGGATAAAGCGCACCTTTTGAAGTTCTTTAAAAAGGAGACAACAGAAAAGGCAGGATTTTTCCCTGATTATAATTTAAAGACATTCCCGACAGTATGTTATTGTGCTGTATGTGAGGGACTGAGAGACGACAGGAGAGCTGACATTATCCAGTCACCGAACAAAAACACGTCTTGAGAGTCCAAAAACATTCACTGCACGATGAAGCCTGTTAGAATTCAGTTAGAATGCCCTTATAATTCAAGCAATGAAAGAAAAAAAATACCTATGTATGATTTTTTTTATGTTGTTATATTCACTGCACAAGCAATGTCCTTTTCTGAATATCGGCACGTGTGCGAGCACAAATGTGCTATTAATTTTATACAAGAGTGAATGAATCAGATTTTGAACGAATCGAGTGAGCAAGTGATTCAGCAGTTCATTCAGATTAACTCACTTGTTTTGTTTCTAATTAAATCAGCTATTTTGAGCGAATCCTTTGATTTGAATGATTCATTAAATAATTTATTAAAACATGGACTTGCTGCCACGTACTGGCGGTTTTTATTGTCATCGTTATTCATCCATGACAGGCCTGAACCAGACTACCAGCACAAAAACACATTTAGCAAAATATTGACCAAAAATTCCTCCATTTCAGGCACCAGAAGGAAAAACAAGCTTATAAATAATAGTTATTTTAATAAGGTTAATTTTCATTGAATAAAATTATTTTTAAAAAATTACACAAATTGTGTAATCATTATGTAAAATTAGCTACAGAACCACCCCAACAACCCCCCACCCCCAGCCCCGCCTAAAAAGAAACTGACCACACCATCCCCCCTGAAATATTTTTACAGTTTGATCACTGCTAGTTAGCAAGTTTCACGATGCAGCTAAAGTTTACCATCTCTCAGAGTGTTTTCAGTTATAGTTTGTTTTAAAAGAACCAAACCCAGTTCACTTAAAGTGAACCAGAAAGGGAACCAGCTGAAAGTGACCTCAGTCCTTTTGGTGTTCACAATCTAGTGCCCTCAGAAGAGAACCCAGTTCTTTTTTTGGTCCTCTTCAGCAATGAAGAGACCTCAGACCCTTTCATATTCACATCACAACTTTATAAGAACTCAGACCCCAGCGTTCTGTGCAGCAGTGGATTTTGGGTATTCAAGATGGCGTCTTCACATGTTGTCATCACATGGATGTGGCACATTTTGAAGCAAATGACAAACAGAGTCAGACAAAGCAGAACTAAAGGAAATCATCTGAAAAAGTGGAAGAGGAAAAGGATAGCAACTAAAAATATATATTTTTTCCAACACTATCAACAACTGCTGCTGCTTGCCACAGGACTGCTTGTGACGTTTCAGCTTTCATTTGAACGGTTAGTATAGAAAAGATTTCATCCATTCAAATCTACATACCAGGATGGTTGGTGTTTTTTAAATGTGTATTGATGCCACTTCTGTATAAACTGACTCACTGAGGTGACTTTATGAAGTGAGGCCCAAAGCAGCAGAAAAGTGTTTTGCGTTGAGGCCAATGTCTGATAGCTTTTTTTTTAATTTCTTCTTCACCACAGTTGTGCTAAAGTAACACATTGTGTAGCATTCAAGGTGTTACATCAAGAAAAAGGTGTTTTGATGATGCTGAGCAGATATTGCTCTATGTTGACTGGAGGAGATAATAATAAGCTTAATCTGGATGTTATCCTAACCCCATGTCACATTTTTGGACACGAATGTACATTTTCAAAATTCTTTCATAAATTTCTCCTTTTATGTAATAGCCACAGTACAAAAAAAAATACAATAAATCTCACAAGCAAATGTGAAATGCTTTAAAGCCTTACTGACTTGTTACCATAGCAAACTATAATCCCCATTTTATTACGTACGAGCCAAATGTGGCCAAAAGAACAATAACATTTCTACTCCATCCAAGTTCTGTGGCTGAGACTGATAATGTTTATTTATTTATTTCATTTGAAATTCATACTTTAAATGGTAGGGATTTTATTCACCTTACCCTCCTCAGCCATCTTGTTCTTGAGAACCACTGTCAGGCTCTGCAACCATGTGCAGTGTTGTGCCATCTCCAACACCAAAATGCTTTTCTCCTCGTGCCGTCGCATTGTCAACATCACTTGGTCATGCAATTGTTTCTCGGTTGAAATGTTTGCTAAGAATCAATAACAGTTTTATGTATACATTAGACATTCTTGTAGAAAAGCAGTGCAATGTTTTGTAACTACAAACATGCACTTTTCAATCAAACTGATACATAATGAGAAAACTGAAAATACACATAAACTAAATTAATATTACAACACTCAATGTTACATGCATCTAAGGCATGCATGTGTTGTAATATTCATTCAGTTTCTGTGTATTCTCAGTATACTCTATATAGCAGAACTGTAAATAAATTCTTGAGAAGCATCTGGAAATTGACACACCACTGCCATGAACCTCCCGCGGCCATGTTTGAGACACACTGCTCTCTCCAGCAAGGGAATGCTCCACAGCAGAGACATCAATGTTTGTGGCAGAGTCTAATGCAAGACCATTGTATTTCTGTATCTCCTGAAGAAGGAGCTTTTTGTCTTCTGCCAGTTTATGACTGTTCAACAAGAAAAAGAAAAAAAAAAATTAGATATATTATATATTTATATATATATATATTTATTTATAGCTCCCAAAAAGTGAAAGCAAAACTGCAGTAACTAAAGTATGTGAAAATTATAATTTAGTTTGACAAACAGGAATTAATAAACAGGTGTTTATAATTGCACATACATTTTTCAGTCTGTTCTCATGAGAACCTGCATATAGTGTGCCCCATTATTTATTAAAAAAATATTATAATAGTATTACTTTATGTACACACTTTATGTAGTAACTTTTTAAAATATCTAAATTAATAAATAAAAAGTATGATAATATTATAGTATAAAATAAAAAATTAGTATTAAATAAAAATACAATTATTTTATAGAACATTTAAAAATAGAACGCTAACATTTCCTTTTATTCCTTTTAATTATCTGGATTTTCAACATTTTCAAAACCTAAAATCAGCATTCTTTTTTTTTGGGTTGCCAGGAAGTATGTATATGCACTGCCAAGTGAAGCGTGTCAGTGAATTTAACAGTTTTGCGTTTTGCTCTGAAACCAGCAGAATTATACATTCAGTTAAAAAGGCAATATTATACAGTATTACAGTTAGTCTGTCTAAAATGGTGATTGTGAGAGGTGATCTGCAATCTCACCACTAGATACCACTAAACTATACAGACTGTACAATTATAGAACAGAATTCAATAGGCGTTTCTCAATGTCAAGGAAGGATCCTCGGAAGCCAGAATTTCAAGGATGCTACATCATCGACATCCGTTGAAGGACTGTTCCAATGTCGAGGATCCTCGGAATTTCAATCAAGGGCTGAGTCCTTCGTTCGAAAAATATCCCATATACAGGAAAGGATGCATATGTGTAGGCTTCGCGCTCTCAAATCCCCCACAATCCTATGTGCACAGCTTTGCTCTCTTGTTCAAAAAATTAAAAAATGTCGGACGTTAGCAGAGTCGGAGCGTTAACGGGGCAATATGCTTTCAAATGTAAGTATATTTACGTTACCAAACATTTGTTATAACTGTAGTAAATATAAGTAAAGTTTAACGTTTAAATGCCAGTACAAAATACTAACGTATTGATATTATAAATTATACAAATACAAATTATGTTATTGATGGCTAACTGAACCGGACATTTTAAGTGGCTTCTAAAGTCAGCAACGCACCAATAACACAACCCAGTGATATCGTGTTCTCCGAATGCTAAAGAGGAGCCTCGCCTAGCCTCTGAAGGAAGTGACTTGGAAGGACCAGTACTGCAAAGGAAGTATCCTTGACATTGAGAAAGGCCTAATGATTGAGCTTAACTGCTTCCACATTATATGCTAATTCCATGTATTTGTTGGTGGAGTAGCTTGAATATATCAACCAATTATATTATATAGCTATACCATTCTGGCGGTACAGGGTTTGCTTCCGCTGCCCAGTGGTGGACAGTAACGGAGTAGCTTTACTTCGTTACTGTACTTAAGTACATTTTTCAAGTATCTGTACTTTACTGGAGTAGTTTTATTTTTAGTAACTTTTACTTTTACTTCACTACATTCCAAAGCATAAGATCGTACTTTTTACTTCACTACATTTCATAAAACATATCGTTACTCCTTATAATAGGCTATATCGCGTGCTCTGACACGCAGAAGCGGTTTCTGATTCAAGAACGAACTGATTCTTTTCAATGAAGCTTTTAAATCGGTTCCCAAATCGCACCAAAAGATTCATTCACGAATTAGAATGATTCGATTGCAGCTGTTCTAGAGTCAACAACTCACTGATTCAAATGAACCGTTTAGTGTGAGTCTCTAGTGAACTCAATTCACAACCGGGAGATCTTGTGAGCGCGCGCGACTGATGCTGCTAAAAGTAAGGTACTAATGTCGAATTTTAGGATTAATTATTGTAACTGAAAACCATATTTATGTCAAAACTGTCATTTATTTGGGAACTTAATCTGCTTTAAAGGGTGATCTATTTAAGCCCACTGAAATGCTTGAATGCAAACACATCAGCATCAGTGCCTCTTACGTCAAAAAACAAAACATTAAAATAACACAGATTAAATAAAATAATTAATGCTCGTTCAAATTCCCCGCTGCCATAACATTAACAGTTCTATTAAAATGCTAGGCATTTAGCCCTATGTGACGTCTGTTTTTATATTGTTTATCAACAGTATAAATGTTTATATTGTTTGGATTAACTAGCCGAGTAGACAGATATGATTGTTTATTAATAACCATACTTGAAATTAAGTAAATAATGGTAGCTGATGCTAACTGTCTAGCTAACAAGCTTGATGGTGCTAAGTTGAGGTAATTTTATAAAAAAATAAAGTCCAAAATATTTTTATTCAGTCACCTAGATAGATTACATCTGAGGAAAAAGAAAGGCTGTGATGTTCAGAACATGGTAACCTACAGTAATTATCAAAGTGGGAAGTGATGTCCTCTGGGGGCATTTGGCCAGGGGTTTTTTTTTTTTTTATATATATATAATATATATATTTTTTATATATATATATATATACCACAGACAAGGTTTGAGAAGAAAAAAAATCATTATTTTTTTTTTATTTTTTTATCATCAAATAAGTTATTTTTTTCCTTAAAATGTTCTTCCTAACTTCAGGCCTTATTCTCATGTCATATATAATGGTGATGTTCTGCAAAACAACAAATTTTAAAACCCTTTTTTTTCTTACTGGTGAAAATCTGATGGTCAGATGTGACCTAGGAGCACAAAACGAGTCTTAAGTCTCTGGGGTATATTTTGTAGCAAAAGCCAAAATTACATTGTATGGATCAAAATGATACATTTTTCTTTAATGGCAAAAAATTATTAGGATATTAATAAAGATTATGTTCCATGAAGATATTTTGTAAATTGTCTACCGTAAATATATCAAAACTTAATTTTTGATTAGTAATATGCATTGCTAAGAACTTCATTTAGACAAATTTAAAAGTGATTTTCTCAATGTTTAGATTTTTTTGCTCCCTCAGATTCCAGATTTTCAAATAGTTGTATCTCAGCCAAACATCATCCTTTCCTAACAGTTTATTTATTCAGCTTTTGGATGATGCATAAATCTCAATTCGAAAAACTGACCCTTATGACTGGTTTTGTGGTCCAGGGTCACAAATCTGTTTTGTCTCAGGTACATCGCAGTGTAAGCTTTCACAGTGAACATTACTACATCACTCTAGTCAGCGTAGTCCATATCAACAACAAAAATATATTTTGACTCCATATATTGGTTATTTTGAGAAAATTCCAGGTATTTTGAGCAGTAGGATTATAAAAAAAATATGTGCTAATATAAAATTAAATTAAGTAGCCTATATAAAATTGCTAAATAAATCTATCTATCAGTACTTTTTTACTTAAGTACATAAAAAATCAAGTACTTTTGTACTTTCACTTGAGTTAAATTGAAAAAGGAGTACTTTTACTTTTACTGGAGTATTATTTTATTATACGTATCTGTACTTTTACTCAAGTACTTGATTTGTGTACTTTGTCCACCACTGCCGCTGCCTCACACTAAGATAAAGGCCCTCAATTGACTGCTGAAGTCCTCTGTGTGTGCTGCTGGCATGAGATGTATCTGGTGTCTCTGTAGAATTGTGAAAACAAAATCAATGTTAAAAAAACACAGAACTGTTTAAGTATTTAAATTTATATATAAACTCCTTTTAATCCAACTTTATTGAACTTAGTATGTGCATTTCCTGCAGGGAAACAAATATAAAATAAAACCAGACATAAATATGGCATAACATTGGATGATGACATGTACATCTACTATCTTTGGCTGCTCTTTAATATCAAACTTCAAATTTCAGATAGTAGTGGAAAAGGACATTTGTTGTTTCTTTTATCTGGTCATGCTTACCATCAGCTGCCCATTCCTTCACATCAGAGAGCCACTGTGACACCAATTCATCTGTGCAATGTAGCTCTGTGTTTAGTTCAGCTAGCCTTGCAGTCTCATCCTGGAGTCTCTGACAAGTCTGATAAACAGTGTTAAAGGGTTAGTTCACCCAAAAATAACCCTCATGTCGTTTCACACCCGTAAGACCTTCGTTCATATTCAGAATACAAATGAAGACATTTTCGATTACATCCGATGGCTCAATGAGGCCTCCATTGCCAGCAACGAATCAGCAGTTCGGAGCACAAAGTCATGTGATTTCAGCAGTTTGAAACGTGATCCAAATCATGATTCGACACCGATTGATAAACGCTCTGATGCTTCCTGAAGCAGTGTCCTGAAATTGTCCATCACTATATAATTATTTTTTTTTTTTGCCGCACCAAAAATATTCTTGTCGCTTTATAATATTAATATTGAACCACTGTACTCACATGAACTGATTTAAATATGTTTTTAATACATTAAAGGATCTTGAGAGATGAAATGTCATTGCTGTCAATGGAGGCCTCATTGAGCCATCGGATGTGATCAAAAATATCTTCATTTGTGTTCTGAAGATGAACAAAAGTTCATCCATCTAACCGAACCCTTACGGGTGTGGATCAGCATGAGGGTGAGTAATAAATGACATTATTCTCATTTTTGGGTGAACTAACCCTTTAATATACAATAATCAGGATAAAACCTTTGTATGATAAACAACAGGCCAACTGCACACAACAAAAGGACACACGAAACAATTAATAGGAGACTTCTCTTCACATCTTGTGGAAAGTGCCTGATGTAGAGAGAGACTTTTGTTGTGGTTCCACCCCATTGCATGCAAGGTAAGCATGTCCACCCGTGCTGTTGAAAGCAAATAATGAGGTTATGATGCTTAATCTAATAAAAGTATGCAGGCATTTTGCAAACACTCTGATCACCTGCTTTTGACATGTATTTGGTCGTCAGGGCACAACGTGAGAGGTAGCTGTTCACTTGCTCCTCCTCCTCACCGGCTGTTGTTCCTGCTCCTTCCTGGTTCCTACCACTCCATTTAATCTGTTAGCAAAGGGTGGGTCAATGTTGTTCATATAGCCCAGTATCCCAAATCACAATTTGCCTCAAAGGACTTTACAATCTGTTCAAGAAACTGTTTAACAAAAAAGCTATAGTAGCCTTTCCATTTCATATTATCAATGTGCTTGTAAACATTACAAATGTACATATGATGCAAAAATATTATACATACCTCACACTTTGTAGCATGGGCTCGAGCATGCATTACACTGAGGAATGGTTTCATCTCGGTGAGCTCCTGAAGAGCAGGAAGGACTCTAGCAGCTTTCTCCAAGTATGGCCAATATTTGCAAGCCACATCCATTGTGAAGAATTTTGGGCTCCTTTTGAAGATACAGAGGGTAGGCAAATATCCCTGAACATATTAAGGGCTTTCAGAAGAAACCCATGACGACACACGGCAACCTCCATCCCCTCTTCATCCAATTCTGAAGCCCTCCTTGACGTCTCCCTCGCTGCTGTCCACTGGGAGTCCCCACATGTGCCTCTTCCCTGTGTCTATGACACACATAACACACAACTAATAAAAGCAATGGTGTCTTACCATATATAGCATTTATTCTCTCAGTTTGATTTTAGAGTAGTTGGTAAGCAGAAGTAGTTAAACTGGGGAGGAAATCAAGACCGGACCTACGGACCTGTGGTTATTAAATATTTTGTCAAGTTAAGATTAAAACTTGCATTTTTCATTGCTTTATGTATGGTGTTGACAAATGTAGACACTGCACTGTCTTCAGCCACAAAGAGCCCCTCAAAAAAGCCAGGATCGTCAGAGCTGAGGAAGAAAGAAAAATAGGGAATACATGCATTAAATATATAAAGTAAATAAATAAATCAATAAAAAGACTGAAACAAAGACCACCTTGTGTTTCTTTGAAAGCGATATAGCTTTCTGTTCCCATCAGCTGAAACAGCCAACATTTCCGGCGTACAGGCTGGGCAGGTGAAAGAAGCACCACAGCAGAGCTGGTCTTCCTCAAAAGAAGAAGCTCCGCTGCAGAGCATCGCCGTTGATATGTCCAGACTACATAGAAATAAACAGTATTTGTGATGTTGTCTGCTTAACACATACTCTTCCTCCACACTCAGTGTGATGCTCCAGCAGCTCAGCGAAGGCTTGTCTGGAGAATCCTGGAGTGATGACCTTGAGTTCCTGAAAGGAGTTCAGGAGGTCCAGTGTATACAGCATTGAATTGCTGACAGAGGCTGGCTAATATCCACTCCTAAGGAGGTCCTTCGAATCAGGAGTCCACCTCTGCTGGCATGTTTGACACTTATATAGTGGCTGATGCAAGTCAAAACACCCTTGAAACAAAAAAGTTCATTTAAAAATAACATATACACATTTACCACATACTTCATTTCACAAGTTAATTCATTCTGCACATTGTGAATGGTTGAGAGACATTGCGTACGTTCCTATAATCCCAGTATAGCACTCACACTTCTTGAGAAGTGTCACGCCTACATTCTTTACATTTGTCTGATTCACCAAATTCCAGACAGCTGTGTTGATTGGACTTCATGCTGGAAGGATGCAAAAGATGTTTCTGCTTTGTGACAGCTAACTATTTTTTTTTTTTTTTTTTGCAGAGGACAAAAATAAAAAGATGTCTGTCTTTGTTTCGGTTAATGTCAATACCACGGACACTGACGGGAACAATGCCACAGCACACCAGCGTGAAAAACATCAAATCTAAAATAGAAATCTAAATAGTGAATTGTTTTTACCATTGATGGTGATTAAAATCACTGGTTTGCCAGGTAACACAGTGAAGTTTGTGCCTTCACAGGAGCAGTCTGGCACCTTCACAGCTGGCAATAATGTCTTTTTGGATATTGGAATATTTTAAATTCTCAACAATCAGTTACAGTGTTCTAATTTATGTTGGTCCACCATGTACATATTAAACTCCTACAAACGTCAAATAATACACATATAACCTGTAGCTGAGGCTTCAGCGTCGCCCTCCTCGCCTCCCCCTCGGCTTGCTACGACCTACAGAGACCCTTTTAGAGGTGTGTGGAGGGTCTCCTCCAGCGCCTCCACGATTCCTCTCCACTGCTGCTCTCTGTGTGTTGGAGTGAATATTTCTTGTTAGACTGATGTTGTTAAAGGTACTGGAACCAAAAGACATGTAACTAGTGAAAAGCAAACACAACATAAGTGTGTTAGTAAGGTGTTGACGGCTTAAATGAGCCTTGGCATAGCTTCTCCAAGTGTCTGTAACTCGGGGGGGATAGAGCTCCATTCTTCCAAAATATAATCCCTCATTTACATATGCCACAGAGCATGATAGCATGTTAACTGCTTAATTGCATCATGCAATATACCTGTCTGAAATCTAATGCACCCATCATTCCACATTCATTACGTTTTTACATTAATTTGTCCTCCATCTGTATGTTCAAGTAGAAAATGATTGAAGTGCATAAAAACTCTAACCCTGGCTTCAGCCACATTCATTATTCTGTTTCAGTTCAATGGGTATGCGTCTCGGTTCTGGGTACCGTAATGGGGATCCTGTGAGTCAAGGATATGTCTGGTGGCCATTGCAACACAGACAGAGTGACAGAGACGGACAAAACAGAGAATTAGACAAAGACAGAAAGAGAGGAAAGATTGAGAGATAGACTGAAAGACAGATAACAGATATAGACTGAAGAGATGGATAGAAATATAGATGGTGGGATAGATAGGAAGAGAGGTTGTGAGAGATAGAAAATGATGAAGTGATAGATAGAGATAGAGGTGCCTTTGGGTTTTGAGTATCAGGTGTATCTATAGGTTCAGAAAGGTGAAGTTTGACAGGATCTGCAGGGAGAACAGAAAATGTTAATTATGTGTAGGCTAGATGATAAAAGATTTAAAATGAGTTCACCAATAGTGAGAGATTCCCATTTTCTTAAAAATACTTAATAAATTAATAAAAAGTGTGTAACATGCGACTGGGGTTCCTCATCCCAGATTTAATGTGCAGTAACTTTAGGAAAAAGTTATTATTATATCACTATAACTGAGACATTCCAGTGACGTAGTGGGTAAACCACGATGATCGAGAGAAAATTACATCCTCTAGATGGCTTATGTCGAAGTTAGTTAGACTAGATTAGTTAGTTAGATTAGCAAACCTTACTTCACGTTTTTTTTTTTTTTTTTTTTTTTTTGCTGATAATGAGGAAACCATTTTTTATTTTTTTCTTTTTTTTTTTGTTCTGATAATTTGGTACGCGTTGTTAATGGCAAAGAAAATGCATTTTATTATACAATTTAAGCAAAACATGATCATTACATTCAACACAAGTCTCGTCACGTCACTTACCGGAACAGTGCTTTGAGCGCAATGAGACAGAAGGGCTCCATCTCCATAGCAACAGAAGCTGAGGATCATGGGTAATGCTGGCGTCCACTAATTAAATTAAATTCATTTTTTATTTTAATTTAATTTAATTAACATAATAATACCCCGTTCTCACAATCGAAGGAGAATCAAATAAAACAGATACCTGATAGCATACACTTCCGGGCCTTATCTGGGCCAAATATGGCACATATGGCTGAGTTCTGGCAGTGGCAGAGGTCATTTGGGCCAGATTTGGCCCACACACATCAAGCCGGTTTTTTTAGTATCAGTTATGGCATGTTTTATGTGGGCCAGATCCGGCCCATGTGTGACAAACCGGTTTCAGGTTGAGTTCTGGCTTGTTGCGTGTGGGCCAGATATGGCCTATACCAGGTGACCAGATGTGCCATTTTCTGAAGACACGTCCTGGCAGATCACCTTACTTTACCAGTCAGTGGTTCTAAAACTATTTTGAGTACTGGACGCCCATAATATTTCAGGACACGTAATATATATACATATACACATTTATTTGTCCTACACGGACCTGTTATGAAGCTGCAATGTTATTCGATTTTTTTACATTTTTGTACTATGTCCTCTGGTGTGACACCATGTCCTTTGAACTTTTTTGGAACCACTACAAATGTTTTATGCTTTGTTGTGCATTAATATGAAACCCCTAAATTATATTTTTTTTAATTAAAAAGTGCATGTTAAGCTACATAATCATAGAAAATTTTGCAAATGTGTCTTGCTTACCACTAATGACAGGTTAGCTTGGAATTGCAAGGTCATTAATTGACAGAAAAGGCTGAAACGTCCTTTGGTGTGATTAAAAAAAAAAAAAGTCCTCCATTGTGACACCTGTATTGTCACACCACAGGACAATGTTTCTTTAAAAATCATTTTAAATAATATTTGTTTAACTCCTTTTTTATACTTTTTTGATAATTTTCAGTGTCCTTAAATGCAATAATTACATTCATTAAATTAAGCTGTAATCATCAAAAAAAAAAAAAAAAAAAATAAAATTATTTATGTATTTATTGTATGTATGTTTATTTTTTTAATAAAAAAAGTTAGAAAAAATGAACTTTTTTCATGATATTCACATTTCTTCAAGATGCACCTTACACACACACACACACACACACTTTAATAAAAAAAGATATATATATATATATATATATATATATTATATATATATAATGAGTGTTCGTAAAAGCACAATACAAAATCTTTAAACTATAAAAGTGCCACTTTGTCCCACTATTATGTGCAGGCCTGGCATTTTGCACTGGGCTATAGAACTACAAAATGAATTTTAAATTAGCAATATCATAATTGAATGACATTTTGAATTGTTTATGTAGTGATCTAATTCTATCCACCAAGCAATTGTATGTGAATGTGTGAGACTTATGGTCATGGTTATAGGGAAATAACAAGAAGAACAAAGTGCAGTAAACGGTAAAACTGTTTGCACTACAAACCAGTACGTTCATAATTAAGACAATACATTAAAAATAACATGGTAAGATAAACAAGTTTGCAACAGTAAACAGCAAAACAAGCTGTTTGTACAGCTAATATAGCTGGAATGACACAGACACATTAAATTTACAAATGGCCGCGCCCCCTCTTACAGAAAAAAAATAAGGGGCATATGTTTATTCATATGTTTATTTATGTAACGTAAGCGTGTGACTTTTAATGCGTGACGTGCTTTCATGGGCGTGCGCGCGGACCGGATGGAGTTGCCATGGAAACGGAGGGCAACACTGCAAATGTCACGAGGAAACACCCCGTTTCTCGCTGATTTCACTGTTTTCAGGTGAGTTTAGTGCATAAAATCACACAAATATTAGTTATAACTGTTGTTGACACTTCTCTTACTTGTATTTGACTCGCTTCTGTTGTTTATTTACTTTATAGGAATGGTTTAATGTCTTCGAAAAAGTCCGTTTGCATTTCTACCGTTTTCAGAGGACGTATCGTCAGGTATGATAACGCTATTGTGCTCTTATTTCTGAAAGTTTGGGCTTTTAATCAAATCTTTATCTGTAGATGATAGCTTTTGACTGTTTTGTTGGTAATCTTTCAATGGATGATTGGAAATTGCTTAATTTATTTAACCTTAACATTTACAATTTACTGTTTATCGATGACGTCACGTTATCAAGGAGCGCGAAAATTGGCTGAAAACTAGAGTTGTTTTGATCTTTTATGGTAAACATAAAACTGTTCTGCGATTTCAAGCGTGACAAAATAATCCTTCTACAACAGAAGGGAGTGTCCAAGATTTCAATATTTCTGAAGGGAGCTGCTGACAGAGATGTAGGAAGCGCTGAAAAGGTTAAGTAACCTAATATGCATTTTTTCACAACATATATCACAACGAATCTGTTATTTTATTTATTTATTTTTTTGCATTTCACCTGCTCTAGCTTGTTTCCATCTAATAAACCTGGAACTGCAGACTAAATATTGTTGGCTCTGTGTCAAATTGCTTGTTTTGTTCCTAGATTCTTCAGTGCTGATGGCCTGCCGCATCCAGCAGAGTCAGAGTGAACCTCCTTTAAGACAACATCTCCAAGATGCTATTGACCACAAGACTAGTACAGTAAGTCAAACCTCAAATATACAGTACACTAGTGTTCAAAAGCTTGAAGTTGATACAATTTGTAATAATTATCTTCTGCTCACCTCTGTAGTAATTATTTGATTAAAATATGTAAAAAGAGTAATATTGGTAAATATTATTACAATTTAAAATAGCTGTTTTCTATGTGAATACATTATAAAGTAATTTATTCCTGTGATGTGCAGCTGTATTTTCAGCATCATTCCTCCAGTCTTCAGTGTCACATGGATCCCTCAGAAATGCTGATTTGCTGCTCAAGAAACTTATTACCAGTGTTGAAACAGTTGTGCTGCTTCATTTTTTGTGGAAACCGTGATGCATTTTATTTTTCAGGATTCACAGATGAATACAAAGTTCAAAAGACCTGCATTTATTTGAAACAGATGATTTTGAACAATTTGATGCATGTAACACTAACATTCAAATGTTTGGAGTCTATGTAACAACGAATCCAAAAAAAATAAAAATTCAGCACGTCTGTATTTTAACATTGATCATAATCAGAAATGTTTCTTGAGCAGTAAATCAGCATATTAGAATGATTTCTGAAGATCATGTGACACTGAAGACTGGAGTAATGATGCTGAAAATACAGCTTTGATCAAAGGAATAAATGAGTTGTTTTGAATTGTAATAGTCACGGTGTTTCTGTTTTGATGTAATTTGTTTATGTAAATGGAGCCGTGGTGAGCATAAGAGATTTTTTATAAAGGCATAAAATATCTTACAGACCCCAAACTCTTGAATGGTTGTGTAAATTACAGTTATGATGTTCCTCCCAGTTAAATTTTATTAAAATGTATTAAATGTTACTCTGGCATATGCAGTCCATTCTATAGAGACTGTGTCTGTTCCCCAAAAACAGACAATAAATAATATGTTTATTAAGGGATCTAGAAAAATTATTTCAGTTTAAACCTACTAGATTAAAAATACTACTCAATGTACTCCATTGATGAAATAGTAAAAAGTGCACGTTGCCTGAAATGATATGAACAGCAGCTATGCTAATCTTTCTCCCTTTGCCTTCATGTTTCTGCAAATGTCCATCCCAGGGTTATTAGAAACGGCACAGCACAGGACTTGCAGGACTTGTGAGGACTTTAGATGATACCAGTACTCAAAAGACCTTAGATGATGGCAACTATAGATGGACATACAAACTACCGCCACGGCAAAAAAGGTAATGGTAATTTGAAAGAGCTGTGTCACAGTATCAAGGGCTCCCTTATCAGTTCTGCTTTCAGTACTGGAGAGTAAAAGATAATTTTTTTGTTTGATGTTTTTTGTTTGATGTTTTTATTAGTACATATACGTTATCTTGCACATTTTATCTCCCCAACAGATTCTAATTTGAAAGAAGTTTATAATGCACGTTCGCTACTCCCAATTCAGAAGACTGAATCAGCCTGTGTATCTGAATGATTCTCATACTCACTCCTCTCTGCCGCTTCTCACAGAGGATACATTTACAGAAGCCTGTTTCGTAATGCTTGTTTATACTCGGTATACTCCAAACCGCAAGACTCTACGAGCGCATCTGGCAATATGGACAAGGCTTGATGCATGGCTGCAGCCTGTGTCAACTCACGCTTGTCTCTGTATTTAACACAAATGTAAATTCAGTTTAACTGCATTGCTAATTTCACTTAGAAGAAATGAAACATTCACCACATGTTCCACTTGTTCTTAAAATCCTAAATACTTAAAAAAAATGAATAAATCGTCCTAAAACACAATAGAAAATTTAATGGAATTAAGGGTTATAATGGGAATTATATTGGCTTCAATGTAAACTATAATGGTGTCTGCTGGTATTTGATGGATTCTATTGGTGGGATGTAATCTGGCAGATGGGAATAAATAGAACAACAGTAATTCATATTGGAATAATGCCCTAAACACACTACAAAAAGTAATTTTGTTATTGTTTTAATGGACAACCATAATAATTTCTGTGATGGTTTCTATTGATTTTTTTTGTTTTTGTTTTTTTTCATCAGGGTAACGAAACCCATACTGTGCTGCACACTATTGACAATATTAAGCTAAAGCTTGACTTTGCAAAATTAAAATCACAAATCAAATCGCAACTGCACTATCTGTCAAAAAAATCACAATTAGATATTTGCCCCAAATCGCATGTTATGTGATATACGTCATGTGTATATGTTGTCTTTCATTTACTAACTGCTTGTTTTCTTAAAAAAAGAAAGAAATAATACTAGCTTCAAGTATTCATTTATATATATATATATTATATATACATATACACACAATTAACAAAAGCAAAAAAAAAGGGCCTCTAAAACTAGCTTGTTCTTTTCTTTTTTATATACTATCGGGGTTTTATTATTTATTATGTAATAAAATAAAAAATAAAAACTTGCTATGTGTATTGTTTTAAGCTAACAGACTTGTTAAAACTTATATATCATTGCTCTTTTGTTGATTTTGATTGCTTCCATTGTCCTCATTTGTAAGTTGCTTTGGATAAAAGTGTCTGCTAAATGTAAATGTAATGTTAATGTGTATTTAAGTATATTTATAAATATTTATCTGTATTTTTTATTTTGTAATAATGTAAATGTATTTGTTTTATATCTATACATGCATTTGTATTCATGTATGTATATTTATTTGTCTAATTTTTATATTTTAATAAAGCAGTTTAGACTACATGAGTGTTTTCTTTATTCTGGATGAATTACATATGCTTTTGTGTCTAGAAGGGGTAAATATGGGCCAGATCTAACCCAGAAGTCAGCCACAACTGGGACGGATCTGGGCCACATCTCAGAAATGGCGTGGGTGACATCTGGGCCAGGTGTCGCCCATGCCATTTGTGAGATGCGGCATGGATCTGGTACAGTTGTGGCTGATTTCTGTCAGACAAAACTGGGCCAGATCTGGCCCAGATGTCAGCCAGACTTAGGTTGAGTCATCGCCGTCATTCCGCGCGGTATGTGGGCCAGAAGAATGTGGGAGATGTGGGCCAGAACTGGGCCACATGTCATTTGCTATCTCGTATTGTTGAATTATCAAGCAACACGTGTTTATGTGTTGAAGATAGTAGCCTACAGAATAATAAAAACAAGGATAAAATGTCATGCTTAAATGTTGAGTAATGTGAAATTCGTGTTCACGAACACGAATCAATAAATCAAATTTCGTGACTGTCACGAACTGGCGTGGACATCGTATTTATGCATTTTCAAGCAAGCTTTCGTCTTTATGTGTTGAAAGAAAATAAGGATAGTCTATCATTAAAAGAGAATCGGCTGCGGGTCCTCAGCTAGTTTGAGCTGAAGTCTTCAATGTAGTAAAAGTAAGGCTCGTGGCTACTGTAGTCTACTGTTAGATTTGACACCAAACAGATGGAAAAACGGCATTTCTCAGAAAAGAAATAGCAACATTTAGAAGGGATGGCCGTAGCACAATGGTTAGCAGCCTACAGAATATTATAGAAGCCCGTTTCCGCCACGTTGAGTCAAAAAAAAAAAGATCTTTAAGTCATAATAATGAGAAACTTTCTCGTAATAATGAGAAACTTTCTCATAATAAGACTTTAACTTATAATAATGACTTAACAACTTTCTCGTAATGAGAAACTTTCTCGAAATAATGAGAAACTTTCTCGTAATAATGAGAAACTTTCTCGAAATAATGAGAAACTTTCTCGAAATAATGACTTAAAATCTCGTAATAATGAGAAACTTTCTCGTAATTATGACTTAACATCTCGTAATAATGAGAAACTTTCTCGAAATAATGACTTAACATCTCATAATAATGAGAAACTTTCTCGTAATTATGACTTAATCCACGCATGCGCAATGTGCATTGTGCACATGCGTTCAGCAAGCGACTGAAGCGAGGCGTGCTGCATATCATGAAGGACTGTTTTGAATGTAAGTATGCCTGTATAACAACAAGCTGAACACTTTTTAAAAGTAATTGTAGGCCAAGTTAGAACGTTGCATATCATAAACGTTTGCATGGTTTAACGATTGGTTGCGTGAACACAAGAGGGGCCTGGTTGTGATTCGCGTAGTTGTCATTCTCATTGGTAGATAAATGGTCGATTAATAAGTTGGCTAAATCTCTTTGATTATGTCGCGTTTATTAATTATCGAACACTAAACACGCAAGTGAAATGTGAGATGAAATACTGCTATGTTTGAATCGCGCGGCGCGAGCTAACTATATGAGCATGTTTTCACCTGCAGAGCAGGTGCGTTTTATAATGGAATGTAGGCTAATCAACAGCATAGTGCAGAACCAAACATTTTAAACACTGCCCGAACTAAGGGACTGTCCCTAAACTCGATAAAGACCCCAATGAGGCAGTGTTGAAGCAAGTTCAAAACAGCCCTATTCTAAACAATGTTTTCAGAGAAAACAGGACAAAACATCTTGTTATGTGCAAAAATAAATTACGACTTAAATGTACACATCACCAGCCATACAAAACTGACCATGAGTTTACTGTAGTAACTATGGTTTTGATATACTCATAATGGGTGTCTGTGTGTGTTCTTTAAATACAATACTGGTAATCAATCTTGTCATGTGGGTAAAGGCCTAGAGAGGATAAAAACATATGTATGTCTACAGGATGGATGATCTAATTGAGTTTCTGCGAATGAGGAATGTTCCAGAGGAAACTGTTGAGAAACTGGAACAAGAAAAGGTGAGAGAATGCAGCTGGACAAAAATGTGGCACAGATGGACTGCAGGGCTTTAGGATTATACATAAAGGTTTCATAAACTAGTAATTTATACTTTCTCTCAGTGAAGGGATTTAAAACTTAATGTACACAGATTTTTTTAAATTTTGTTTTTAAATACTCTGCATTAAAAATTTATGAGCTGTGAGGTTACACTTTTAGATCACTGTGAACTCAGATTGCTCATGTTGTGACCACACATTGGGGACATCACTGTAAGATCAACGTGTTGTGTGTTATTGTTCGTTCAAGCACGAAAGATAACTCTATTCTGGCGCAGGATACTGGCACGCATCTTTCTGTGCTGTCAGGACAGTCACAGGCAGCGCGTTCTCTTGAATGGTTTAAAAGCATGAATAATAGCATGGTCATATAATGTAATGCTAGCTAAATGACGACAGAAAAAACAGATGCTGCATTAAATATTTTAGCGCATTAAACAGGACAAAAATCTTATGCGTTAACATTGACAGCACTAATGTCTGTATATATAGATGTATTTATGTGTATATATATTTATGTGTGCGTGTGTGTGTGTGTGTGTGTGTGTGTGTGTGTATATATATATATATATATATATATATATATATATATATATATACACACACACACACACACACACACTCTTTTTTGCACCCAACCATTTATCAGTGAAAATTGTATGTTGACAGGCAAACTCAATGTCAAATATTAAACCTGCATTTCCTTTTTTTCTAGATTGATGACAGTGTCATCGAACTAATGACAGATGAACAGCTAAAGACATACTTTCCATCATATGGTGATCGTTTGGCCATTTTGGGATTTTGCAGACAGAAAGCCAGTAACAGGAATGATCCCAATAAAAGGAAATCAAAACTTTTTGAGCGATTGAAATCTAAAATATCCAAAAAATCGAAGTATGATGATTCTGCCACAACAAGTCAACAACACACAGCAAAGAATGCTCAGAAGACTATGAGAAAGGTAGAATTAGGATGGATGAATTACGATACAGAAAATGAAGTCTTTAAACAAGTGAGAACAAGAAGGGGTGGTGGCACACAAAAAGTTGATGTATCAAAAGAATCCAAGAAATCTGATTTGATTCAGCAAGCAGTCAAGCTTTTTTTTGCAGATGGAAAAAGCCCTGAGGGAGACATCACTGAGTTTGAAGTAGATTTAAAGGATTACAAAGAAATGTCTATTGATGAAGACATTACAGTTGGAAAACTGTATGCAGACACCAGGTTGCCACTTTTACGGTTCTACCTCACAACAAAGAAGAGAAGTAACTCTGGCTCACATATGCAACAGGAAATAGATGTGGCTCTCACTACACAAGAACTGAACAGTTCCCCAACAAAAATGCCAGCTGAAAGATCAGGAAATACAGATAACACAGATGTGATTTACATAGGGAGCAACATGGAACCAGAGATGCCTTTCCTTTATTCAACAGAGATAATTTCCTCCACCCTAGATGAGAATGCTTTGGATGACAGCAACACTGTCACATTTGACACTGGAGACATTTTTAATGTGGATGATCAAATTTTGGATGATACATTACCTCTCTCACCTCTGAACACTATTGCACATAGTGAACAAATAAAAAGGATCTTAGTTGTCCACCGTGGTCATGTCCTCCCAGAACTCATTGCTCATTTTTTGTATGAAAGCGTGTTAGGGTGTGAGATAAAGATTCAAATTATTGCACCAGATGGAAAACTTGGGGCCATGATGAAGGAGGAGTTGTGAGAGACTGTCTTTCTGAGTTCTGGAATGAGTTTTATGAACAGTGCACTATGGGCAGCTCTTTCAAGGTGCCTTTCCTTCGGCATGATTTTGGAAAAATGCACTGGGAAAGTGTAGGCCGTATAATTGCCTTTGGATGGAAAAAGGAAAAGTACCTTCCTGTGAAAATAGCTCCAGTAATCTTGGAGCAGGCCGCTTTTGGAAGTGCGAAAAGCGATGTCATTGAGAATTTCCTGAAATTTGTTCCAGAATCAGAACAAGCAGTCTTTGAAGCCTGGCGATCTGACTTCACCACTGTTGACAAAGAAGAACTGCTTGAGGGTTTTGGATGGCCATAGCTGTCGTAAAACTCCAACAGAGAACAATGCAGAGGAAATCTTACAAGAACTTGCCCACAAAAAACTGATTCAAGAGCCTGCCTTTGTCATTGAGCAGTGGGCAAACTTGCTTTCCACTGCCATCAGTCATCTTGATGAAATTTCCTCTGTGTATGAAAACTTGCAGCCCACTGTGAGAAAGGTTTTGAGGGCTCTTTCTTTCCCAGAGAACATGAATACTCAGAAGAGGAAGATTCAAAGGCATTTAACTGCTTACCTTAGGGAATCTGGCACACAAGGTCTGTCTCGGTTTCTTAGATTCTGCACTGGTTCGGATCTTTTTTTGGGGGAAAAACTATCGTCATTAACTTCACACAGGTTCAAGGCTTCCAACGACGCCCAGTTGCACACACTTGTGGTTGTGTCTTGGAGCTGTCAGTTTTCTATGACAGTTATCCTGATTTCAGATCCGAAATTAACAAAGTCTTAGAGTGCAATGTGTGGGTGATGGACTTTATCTAATTAATGAATTAGAAAAGACTACTGCTTGTAAATGTAAGACTGTAGTCTTTGTGAATTCACATTATGTACCACCATAAAAGTTGTCTTGCCTTATGCACTGTTTGTTTTAAATGGTTGTTTCTGAATTGTTTGAAAGTACATGCATCTGTACTGTTCATTTGAAAAAAGGTTTAAAGAGTTTTGTAACTATTATAACGTGGCAATGTTATTGTCAATTGTAAGACTGTTTGCAGTTGCTGCTCACTGATGAGCATTTCCTTTACTTATATTATGTCTTACAGATATACAAATATTGCACAATTTCAATGCAAAGATATGGATGTTTTTTTTTCTTTGACCCAGTAGCGCTACATCCAAACCTGTTTTTAGCGTTGCTGTTTTTATAGCGTTACTGTAAGTTGAAAATTTGTTTGACTACAGTGAGCATTGCTTTCCTTTCAGTATGTTATGTCTTAAGGATATGTTGCAATGCAAATATATGTTGTGCTGTTTTCCAACAGTACACACCCAATCCTGTTTCATGAATACTGTAACCATAAACTTTACACATTTTTTTTTTTTTTTGGTTATAGAATTGCCTGCTTGCTTTGCTTATGCAGCACAAAACCCATACAGCATTTTTTTTAATTTTTTTTTTTATTTTGAACATTAGTAGGCCTGCCTTTTCATTTCAATTAAGTGTTCCACAGAATTAAAAATTTTATGTAAAGGTTGACACCAATAAAGTGAAATACATTGTACAAGTCAAATGAGATGCATTGTGTGATCTTATCAAGGTATTGCTGCCCGACATTTTGTCTACGACTAAGCAGCGAATAACATTTGTTTTTAGTTATGCTTCACAAATAGTTTTAGTCTGTGGCACTTGGTTCATTATTTATCAACTCCCTAAGTTTGATATAAAAATCCACAGTTGAATAGACATCTTTTGGCATATCCAGATTGTGTTCTGTAATGAGGTGAACACAGGCATCAAACACGTCTTTGTCACATGGGTAGTCTTTGAATACACATTCCTCCAGACACACTTCAACTTCTTGTTGGGCCTACAGGGTGTAAGTAATCTCTTGTGCCATATAACTGAGGTACTGCATGCATAATGGCTGGGCGACCATTTGGAGATCGAGAATTATGAATTGGTCTTATTCTATGATTGTTCCAAGATGAAGTCACTTGATCCAGTTCCTCCTGAAAAATAAAACGAATAAAAGGTTATTTACATGATGGGTTCATCATTTAGTCAGGAAGGATACCAAAGCACTTTTACAAAAGATTATTATTTTTCCATAATATAATTTACCAGTTACTTTATTGTGTGCAGTGTTGGGCAGTTGAAGGCTGCCATGTTTGCAGCTTACAGTTACTTGAATACATAGATTGCTTAACCTGCAGGGCAGGTTTAGGGGGCTGTGGGTCCATGTCCCCTTAAATTGATATCCAGGACCTTTTTTTAACCTTTATAGAGACAAATTTTTTTCTAGCCTTATGAAATGTATCTTTCATCTTTTATGTCAAATTCTTACATTTAATAATAAAAAAAATAGAAAGATACTTTAGGTTTTTACCATTCAAATGAAATTAGTATCAACAAAATCTATCTCAGAAGTGACAATGCATTTACATAACAATTACAGTTGCAGAAATGATGTTATGAGATAAATTTTTTAAATGTAAAAATGTTTAATAGTCTATAGAGATATGCAATTATACATTTAAATACACAATTAAAACTGACAGTAAGTGGCAAAAAGCCACTGCCTTAATGAGTCATTGAACCAAAACTTCTGTAGAGTCTTGCGCACGGGTTTAATGCGTTGTGCCATGTAACTACCAGATTGCATTTCTTAAATTATCTACTCAACACTACTTTAGAGAAACAAAGTAATTGTCAACATGTTTAGATGTAAAAGTATAGTTCACGCCAAAATTAACATTTTGTCATCATTTACTCACCCTCATGTTGTTCCAGACCTGTAGGCCTAAATATGAGTTTCTTTCTTTTGTTGAGCATAAAAGAAGATATTCTGGAGAATGTTGATAACCAAACAGTTTTGGGTCCCCATTGACTTCCATAGTATTTTTTAATACTATTTGGAAGTCAAAGGGGACAAAACATCCTTAAGAAGATCTTCCTTTATGTTTAACAAAAGAAAGAAACATATTTAGGCCTACAGGTTTGGAACAACATGAGGGTGAGTAAATGATGACAAAATGTTCATTTTGGGTGAACTTTCCCTTTAAAAACAAATTAACAAAATAAAACATGACTTACCTGTATTAAGTTTTGAAAACAGAATTGGATCAAACATTTGTCCAGGAAAGTGTCAGCATAATGTCCATCCTCTTTCATATTGTCAAACAGGTTCATCCAAAACTGGATGCACTGACTTCTAAGTGTAAGCCACCATCTCTCAATCCGTTGATTGCTGGTGCTTGGCCCAAAACTGACGCAAGCAGAGTCGGGATGCGTTCCATGATGCAGAAATTTCTGCATCTCTGCAACATTGACGTTCTCTGTGCCGAGATCCAATCTCACCATATTAGGGCAGCCCTCCGCCTCTATGACAGCTGTCATAAAGTACCCAGCAATAACCCGAGGATCACTGTTTGTTCTGTACGCTTCAAGCCACATCATTTTTCTTGAAAACCCATCTATGCACCCACTTATACCAATTCCATATGGTTTTAATTTATCGTATCCATCGATATGCACACAATAATTAGGTCCACGGCTGAAATACACTCGGCGGCGAAGTCGATTCCTAGACCTCAGGTCAACTTCGCCATCTAGCAACCGTAAAATCAGCCGTACTGTCTCTCTGTCAGTGATAATTCCATTGAGCCAGCATTTCTGATGCATTCACCTGTAACCATGCGACTGTCCTGATGTTTGTAGTTGTTGCTGAATGAAAGCTGCCACATCAGCTTCATCGGTCTTGTTCTTCCTCATCCAAAGCTGGTGTTTACTCAAAAGTCGCTCAAGGGTTCGATTGCTAAATTTGACTCCATGTACCTCTTTCAGTAGAGTTAGTATTTCACGATTTGTTAGTCCTCTTCTGAAATACTGCTCTATTTGTTTAAAATCCATGGATCACGCAGATGCCCAATGTTAGCAAGGAATCAGCATCAGTAACCAACCGGCGCCTAGTCTGTAGGGTAGCTCGATAGACGAGTAGGCTCGAGCGCACAATGCGTCACAATTTGTTTATCATTATTATGATACGTTAAGTCATTATTACGAGATGTTAAGTCATTATTACTAGAAAGTTTCTCATTATTATCGACCACTGCCTTAATGAGTCATTGAACCAAAACTTCTGTAGAGTCTTGCGCACGGGGTTTAATGCGTTGTGCCATGTAACTACCAGATTGCATTTCTTAAATTATCTACTCAACACTACTTTAGAGACACAAAGTAATTGTCAACAGGTTTAGATGTAAAAGGATAGTTCACCCAAAATGAACATTTTGTCATCATTTACTCACCCTCATGTTGTTCCAGACCTGTAGGCCTAAATATGAGTTTCTTTCTTCTTTTGTTGAGCATAAAAGAAGATATTCTGGAGAATGTTGATAACCAAACAGTTTTGGGTCCCCATTGACTTCCATAGTATTTTTTAATACTATTTGGAAGTCAAAGGGGACAAAACATCCTTAAGAAGATCTTCCTTTATGTTTAACAAAAGAAAGAAACATATTTAGGCCTACAGGTTTGGAACAACATGAGGGTGAGTAAATGATGACAAAATGTTCATTTTGGTTGAACTTTCCCTTTTAAAAACCAAATTAACAAAATAAAACATGACTTACCTGTATTAAGTTTTGAAAACAGAATTGGATCAAACATTTGTCCAGGAAAGTGTCAGCATAATGTCCATCCTCTTTCATATTGTCAAACAGGTTCATCCAAAACTGGATGCACTGACTTCTAAGTGTAAGCCACCATCTCTCAATCCGTTGATTGCTGGTGCTTGGCCCAAAACTGACGCAAGCAGAGTCGGGATGCGTTCCATGATGCAGAAATTTCTGCATCTCTGCAACATTGACGTTCTCTGTGCCGAGATCCAATCTCACCATATTAGGGCAGCCCTCCGCCTCTATGACAGCTGTCATAAAGTACCCAGCAATAACCCGAGGATCACTGTTTGTTCTGTACGCTTCAAGCCACATCATTTTTCTTGAAAACCCGTCTATGCACCCACTTATACCAATTCCATATGGTTTTAATTTATCGTATCCATCGATATGCCACACATAATTAGGTCCACGGCTGAAATACACTCGGCGGCGAAGTCGATTCCTAGACCTCAGGTCAACTCCCTCGCCATCTAGCAACCGTAAAATCAGCCGTACTGTCTCTCTGTCAGTGATAATTCCATTGAGCCAGCATTTCTGATGCATTCACCTGTAACCATGCGACTGTCCTGATGTTTGTAGTTGTTGCTGAATGAAAGCTGCCACATCAGCTTCATCGGTCTTGTTCTTCCTCCTCCAAAGCTGGTGTTTACTCAAAAGTCGCTCAAGGGTTCGATTGCTAAATTTGACTCCATGTACCTCTTTCAGTAGAGTTAGTATTTCACGATTTGTTAGTCCTCTTCTGAAATACTGCTCTATTTGTTTAAAATCCATGGATCACGCAGATGCCCAATGTTAGCAAGAATCAGCATCAGTAACAACCGGCGCCTAGTCTGTAGGGTAGCTCGATAGACGAGTAGCTCGAGCGCACAATGCGTCACAATTTGTTTATCATTATTATGATACGTTAAGTCATTATTACGAGATGTTAAGTCATTATTACTAGAAAGTTTCTCATTATTTCGAGATTTTAAGTCATTATTACGAGAAAGTTTCTCATTATTTTGAGAAAGTTTCTTTTTTTTGAGAGATTTTTTGTTTTTTTTGTGAGAGTTTTTCTTTTTATTACGAGATGTTAAGTCATTATTTCGAGAATATTTCTCATTATTATGAGATGTTAAGTCATTATTATGAGAAAGTTTCTCATTATTATGACTTAAATAATCTTTTTTTTTTTTTACTCAGCAGTGGCGGAAACGGGCTTCCATAGAATATAAAGCAATAAAACAAGGATAAAATCTCCTGGTTAAATGTTGAGTAATATAGCGCTTAAAGTTTAAAAATGAATAACAAATAAGAAAAAAAAAAACAATGCTCCCGCGGCAGAAAGAAAAACTTGGTGCAGACTCGAAAAATGCTACCTATTGAAATACATTAGATCGAAAGTCGTGCTGAGTGACACGAAAATAAAGGGCATTTCGTGTTCACGAACACGAATCAATAGATTAAATTTCGTGACTATATCACGAACTGCCCTGAGACTGGGTCGCCCTTCCAAGATGTTAATCTGTACAAAAATCCTGATTTATAATTGAGCCGTAGTCTGATGAAATCTAATACACATAACATAAGCAAAGACAAAGATGATTCCTGTACCGTGTTTACGGCTATACTTGCATGTAAAATTAGAGAAGCAACATCATATCTATTTTAACTGAAAGTGCTGCTCCTCTCTGCTGCTCGCTCGCTAGAGAGAGAGAGAGAGAGAGATTTTTTTTTTTTTAATTTTAACAAAACTTTTATTACAAATGCATTTCACAGTACATTTAAATTACAATATGCATAAATATTAAGAGCAACCCCAACTCACAATAAATGTGCAAAAAACCAATCACCTTCAGATACAGAACACAAAGCCTCATTGCAACACCAAATACCTTCAAAGGTAATGAGATCATCCATATGCTTGTTATAAGCAAAATCAATCAATATTCTTGCTTTCACCATGTTTGAAAACATTGTAACTACATTCTGTCCCAAATTTTGTTAACCTTTCTTTTTTCTACTTATATAAACAGCCAATTTTGCTTGGCCTAAAACACAATTTAACAACTGACATACAAATCTTTTTTTTTCAACGCATATTTAAAACCCAAAAAAAAATAACACAGTATAAAGTTTCATTATACCTCTGAAAAATGTTTCCTAAAAGCAGAAATAAAGGCTCTAATCTTGCACACTTCACAAATGCATGAAAGATGGTTTCTCTCTCAGTGCAAAAAGGACATTCAGCATCAACCTCAGGATTTAAAACTGAAACTGGTTCACAGCGACCATCACCATACTCAGTCAACAAAGTTCAGAGAGAGAGACTTTTACTTTTAACAATCTCTTTATTTACCACTAATTTTAGATAAACATTATTGAAATATTAAAAGGAAATAAAAATGGAATAATATATATATAATTTACATGAATTAATGTACACACATCAGAAACAACAGTTTTACAATCTTTCATCACTCAGACAGAAATTTGCAAGCAACCATCATAATCAGTTTAATTTCACAAATACATTGGTTTATGCCCCATTTAGATCTAAAACTATCCAAGTCTTCAATCAACATATAATACGCATACTCTATATTAATACAGGATTTTATTAATCCCCTAAACACCAAAATAACATCAGTCAAACCGAGCCAAGTAGTTTTCTTTTACGTGACAGACAAATAACCAGTTTTGCTTTGCCAAATATAAAATTTAATAAAACATTTGCTTGCATTTTGCTCCTGGTGTATTTAAGCCCATAAATAAAGAAGCACAGGCGTAAAAACCTCCTCCAGAGTTTGACAGTATCCTTCTAGTTGATGAAAAAACAGTTGAAGTCTAAAACTACAACTATTAAGAAATAGTTTAAAAGCTGTATACTAATAGCACACTTGAATAAACTTCTTTTTCATAAGGGAAGTGAAACACTGTTTCTTGTACACCACAAAAATTATACTATTCATTTTCCTGTGGTTAAGTTTTTGAGACCTTTTCTCAATGTGAGGTGTGTACAGGGACCTCCAGCAGCCTTTAGGAGAAACATCCTGCCACTCTCCTGTGTCAGCTGAAAAAGTCAGCTCTGGGAATGCAGAAGTATCCACGTCCGAAACCTCTAAATCCAATCTATAGTCCACTGGTAAAAACTCACATGTTTGAGTTAACAGTCTCTCTGCCGCTCGAACTGACCTCATGCCCAGTTTTAAGGCCAAAGCCTCAGCAGATATCCATCCTCCCTCATGAATTAAATGTCAATTTTTGTGATCTATGCAGACTACAAAGATTTTCTGAGAGAATCAGGTCCATTACAGAGTTGAAGAACAATGGTTCCTCCCTCAGCCAGAGTCTCTGTACACCATTGACTTCTCTTGAGAACTTAAAATGTGACCACGCTCTTAACACTGACCCGTAAAAGGATGTTAAACCAGTCAGATCCAGCTTATTAATGTTCATTAGAAACAGGTGACGATCCAGCCCCATACTGCCTGCTCTCCTCAGAAGGGCACAGGCTGTTCCAGTCCAGCTTACATCCTCCCCGTAAAGCAGTCTCTGAGCTGTCTGAAGTCTAAAGGCTTCAACTCTGGATCCGATGTCGGCGAGTCCTTGTCCTCCTTCCTGAATGGGCAAGTACAGAACTGGTGCCCACAGCCAGTGCTGCCCTGACCAGAAACAGTCCAGCATCTGTTTCTGAATCCTTTGGAGGCTCTAAAATCTGCATTTTATTCCAGAGGGATGAGGCCACCAAGTTATTACAGATCAGGACTCTCCCCCTGTAGGACAGCTGGGGTAACAACCATTTCCAGTCAGACAACCTTACACACACTTTCTCCACAAGGCCCTCCCAGTTTTGTCTCCTAAATTCATCATTTACTTTTTGCTTGTAAACTCTTTTAGGTTTGAAGTCCAGTTGTTATGGCTTCAAGCTACTTCAACTGCAAAAAAAAAAAAAAATAATAATATTCAAAAAAAGCAAAGAAAGAAAACAAAAAGAAAAAAAGTATTACTGTGACTTTTTTTATTTATGTGATGTAAATTGATCAGTGAGGAATGATTAAAAGAGAAAAGTTTGCATTCATGGAGTGAGAGGCAGACATTTTGGGACTCTACAGGTTGTTGTCCATTGAACAGCTGTCCAAGAAATCTGTCAACCTTGCTGGCCCCCCATTATTTTTCTATCGTCTCAGACTTGTTTCTGACTCGTTGGTGTTTGCACTTGGACTTGGTCATTGGACTCGCCAAATGTTCTCGTTGGTCTCGACCGAGTCCAGCAAAATTAATTTTTGTCCTTCAAAACAAAACCACATTTGCATGTCACGCCTGAAAATATGTGGAAAACACTAGGCTCGCTGCTTTCTCCTTTTTTCCAAAGCACTCTGTAGCCTGCGCTCTATGCTTGCGCTCCCATGGCGTCTGCCGTTTCTAGGCAACCATGACCTGCTCTCCATGAAGACGCAGAAGTTTCAGCAAAGAATAAATGGATTTCCAGCACTAAAAATTCCTTGCAGTAGCTCTGCTTATAAATTCATTTAAAAAATGGCTATCCTTGTACAGCTATGATCAGCTGTTTCTCCATCTTGGCTTAGCTTTCAGGTTTGTTATAGGAAAGGATGAAGCTGATTCGTTGATTCTTGTCAAATGACCAGCGGTGCACTTGCTGTGTTCTGAAAAGATGTTTCTAATTTAATTTTCTACCTGTTAGATTGTGTTTTATTAACGTCTACACCTACCCCAGCCTTAAACTTACCCTTTACAAGAATGAAATATTAATTAATGTTGTACAGTATGACAAAAGTTACGCTGTATTTATGTGCACATGCCCAGTAGAGCCAAACGTATCCCTTCTAGACTTAACCACGCGCATGCATCATATCCTGAGCTTTGCGTGTGTGTGCGCTGCGCCAAGGCATCAGTCATTTTAATTTTTGATCACAGACATGATGTCAGCAAACAGCAACATTATAAAGTAAATACAATGTCAATAAAGTACATAAAAAATAATTTGACCCTGAAGCTCCAAACTCTGTCCTAGAGGGCCGGTGTCCTTTAGAGTTTAGTTCCAACCCTAATTAAACACACTTGAACCAGCTAATCAAGCTCTTACTAGACACACTAGAAACTTCCAGACAGGTGTGTTAAGGCCAGTTGGAGCTAAACTCAGAATCTAGTTTGGAGACCCCTGTCCTACAGAGTTGTTACTTTGCACATGCTTTTTGATCATTACAAATAATAATGTAAAACTATTTTCTTAGAATAGGAGATATGCTGTCTCTCCCATCACATACATTATCAGTAGTTAAGTATGTGGTCTTGAAGAGGATTTTTTTTCTCTCATTTGGACTCAGTCTTGACTTGAACTCAAATCTTTTGGTCTTGGACTTTACTTGGACTCGACAAAGCTGGACTCGACTATAGCTCTATGGAATAGTGAACAAAGAGAAGTGTTTGAGACAAGGGCATAGGTTTGCTTTTGACATTCATGGGTACATAAGAGCAGAACATAAATCATAAACAGTGTTTCAGTGTTGTATTTCATTTATTTATTTATTTTTATTTCAGCTAACAGTTTGCTTTGTACATTCAGTTTAAGAACATTAAGTTAAAGTTACTGACCGCAGCGACTCATGACACTGTTCCAAATCCTGCTGCACCACAGAGCGCCACTCACATAGTTTTCCATAAAATCAGTGCTTGAAGTGGAAAAAGTGACGGTACTCCACCCTACTCCCCCACCCAAAAATAAATAAATACAAGCTATTTCAATTTAACTTTTTTTAATTTTCATAATTTGCAATGAATGTATATAGTGCCACAATAAATAAATAAATAATTGTTTGCAATTCAATTCAGATTTATTTGTATAGCACTTTTCATGATACACATTGTTGTAAAGTAGTTTCACAGAAAAGGAATATTTATGCATTACAATTAGTAGTTTACAGCACTTTTTATAAACAAATTTGCACAAGTCAAGCTGCGATACCAAACAGGACCACAGGGAGATGCCAAAAGACCACTAAACAAGCTACCTTGACCTGACTGATCCATGCAGAATTACTAAACCAAAGCCTTCTACAGACTGCACGCTTTTAGCAATCCTATAAGATCATTGCAAATCACACTGTGTGATATGGATCTAATAATAATAATAAATAATAATAATTCATTACATTTATATAACACTTTTCTGGGTACTCATACACTTTACATGGAAGGGGAGAATCTCCACCTGGATGATGCAATGGCAGCCATATTGCGCTAGAACGCCCAACACACACCAGCTTATTGGTGGAAAGGAGAGAGAGTGAAGAAGGCAATTAGTATATGGGGATGATTAGAAGGCCATGGTGATGGTCAGAGGCCAATGGGCAAATTTGGCCACGATACCGGGGTTACACTCCGAATCTTCTTTGAAGGACATCCTGGGATTTTAAATGACCACAGAGAGTCAGGACCTCGGTTTAACATCTCATCATAATAATAACTGTGTGATGATCATACTTTCTTCACAAGACTGTGACAAGGGCTGTCTTTGAACCTCTCTCAGTCTACGACACAGGACCACCGATTAGGAGCCACAATCGCTACGATTGTTTCACAATGCTAATCTTTCTTCTGGAACAGTCAAAAAATCACATAGTGTGTCTCGAGCTTAAAACACCTTCAGATGGCTTCAGACCTTCACCTTCCAAACAGCTACATGCTGAAAAAAATAATTTACTGACATCTGTATGTGAGTTGTATTATCTCCGCCATCTCTGATGAAATCGACCGTGTTTTCTCTGCATTAGCTCTGTTTTGAACTTACTGTTTGAATACATTCGCTTTCTGGATCCTTGGACTTTCCAGGAGTTTACCGGTTGATCTGATCGCAAAAACCTGCGTTTTTCATTTTTATAAGGTTTGTTTTGTTAAAATTTACTGAAGAAATCAGTAATTAATTATTATTTTACTACTCTGCACGCTCCCTGACATGCTCTTGTGGCCCCCACTTTGAAAACCGCTGGTAGACCGACTCAGCTTGCATTCATTCACGTGATTTGTTGAGATGAGTGTTGGTTTATATAGTTTCATTTCTAATCGCTCAGACACTGACGCTTTGACTGTAAGTACTGGTAACATGTCAGAAGTGCCGGTACGATAAACATTAAAATATAGAAGTGCTGGTACTGTGTACCGGTGCATAACAGCCAACTTCAAGCACTGCTGCTGCACTATTAAACTGATGATACATGTAACTCTAGCAGAGAACTAACAACACACAATGACATGAACACTTTTTTAACATCATGCAGAGAATCATGTTTAGGGGGACTTGACAAATCTGACAGAGTGGTAATTACAATTGGTCAATTTGGTTAATAAAATTAAAATGTGGTTTAACTTCTAACTAAAAATGCTGAACGAATCATACGTGATCATGAACTGAAAAGATAGAGAGCTGAAAGCCATGCAGTCGTTCACTTAAAGAAAGAATAGAATCTGCATCTGAATGTGTGAGAATTTACAGCTATCAGTCTAAACTGGGTGTGTTGAACCAGTGTGGTCAAACTCACTGTTTTCTCACACTCTGTAGTGACGTGTTTCTAAACCTCAACAGTGAGGACACAGCTCTGAGAATAACAGAAAAAGATTATTTAAAAAAAAAAAATAGACAAAAGATCGCTGATTGTAAAAACTGTTATAGAGTGGATCTCACATCTGATATAAATATATTGTTATAAATAAGATATAAATATATATTGCGAGTAAATTTACATTTCAGTCATTCAACAGACTCTTCTCCAGAACAACAGACTGCTTTATTTTTAATACATGAGGCTCTATTCATTATAAACAGATGTCAAACATGACAAGTGTAATTTAAAACTGATAATGCAATATAAAATAATAATAATAATAATAATGTATTTTTTATGCTATTTCTATTTTTGGAGAAGCACAACAATTAAATGATGATCTTTATACTCTCATTTTAGTTAATAATTATTATTTTTTTTTTTTGAGTTTTTGTAATTTTTACAAAATTTTAAACAAATGTTCTAGTTTTCCACTTTTCAGTTGGTGTATTTATTTATTTTGCTTTGCTAAGTTAGAATCTGAACCAACCTAACTGCTACAGTATATACAGCATAGATGATTTTTCACATCAGTATAGTGTGAGGACAAAATGGTCAGTTGGTGAGATCAGAGGAAGTTAACACCCACAGGGTGAGCTGATGATGTTAAAAGGAAGAGCTGTAATTATAGAGTGAAAAGAAAGACTGACAGAAACAGAAAATGGCTGATAAGCGTCACATGTGTCTGCGGGGACTGATCATTCTCTGTGCACTTCTCACAGGTAAAGAACACTGTTTATGACCTATAATACACTATAAAAGATCTGTAAAACGTGAACCATTTCAAAAATAATTTAATTAATTTAATCACTCTAGCAAATAAGTCTGGCTGAATGTGCAAATTGGGGTGTTTTTTTCACACATTTGAGATTGTGTATGTCAGAGGTTCTCAGCTCTGACCCACGAGGTCCAAGTTCTTGCAGAGTTTAGCTCCAATCTTGATAAAACGGTAACTTTCTAGTAATCCTGAAGACCTTGATCAGCTTGTTCAGGTGTGTTTGATTAGGGTTGGAGCTAAACTCTGCAGGAAAGTGGACCTCGAGTTGAGAACCCTGTTGTATGTCATACTGTTACACTCATAAATGTGATGCAAAGGTCTGCTCAAGTTAAAGGGGTCATCGGATGTCCATTTTCCACAAGTTGATATGATTCTTTAGGGTCTTAATGAAATTTCTGTAACATGGTTTGGTTAAAATTTCTCAATGGTAGTGTAAAACAACACCGTTTTTATCCTGTCAAAAACAGCTCCGTCTACAGCTAGACGTTTTATTGCACACCACTTGAGCTCTGCATTGAGCCTCACTCTGAGAGATGGTAAACTTTAGCCGCATTCATCGTGAAACTTGCTAACTAGCAGTGATCGAATTGTAAAAATATTTCAGTGGGGATGGTGTGGTCAGTTTCTTCTTCTGTGGGGTTGGGGGGTTTTGGGTTGTTGGGATGTGCCTGTAGCTAATTTTACATAATGATTACAAAATTTGTGTAATTTTTAAAAACCTTATCATATGAACTATTATTTATGAGCTTTGAGACTTTGACTTTTAACAATCTCTTTATTTACCACTTATTTTAGATAAATATTATTGAAATATTAAAAGGAAATAAAAATGGAATAATATAGATAAATTCAGCATCGCGTTAGTTCAGAAAGGCCACGTTAGTCACGCTTGCATCAACCGATAGTCAGCTGTACCAATCCAGTGTTGACACCGATCACATGCGGTCTATTTAAATTCCCATTCTTCAGCATCTCTTTCACTGCATCACTGCTTGCAAATCAAGCTGTTGCAGCGTGTTTCAGAACATCTAAAATTCACATCGAAGATAAGTGAATGCTCTTTTAATCCATATCGCTGTGTATATTGCCTGGTTAACAGTGTTTTGCATCGGTTGCAGGAGCAAAATATTAAGCATATTTGCAGCAGCATTTACACATCTGTGTTTATACACATGGAGCAATACGCAGCTAGAGCATGTAATCGATCTGAGGACACGCCGATAAGGCCATGAGAACAGGGTTAAATGAAACAAGCATTCTCGTGTAGGCGTTTCAACTGGGGTTCGCTGTATTTAGCGGCGTAATCTCAATGTCACGGGTGTTTGTTTCTAAGGTTGATGTTACATTAGCTGTGTGAGTGTGCGGTTGATTCAGATGCACGCAGCGTCAGAAGCACGCGTTTATCACTCTATGGCTTCTATACATAGGCCTATAAGACCGTGATATCAATAGCCACGTTTACATGTACACTTTTTTGTCAATCCGATTTAAAGATTCGGTGGACTGTTTGCATGAGACGTTATCTAATCCAATATGGTGTTTACATGTGCGCGTGCTTTTGATTTTGGGACATGCTAAGTGGCCTACGATGACATCAAATACAAATCGCCAGAGGAAAAAAAAACCCGCATTTGCACTAATATTTTTAATAACTGCTTGGAATAAACAGACTAATATTTGAACCCCTAGTGTTCATTCGTGTGCTCAGTCATGTGACCAGAACACGATCACATACACACTAAGGCCATCTTCTATCGTACCACACATAGAACCAATATAGCTCTCAGCAGTTGATAATTATATCATATCGCCCTAATTTCTTAATGTTAAAGCATTAAGGGAAATAACCGTAGCCTTATACCTTCTGTAATGCAGCTCTGAAATGATTTGTATTCTGATACAAAAAAAGTTTTCCTGTACTTAAATGGAAAAATACACAAATTCTCACAAAGTGTTTGTGATTAATTATTAAAAGTAGAGTTTTTTTTTGAGAGAGGAGAGTGCTGCAACAAGCTATCACACAGCATTCCCAAATGGGTTTTATTATGAATCTGTAATAATTAATACAAATGACAAAGGCAAATTTGGTCAAGTTTTTTTAATTGAGCTATTCACTATCATCGTGTTGTTTCCAAGCTGAAAAGCAGTAAATTGTACTTCGTTTATTACATCAGCTTTCTGCTCCTGTCATGAGAGCAGATAAAACAGTTCATAACACAGCAAGTGTTCTCCATTCTAATGTGTGTTAATTGTATAATTGAAATTTTAACTTCTACGCCCACTATTACCCAGTCTCTACTGTAGTGTCGGTGTCTACAAATCACAGAATGTACAGCGTTGCCGACATCACGTTCCCATTCTGACGACCATGACTTTTAATGTGATTACATAGATACAAAGTAATCGGTTTAACACATTTACATGGCAGGATTTTAATTTTGTTCGGTATATAGAAGGTTATCCCACTCCTCTCAAACCGATTACCCTTTCAGTTTGGGTAATTTCATTCCAACTGTGGTGTTTATATGGAGCATTTTCATTCAGATTGGACTGTCATTCTAAGTTTTTCTGAAGGGTGTATGCTTCCCCTGCTGAACTACCACCCACAATTATACAATTTACAGCATTAATGCATAGTATATGCTCCTCGTGCCGCTGCAAGGGGTCGTATGCTTCCCCCTTTACAATCACACATTTGTTTTAAGCATTTTAAGCGACATGCTTGTTGCACATCCTCGATTGCTTAACTTGGGGTGACGCTTCCCCCTTAAAGTGATTTTTACAGCATGTTAGACACTTAAAATTGGATAATATACAAACTGTCATCGTATTAGACTGCTGCTGCTAGGGGTGTATGCTTCCCCCTGTACATTCAAATATTTGCATAAACAGCTTAAGCAACATGCTTGTCGTATGCCCCCTTTCTGAGTTGGGTGATGCTTCCCCCATAAATATCGTTTTAAGCCAACATTTCCCATTGCTGGCCATTCAGATTGCATCAGTTGTGTTGGGGAGTTTCGGCATATGGTTGTTTTGGGGGTTTGTCTTGCTGCTCTCCCCGCTCTGTCCAAGCATGGCTGCATGGACAGGCGTGTGGAGTATTGCCCAGAACATAACCATACCGCCAACACTAACTGTATGCAATATAATTGTCATAAATATACTTGACAGAAGTGGTCCTGATTGAATTTACATGAATAAATGTACACACATCAGAAACAAGTTTTACAATATTTCATCACACAGACAGAAATTTGCAAGCATCCATCATAATCAGTTTAATTTCACACATGGTTTAGTGACGTGACATACAGCCAACTATGGTGACCCATACTCAGAATTCGTGCTCTGCATTTAACCCATCCAAAGTGCACACACACAGCAGTGAGCACACACACACACACACACACACACACACACACACACACACACACACACACACACACACAGACACCGTGAACACACACCCGGAGCAGTGTGCAGCCATTTATGCTGCGGTGCCTGGGGAGCAGTTGGGGGTTCAGTGCCTTGGTCAAGGGCACCTCAGTCATGGTATTGCCGGCCTGTGACTCAGACCCACAACTTTAGGGTTAGGAGTTAAACTCTTTAATCACTAGGCCACGGCTTCCCCCATAAATACCACATTTAGGTCTAAAACTATCCAAGTCATCAATCAACATATAATACACATACTCTATAATAATACAGGATTTCATTGATCCCCTAAACACCAAAATAACATCAGTCAAACCCGAGCCAAGTGTTTTTCTTTACGTGACAGACAAATAGCCAGTTTTGCTTGGCCAAATATAAAATTTAATAAAACATTTGCTCACATTTTGCTCCTGTATTTAGGCCCATAAATAAAATAAATCATACCCCCAGAGTTTGACAGTATCCTTCTAGTTGATGAAAAAACAGTTGAAGTCTAAAACTACAACTATTAAGAAATAAGTGAAACACTGTTTCTTGTACACCACAAAAAGGACACTCCTCCTCTATCTGTGGATCAGTGTGTGCTCTGTGTCTGTTTGTGGCTATTATACCATGCACTACCCTCCACTGAAGGTCTCCAGACCTTTTCTCAATGGGAGGTTTGTACAGGGTCCTCCAGCAGCCTTTAGGGGAAACATCCTGCCACTCTCCTGTGTCAGCTGAAAAAGTCAGCTCTGGGAATGCAGAAGTATCCACGTCCAGAACCTCTAAATCCAATCTACAGTCCACTGGTAAAAATTCACACGTTTGAGTTAACAGTCTCTCTGCCGCTTGAACCGAACTTGAACTGAACTTGAACTGACGCTAATGTTTTAAGGCCAAAGCCTCGGCAGATATCCATCCTCCCTCATGAATTAAATGTCCAATTTTTGTGATCTATGCAGACCACAAAGCTTTTCTGAGAGAATCAGGTCCATTACAGAGTTGAAGAGCAATGGTTCCTCCCTCAGCCAGAGTCTCTGTACACCATTGACTTCTCTTGAGAACTTAAAATGTGACCACGCTCTTAACACTGACCTGTAAAAGGATGTTAAACCAGTCAGATCCAGCTTATTAATGTTCATTAGAAACAGGTGACGATCCAGCCCCATACTGCCTGCTCTCCTCAGAAGGGCACAGGCTGTTCCAGTCCAGCTTACATCCTCCCCGTAAAGCAGTCTCTGAGCTCTCTGAAGTCTAAAGGCTTCAACTCTGGATCCGATGTCGGCGAGTCCTTGTCCTCCTTCCTGAATGGGCAAGTACAGAACTGGTGCCCTCAGCCAGTGCTGCCCTGACCAGAAACAGTCCAGCATCTGTTTCTGAATCCTTACCACCAGGTCCTTTGGAGGCTCTAATATCTGCATTTTATTCCAGAGGGATGAGGCCACCAAGTTATTACAGATCAGGACTCTCCCCCTGTAGGACAGCTGAGGTAGCACACTTTCTCCACAAGGCCCTCCCAGTTTTGTCTCCTAAATTCATCATTTACTTTTTGCTTGTAAACTCTTTTTGGTTTGAAGTTCAGTTATAGTATGACCTTTTTTATTTATGTGATGTAAATTAATCAGTGAGGAATGATTAAAAGAGTAAAGGCGAGCGTACACGGTGCGAATTCGGATGGTCGGAAGATCGTATGTCCACGCACACGTCATGAGTGAGTTTATCTAAAAATCGTACGGACGAGGTGGTATACGACACGATTTTACGACCTGCCAATTTCCGAAGCAATCGCACGAAGTTGATAGGCGCGTTCAACTTGAAGCAGTGCTGCACAGAATGATCACTGTATGACATCAAAGTACTGCGAGAGCGATAAGAGAGCACACGGATCCAATGCATTCGAATCGCTCTCGCCGTACTTTGATGTCATACAGTAATCATTCTGTACAGCGCTGCTTCAAGTCGAACGCGCCTAATATAACTGCTCTCCCTCTCTCATAACTGCATATAAAATATTGATACGAGCCGTGACTGTTTCCTACACATACAGGTTCTTTTTCAGCGAAACTGGGACGTCTGGTCACCTTAGTGTGTGTGTGTGTGTGTGTGTGTGTTCTTGTATATGGTTTATGGGGACACAAATGTCTATAATGTCATGGGTTTTACAACGTAAACATGGTTTATGAGGACACTTCCTATGCCCTCGTAAACCAAATGGCTTAAAAAAACCAAACGGTGTTTAATTGAAATTTTAAACATGCATTTTTCCGTGATGGATAGAGGTATGGGGATAGAATATACCGTTTGTACAGTATAGAAAACCGTTACGTCTAAACTACATATTTGTGTGTGTGTGTGTGTGTGAGAGAGAGAGAGAGCATGGTACACGCTGCTAGAAACAGCTCGTAATTCCTCGCACATGATACGAGCCGCGACCATACGAGCATACACGATTTCCACACGATGGAAAAAAATTGCATGCGAACTCGTACGACAGCAAAAATCGCACCGTGTACGCCCGCCTTAAAGTTTGCATTCATGGTGTGAGAAGCAGACATTTTGGGCCACCAAGTGGACTCTACAGGTTATTGTCCATTGAACAGAATGTAAGCTGTCCAAGAAATCTGTCAACCTTGCTGGCCCCCCAAACACAATCAATTGAAAAAGAAAGCATGAAATAGCTTTGGAATAGTAGGGCTGTAGTACTCGAGTTCAGACTCGGACTTGTCTCGGACTCATTGGTGTTTGCACTCGGACTTGGTCATTGGACTCGCCAAATTTTCTCGTTGGTCTCAATCAAGTCCAGCAAAATTCGTTTTTCTTCTTCAAAACAAAACCACATTTGCATGTCACGCCTGAAAAAATGTGGAAAACGCTAGGCGCGCCGCTTTCTCCATTTTTCCAAAGCACTCTGTAGCCTGCGCTCTATGCTTGCGCTCCCGTGGCGTCTGCCGTTTCTAGGCAACCATGACCTGCTCTCCATGAAGACGCAGAAGTTTCAGCAAAGAATAAATGGATTTCCAGCACTGAAGATCCCTTGCAGTAGCTCTGCTTATAAATTCATTTAAAAATGGCTATCCTTGTACAGCTATGATCACCTGTTTCTCCATCTTGGCTTAGCTTTTAATTTTGTTACGGGAAAGGAAGCTGATTTGTTGATTCTTGTCACATGACCAGCGTTGCACTTGCTGCGTTCTGAAAAGATGTTTCTAATTTAATTTTCTACCTGTTAGATTGTGTTGTATTAACGTCTACACCTACCCCAGCCTTAAACTTACCCTTTACGATAAAGAAATACTAATTAATGTTGTACAGTATGACAAAAATTACACTGTATTTATGTGCGCATGCCCAGTAGAGCCAAACGTATTCCTTCTAGCTTTAACCGCGTGCATGCATCATATCCCGAGCTTTGCGTGTGTGTGTGCTGCGCCAAGGCATCAGTCATTTTAATTTTTGATCACAGACATGATGTCAGCAAACAGCAGCATTATAAAATAAATAAAATGTAAATAAAGTACATGAAAGTAATTTGACCCTACAGCTCCAAACTCTGTCCTAGAGGGCCGGTGTCCTTTAGAGTTTAGTTCCAACCCTAATTAAACACACTTGAACCAGCTAATCAAGCTCTTACTAGACACACTAGAAACTTCCAGACAGGTGTGTTAAGGCCAGTTGGAGCTAAACTCTGCAGGGCATTTGAACTCCAGGATCTAGTTTGGAGACCCCTGTCCTACAGAGTTGTTACTTTGCACATGCTTTTTGATTATTACAAATGATAATATAAAATAATTTTCTTAGAATAGGAGATATGCTGTCTCTCAGATCACATACATTATCAGTAGTTAAGTATGTGGCTTTGAAGAGGATTTTTTTTTCTCTCATTTGGACTCAGTCTTGACTTGGACTCAAAACTTTTGGTCTTGGACTTGACTTGGACTCGAACCTCTTTGGACTAGGTCTTGACTCTGTCTCGACTAGTACTGGTCTTGGACTCGACTATAGCTCTATGGAATAGTAAACAAAGAGAAGTGTTTGAGACAAGGGCATAGGTTTGCTTTTGACATTCATGGGGACATAAGAGCAGAACATAGATAATAAACAGTGTTTCAGTGTTGTATTTCAGTGTTTTTTTTTCTCAGCTAACAGTTTGCTTTGTTCATTCTTTTTAAGAACATTAAGTTAAAGTTACTTACTGCGGCGACTCATGACACTGTTCCAAATCCTGCCACACCACAGAGTGCTACTCACATAGTTTTCCATAAAATCAGTGCTTGAAGCAGGGGCGGACTGGCCATCTGTGTGATCTGGAGAATCACAGAACGGCCGGTACTCCAGGACTGCCGGCGGGCCGGCCCACCACCCGCCACGCACGCAGTCATCACCTGTTTTTTTTCCCCCCACTAATCTGTTTCACATTCCAGTACTGTAGGTGGCAGCAATGCACCTTTAAGTTGGATGCCAGCTGCACTGGCCGTGGCCGCCAGGTAAGGAGAAGAAGACGTGTAAGAGTAGGAAGAAACCAACAGCAAAGATGTTAGATAGAAGAAGCATAGAAACAAACAAACAATATGCATAACGCGGCCGCGGGTAAAAAACGGAAAGAAAAGGGTGGGGCTGAGAAGGCGAGAGAAAAAAAAATGCGGAATTTAGATACTGAAGCTTCTAAATGTCGCAAACTAACTGAAATATTTAGCAGCACAGCCAGCAGCAGCACCTCACAGTTAAATATTAGCAGCAGTGAAGAAGTGAGCCAGACAGCTGCAGCAACATGCCACCAGTGATGATGATGAGCTGGTTCCACAGGCAGATCCAGGGCAAGAAAGTATGGAACATGAGAGGAGAAAGAGAGTTACTTGCTAGGGATGATGTTAGGAAGTGATATTCAGGTTGCTACATTTTTAATGATTACAGTAGTTAAAGGCAGGGTAGGTAAAAAATTTATAAACAACTTTCTTCCAAATTTGTTTAAACTTTCTATATATATCAATGCATAATTAAAATGTAAGTACTCTGATAAAAAGAGTATAAAAATCGAGTGACTCTAGACCGTTTAATCTGTATTAAACACAGCTCATTATTTCCATTCGGGACGAAACATAGGATTGGCTTAGGCGACTGTCACTCTCTTGCAACCATGGCAACCAGCCTTTTGCCACACATGACCTGCCCACTTGCGCGCGCACGTTTGATTTGAGGAATTCAAGAGGCACGGATCCTAGGAATACCAAAACAATGGCAGAGAAACAGCAAGCAAAATTCACAGTACCGGCCTATGCAGTTACTGAAGGCAAACAAGGCAAAAAAAGGAAGGCAGTAACAGTACAAGAAAAGGCAATGAACAAAAAGTCTTTGGATAAACAAAGAAATAAAACGCGAGTTAATATCGGCGTGGCTTTCCAGCGATGGCGAGAACTGAGGGAACTCAAGGGGCTGAAAAGTGACTCCTTGATGGCTTTATTTCTGCTGGACAGGTAAATCTTTCTTTTTGTATTTTGATCATACATATTTTTTTGTTTATTTTTTCATGAAGCATGTGTCATTAGCACACGTAGCTGCGTAATATAGCTAACATAACATTACTTAGCGAGCCGTAGTAGAGACGATAAATAATCTATAGGCCTAGCTCAAGATGATAGCTATAGTGTTGAATTGTGCATAATTTTGGGGGCGTGGCTTTGGAAGGACCCCAGAAGGGAGGGGGAGTGAATGGAAATAATGAGCTGTCTTTAAAACAGTCGTGAGAGGTCTACAGACACTCGATTTTTATACTTTCTTTTTCAGAGTACTTACATTTTAATTATGTATTGATATATATATATATATATATATATATAAAGTTTAAAACAATTTGGAAAAAAAGTTTTTTATACATTTTTTACCTACCCTGCCTTTAAAACAGCTAAACTTCAACATTTTAGCTGTAAAATGCCACATGCAGTAGCTAATATTAAGAAATATGTTGTGCTTTTACTTTTAAAAATGTTGGTAACGTTACAGTTAATGCTTACAAACTTTGAAGATTTTGAATACATAAGTTACATTTGTAATGGTGTATTTTCATTTAGATTTTGTATTATTATTTGTGCAATAAGATTAATTACTGCATAAATTAATTAAGATTATTAAGTAATAAATTCATTTCAAGAGAGCATGGAATAGATTGTATAATATGCTGTTATAACAGCATATTATATAACCTATTAATAAGTGAAAGTCGTGACATTTGCCAAGTATGGTAACCCATACTCGGAATTGGTGCTCTGCATTTAACCCATCCAAGTGCACACAAACACACACAGCAGTGACAAGTGAACACACCGTGAACACACACCTGGAGCAGTGGGCAGCTATATCCAGTGCCCAGGGAGCAACTGGGGGTTCAGTGCCTTGCTCAAGGGCACTTCAGCCATGGGCATTGAGGGTGGAAGAGAGCACTGTTCATTAACCCCCCCCCACAACTCCTGCCGGCACCGAGACTCGAACCTGCGACCTTCAGGTTACAAGTCCAAATCTCTAACCATTAGGCCACAGCTGCCCCCGTGGCCTAATCTATTCCATGCTATCTTGGAATAAAACCTGTTTTTTTTTTTTTAAATCCATTCCATCATTTGTTTATTCAGGTTGAGCTTAGACCAAGAGCAGAGAAAGACACACACTCCAGCTCAACATGTAGTCAACATCAGTGCTATTGCTATAATTTGGATGGTATAGTATCATGAGCCACAATTAAAGTCTTGTGACACTCATGCCAGGTGTTATTGTTGTTGTTGTCGAGTTTCCGCGCTCCGATTGCTTTGGGCCGGGCCTAGTAAAAGTCTAGGGCCGTTTTCAGTCCCAGTCCGTCCCTGGCTTGAAGTGGAAAAAAATGGCGGTACTCAACCCTACTTCCCCACCCAAAAATAAATAAATACAAACTATTTTAATTTGACTTTTTTAATTTTCATAATTTGCAATGAATGCATGTAGTGCCACAATAAATAAATAAATAATTGTTTGCAATTCAGTTCAGATTTATTTGTATAGCACTTTTCATGATACATATTGTTGTAAAGTAGTTTCACAGAAAAGGAATGTTTTTCCATTACAATTAGTAGTTTACAGCACTTTTTATAAACAAATTTGCACAAGTCAAGCTGCGATACCAAACAGGACCACAGGGAGGTGCCAAAAGACCACTAAACAAGCTACCTTGACCTGACTGATCCATGCAGAATTACTAAACCAAAGCCTTCTACAGACTGCACGCTTTTAGCAATCCTATAAGATCATTGCAAATCACACCGTGTGACATGGATCTGATAATAATAATAAATAATAATAATTAATAACATTTATATAACACTTTTCTGGGTACTCATAGCACTTTACATGGAAGGGGAGAATCTCCACCTGGATGATGAAATGGCAGCCATATTGCACCAGAACGCCCACCACACACCAGCTTATTGGTGGAAAGAAGAGAGAGTGAAGAAGGCAATTAGTATATGGGGATGATTAGAAGGCCATGGTGATGGTCAGAGGCCAATGGGCAAATTTGGCCACGATACCGGGGTTACACTCCGAATCTTCTTTGAAGGACATCCTGGGATTTTAAATGACCACAGAGAGTCAGGACCTCGGTTTAACGTCTCATCATAATAATAACTGTGTGATGATCATACTTTCTTCACAAGGTCTGTGACAAGGGCTGTCTTTGAACCTCTCTCAGTGTACGACACAGGACCACTGATTAGGATCCACGATCACAGAAATCGCTACGATTGTTTCACAATGCTAATCTTTCTTCTGGGACAGACAAAAAATCACATAGTGTGTCTCGAGCTTAAAACACCTTCAGATGGCTTCAGACCTTCACCTTCCAAATAGCTACATGCTGAAAAGAATAATTTACTGACATCTGTATGTGAGTACTATTATCTCCGCCATCTCTGATGAAATCGACCGTGTTTTCTCTGCATTAGCGCTGTTTTGAACTTACTGTTTGAATACATTCGCTTTCTGGATCCTTGCACTTTCCAGGAGTTCACCGTTTGATCTGATCGCAAAAACCTGCGTTTTTCATTTTTATAAGGTATTGTTTTTGTTAAAATTTACAGATTAAAATCAGTAATTAATTATTATTTTACTACTCTGCACACTCCCTGACATGCTCTTGTGGCCCCACTTTGAAAACCGCTGGTAGACCGACTCAGCTTGCATTCATTCACGTGATTTATCGAGATGAGTGTTGGTTTATATAGTTTTATTTCTAATCGCTCAGACACTGACGCTTTGAATGTAAGTACTGGAAACATGTCAGAAGTGCCGGTACCATAAAGACTAAAATATAGAATTGCTGGTACTGTGTACCGGTGCATAACAGCCAACTTCAAACACTGCTGCTGCACTATTAAACTGATGATACATGTAACTCTAGCAGAGAACTAACAACACATAATGACATGAACACTTTTTTAACATCATGCAGGGAATCATGCTTAGGGGGACTTGACAAATCTGACAGAGTGGTAATTGCAATTGGTCAATTAAATTAAAATGTGGTTTAACTTCTGTTAACTAAAAATGCTGAACGAATCATACGTGATCATGAACTGAAAAGATAGAGAGTTGAAAGCCATGCAGTCATTCACTTAAAGAAAGAATAGAATCTGCATCTGAATGTGTGAGAATTTACAGCTGTCAGTCTAAACTGGGTGTGTTGAACCAGTGTGGTCAAACTCACTGTGTTCTCACACTCTGTAGTGACGTGTTTCTAAACCTCAACAGTGAGGACACAACTCTGAGAATAATAGTATTAAGCTCCTTTCACACTGCACGTTCGACCCGGAAAATTGCCGGAACATTGCCGGATCACCTTCTGTGTGAACGCAAACACATCCCGGGATCGATCCCGTGTTGGGGACCTAGTAACATTGCCGGGTTCAGTCCCGGAACAAGCTCTGTGTGAACAAAAGCCAGAACCAATGCCGTGTTGTAATGATGACGCACGTTCTCGTGTGACTCTTTTACCTGGTGTTTTGAAGGCAGATCAACGTTAGCGACGAAAAAATAGGTGCAAACTGTAATGAAGCAGAGATCAAGTAGTTCCTCACTATCCGCGCTGAAGCTGAGATTGTTCACCAGCTTAAGGGAAAGTTAACGTGCCTAGCGTTTTCGACTCGTGCATTACACGTCACATCCTGATGTCACGCGGCATTACGGGACCTTGACGGGTTGTGTGTGAACGCACGCACATATTCCGGGAAATCACGGGCAGTGTGAAAGGAGCAAAATCTAGCGACCCGGGAACAATTGCCGGGACACTTTATCCGTGTATTTTCCGGAATTTGCAGTGTGAAAGGGGCTTAAGTAAACTAGATTATAATAATAATAATAAAAAAAAAAAAATTAAAAATAGACAAAAGATTGCTGATTGTAAAAACTGTTATAGAGTAGATCTCACATCTGATACATTTATTGTTATAAATACAAGATATGAATATATATTGAGAGTAAATTTACATTTCAGTCATTCAACAGACTCTTCTCCAGAGCAACAAACTGCTTTATTTTTAATACATGAGCCTCTATTCATTATAAACAGATGGCAAACACGATTTTCTTTCTGAATTTTCAGCTGTGAGGTACTTACTAGAAAACAAGTGCAGTTCAAAAATGGTAATACACTAATGGTGTTATACTGTGTACAATAATAATAATAATGTATTTTCTATTGCATTCTATTTTTGGAGAAAAACAACAATTAAATGATGATCTTTATGCTCCTCTTTTTAGTTCATAATTTTTTTTTCTGAGGTTAGGGGATTTTTTTCTTTTTTTTAATACAATTTTTTTAAACAAATGTTCTAGTTTTCCACTTTTCAGTTGGTGTATACATTTATTTTGCTTTGCTAAGTTAGAATCTGAACCAACCTAACTGCTACAGTATATACAGCATAGATGATTTTTCGCATCAGTATAGTGTGAGGACAAAATGTTCAGTTGGTGAGATCAGAGGAAGTTAACACCCACAGGGTGAGCTGATGGTGTTAAAAGGAAGAGCTGTAATTATAGAGTGAAAAGAAAGACTGACAGAAACAGAAAATGGCTGATAAGCGTCACATGTGTCTGCTGGGACTGATCATTCTCTGTGCACTTCTCACAGGTAAAGAACACTGTTTATGACCTATAATACACTATACAAGATCTGTAAAACGTGAACCATTTCAAAAATAATTTAATTTGAGATTGTGTTTCTAGTAATCCTGAAGACCTTGATCAGCTTGTTCAGGTGTGTTTGATTAGGGTTGGAGCTAAACTCTGCAGGGAAAGTGGACCTCGAGTTGAGAACCCTGTTGTATGTCATACTGTTACACTCATAAATGTGATGCAAAGGTCTGCACAAGTTAAAGGGGTCATCGGATGTCCATTTTCCACAAGTTGATATGATTCTTTAGGGTCTTAATGACATTTCTGTCACATAGTTTGGTTAAAATTTCTCAATGGTAGTGTAAAACAACACAGTTTTTACCCTGTCAAAAACAGCTCCGTCTACAGCAAGCCGTTTTATTGCACACCACTTGAGCTCTGCATTGAGCTTCAGTCTGAGAGATGGTAAACTTTAGCCGCATTCATCGTGAAACTTGCTAACTAGCAGTGATCGAACTGTAAAAATATTTCAGAGGGGATGGTGTGGTCAGTTTCTTCTTCTGTGGGGTTGGGCAGTGTTTTGGGGTGTTCCTGTAGCTAATTTTACATAACGATTACAAAATTTGTGTAATTTTTAAAAACCTTATTAAATGAACTATTATTTATAAGCTTTGAGACTTTGACTTTTAACAATCTCTTTATTTACCACTTATTTTAGATAAATATTATTGAAATATTGAAAGGAAATAAAAATGGAATAATATAGATAAATTCAGCATCGCGTTAGTTCAGGAAGGCCACGTTAGTCACGCTTGCATCAGCCGACAGTCAGCTGTACCAATCCAGTGTTGACACCTATCACATGCGGTCTATTTAAATCCCCATTCTTCAGCGTCTCTTCCATCGCATCGCTGCTTGCAAATCAAACCGTTGCAGCGTGTTTCAGAACATCTGAAATCCACATCTACGATAAGTGAATGCTCTTTTAATCCATATCGCTGTGTATATTGCCTGGTTAACAGTGTTTTGCATCGGTTGCAGGAGGGAAATATTAAGCATATTTGCAGCAGCATACATATCTGTGTTTATACACATGGAGCAATACGCAGCTAGAGCATGTAATCGATCTGAGGACACGCCGATAAGGCCATGAGAACAGGGTTAAATGAGACAAGCATTATCGTGTAGGCATTTCAACTGGGGTTCGCTGTATTTAGAGGCGTAATCTCAATGTCATGGGTGTTTATTTCTAAGGTAGATGTTACATTAGCTGTGTGAGTGTGCGGTGATTCAGATGCATGCAGCATCAGAAGCACGCGTTTATCGCTCTATGGCTTCTATACATAGGCCTATAAGAACGTGATATCAATAGCCAAGTTTACATGTACACTTTTTTTGTCATTCCGATTTAAAGATTCGGTGGACTGTTTACATGAGACGTTATCTAATCCAATATGGTGTTTACATGTGCTCGTGCTTTAGATTTTGGGACATGCTAAGTCACCTACGATGACATCAAATACAAATCACCAGAGGAAAAAACCCGCATTTGCACTAATATTTTCAATAAATGCTTGGAATAAACAGACTAATATTTGAACCTGTTCATCATGGGCTCAGTCATGGGACCAGAACACGATCACATACACACTACGGCTGTCTTATCGTACTGCACATAGAGCCAATATAGCTCTCAACAGTTGATAATTATATTATCATATCGCCCTAATTTCTTAATGTTAAAGCATTAAGGGAAATAACCGTAGCCTTATACCTTCTGTAATGCAGCTCTGAAATGATTTGTATTCTGATACAAAAAAAGTTTTCCTGTACTTAAATGAAAAAATACACAATTTCTCACAAAGTGCTGCTGAACAATGAATCAAAGGAGCGTTGCTTTATGAACACAGAGAGTGCTGCAACAAGCTATCACACAGCATTCCCAAATGGGTTTTATTATTAATCTGTAATAATTAATACAAATGACAAAAGCAAATTTGGTCAAGTTTTTTTAATTGAGCTATTCACTATCATCGTGTTGTTTCAAGCTGAAAAGCAGTAAATTGTACTTAATTTATTACATCAGCTTTCTGCTCCTGTCATGAGAGCAGATATGACAGTTTATAACACAGCAAGTGTTCTCCATTCTAATGTGTGTTAATTGTATAATTGAAATTTTAACTTCTACGCCCACTATTACCCAGTCTCTACTGTAGTGTCGGTGTCTACAAATCACAGAATGTACAGCGTTGCCGACATCACGTTCCCATTCTGACGACCATGACTTTTAATGTGATTACATAGATACAAAGTAATCGGTTTAATGTGTTTACATGGCAGGATTTTAATTTTGTTCGGTTTATAGAAGGTTATCCCACTCCTCTCAAACCGATTACCCTTTCAGTTTGGGTAATTTTATTCCGACTGAGGTGTTTATATGGAGCATTTTCATTCAGATTGGACTGTCATTCTAAGTTTTTCTGAAGGGTGTATGCTTCCCCTGCTGAACTACCACCCACAATTATGCAATTTACAGCATTAATGCATAGTACATGCTCCTCGTGCCGCTGCAAGGGTCATATGCTTCCCCCTTTACAATCACACATTTGCTTTAAGCATTTTAAGCAACATGCTTGTTGCACATCCGCGATTGCTTAACTTGGAGTGACGCTTCCCCCTTAAAGTGATTTTTACAGCATGTTAGACACTTAAAATTGGATAATATACAAACTGTTGTCGTATTAGACTGCTGCTGCTAGGGGTGTATGCTTCCCCCTGTACATTCAAATATTTGCATAAACAGCTTAAGCAACATGTTTGTCGCATGCTCCCTTTCTGAGTTGGAGTGATGCTTCCCCTATAAATATAGTATTAAGCCAACATTTCCCATCGCTGGCCATTCAGATTGCATCAGTTGTGTTGGGGAGTTTTGGCATATGGTTGTTTTGGGGGTTTGTCTTGCTGCTCTCCCCGCTCTGTCCAAGCATGACTGCATGGACAGGCGTGTGGAGTGTTGCCCAGAACAGAACCATACCGCCAACACTAACTGTATGCAATATAATTGTCATAAATATACTTGACGGAAGTGGTCCTGATTGAATTTACATGAATAAATGTACACACATCAGAAACAAGTTTTACAATAATTCATCACACAGACAGAAATTTGCAAGTATCCTTCATAATCAGTTTAATTTCACACATGGTTTAGTGACGTGACATACAGCCAACTATGGTGACCCATACTCAGAATTCGTGCTCTGCATTTAACCCATGCAAAGTGCACACACACAGCAGTGAGCACACACACACACACACACACACACACACACACACACACACACACACACACACACACACCGTGAACACAAGCCCGGAGCAGTGGGCAGCCATTTATGCTGTGGCGCCCGGGGAGCAGTTGGGGGTTCAGTGCCTTGGTCAAGGGCACCTCAGTCATGGTATTGCCGGCCCGTGACTCGGACCCACAACCTTAGGGTTAGGAGTTAAACTCTCTAACCACTAGGCCACGACTTCCCCCATAAATACCCCATTTAGATCTAAAACTATCCAAGTCATCAATCAACATATAATACACATACTCTATATTAATACAGGATTTTATTGATCCCCTAAACACCAAAATAACATCAGTCAAACCCGAGCCAAGTAGTTTTCTTTTACGTGACAGACAAATAACCAGTTTTGCTTGGCCAAATATAAAATTTAATAAAACATTTGCTCGCATTTTGATCCTGTATTTAGGCCCATAAATACAAAATCATACCCCCAGAGTTTGACAGTATCCTTCTAGTTCAGGGGTTCCCAACCTTTTTTGTGCCAGGGACCAGCATATTCATAAAAAAAATTCCAGGGACCAGTTGTCAATTTTAATGCCTCAATTTTAAGATGCATCGTTTGGAACATATCACTGTGTAAAACAGTAACAGCCTAACATTTATTTGCATATAATGAACTAGGTGGCAACAAAGGCTACTTGTATGAATATACCAATCTTTTTAAACTTTCACACCGGTTTACAAAATGTTTCCCTTTTCTCCCATACAATTAGGTCTACTTCAAAAGCAACACAAACAGTGCTCACTCACTAGCAGGTGGCAGTAATGGCAAATTGTATGAAAATACCAGTCCATTTCACCTGTCAAATCTCTCCAGAACAACTAAAGACAATTACTTCAACAGCAACTTAGTGTTTTCACTCACCAACAGGTGACAACAAAGGCTAATTGTATGAAAATAAGAGCCAGTTTCAACAGTAAGACTCAGAATACAATAGCAAACACACAGTGATTTCAGCCAATAATTTTTAAAAGTATAAAATTAGAGATTAAGCTTTAACCTTTAACAAAAAATACCAGACCAGACCAATGAGAAGAAAACTATTTTAATGTGAGCATGAACTGCTTATTGATATTACTATATTTGTAGCTGTGCAGAAGACAAGCTGTTCTTCCTGGGCATCCGTAAAAAAAAAAAAACATATATGCATCCAAAACAATGCACACAAATTCCAGGATACAATAAAACGAACTTTAAAAAGGTCTGCTTCTCAAATATGAACGAAAACCAGCTTACAATCTTCAGATAGTGGAACATGTTCCAACTTGCTAGCTGCTTTTCCCCCCAAAAGTTCCCGACAAATATAATTTGCTCTTTTAAAATTAGCTCTTCTCTGATTGTAAAGTTTTTTTTAGCTTTAGCTATTCTGTGAGCAACCAGATATGACTCATGTTTCTTTCTTTCGAAAAACTCCTCCGTTTTGTCTTTGAGAGTTGGGTGTATGGTGGTTAAGTGCTGCTGAAGTTTTGATGGCTTCATTGCAGTTTTTCACCACAAATAACACACAACGGATTTGGCGCCAAGGTATCGCCTGTTGTCGTAAATCCATACCTAGTGTATGAGGTATCGTATTTACAATTGAAGCTTGACTTTTTTTTTCTCTCTCTCGCTATTTTCGAGTTGGTCATCGCCTTTCCTTTTACCGGAACTGTCCGCAATGAAATTAGCCATTGAAGTTTGCTGAGGCCCGCTCATCTCTCCACATACTTCTCTGTCACTTCAGGTGCACCACGCTTTTTTTGCAGTCCGTTCAGATACGACGCATTGCTAAGCAATCGCAAGACACTCAAAGAAACACATTTTAATCTATTTATTGTTTATGTTTTGGTCTAAATAACATGACATGTCATAGCACTTAAAAATCATTTAAAAAAGACAATTATTATTATTATAAAAAAAAAAAAAAAATATTCTGGGAATATTTCAAGGCCCGGTACTAATGGGTCCACGGACCGGGGTTGGGAATCACTGTTCTAGTTGATGAAAAAACAGTTGTAGTCTAAAACTACAACTATTTAGAAATAAGTGAAACACTGTTTCCTGTACCCCCAAAAAGGACACTCCTCCTCTATCTGTGGATCAGTGTGTGCTCTGTGTCTGTTTGTGGCTATTATACCATGCACTACCCTCCACTGAAGGTCTCCAGACCTTTTCTCAATGTGAGGTGTGTACAGGGACCTCCAGCAGTCTTTAGGGGAAACATCCTGCCACTCTCCTGTGTCAGCTGAAAAAGTCAGCTCTGGGAATGCAGAAGTATCCACGTCTGAAGCCTCTAAATCCAATCTATAGTCCACTGGTAAAAACTCTGTTTGAGTTAACAGTCTCTCTGCCGCTCGAACTGACCTCATGCCCAGTTTTAAGGCCAAAGCCTCAGCAGATATCCATCCTCCCTCATGAATTAAATGTCCAATTTTTGTGATCTATGCAGACTACAAAGCTTTTCTGAGAGAATCAGGTCCATTACAGAGTTGAAGAACAATGGTTCCTTCCTCAGCCAGAGTCTCTGTACACCATTGACTTCTCTTGAGAACTTAAAATGTGACCACGCTCTTAACACTGACCTGTAAAAGGATGTTAAACCAGTCAGATCCAGCTTATTAATGTTCATTAGAAACAGGTGACGATCCAGCCCCATACTGCCTGCTCTCCTCAGAAGGGCACAGGCTGTTCCAGTCCAGCTTACATCCTCCCCGTAAAGCAGTCTCTGAGCTGTCTGAAGTCTAAAGGCTTCAACTCTGGATCCGATGTCGGCGAGTCCTTGTCCTCCTTCCTGAATGGGCAAGTACAGAACTGGTGCCCACAGCCAGTGCTGCCCTGACCAGAAAAACTCCACCATCTGCTTCTGAATCCTTACCACCAGGTCCTTCAGAGGCTATAATATCTGCATTTTATGCCAGAGGGATGAGGCCACCAAGTTATTACAGATCAGGACTCTCCCCCTGTAGGACAGCTGAGGTAGCACCATTTCCAGTCAGACAACCTTACACACACTTTCTCCACAAGGCCCTCCCAGTTTTGTCTCCTAAATTCATCATTTACTTTTTGCTTGTAAACTCTTTTTGGTTTGAAGTCCAGTTATAGTATGACCTTTTTTCTTTACGTGACATAAATTAATCAGTGAGGAATGATTAAAAGAGAAAAGTTTGCATTCATGAAGTGAGAGGTAGACATTTTGGGCCACCAAGTGGACTCTACAGGTTATTGTCCATTGAACAGAAAATAAGCTGTCCAAGAAATCTGTCAACCTTGCTGGCCCCCCAAACACAATCAATTGAAAAAGAAAGCATGAAATAGCTTTGGAATAGTAGGGCTGTAGTACTCGAGTCCAGTCTCGGACTTTTTCTATCGTCTCAGACTTGTTTCTGACTCGTTGGTGTTTGCACTTGGACTTGGTCATTGGACTCGCCAAATTTTCTTGTTGGTCTTGACCGAGTCCAGCAAAATTAGTTTTTCTTCTTCAAAACAAAACCACATTTGCATGTCACGCCTGAAAACATGTGGAAAACAATAGGCGCGCCGCTTTCTCCATTTTTCCAAAGCACTCTGTAGCCTGCGCTCTATGCTTGCGCTCCCGTGGTGTCTGCTGTTGCTAGGCAACCATGACCTGCTCTCCATGAAGACGCAGAAGTTTCAGCAAAGAATAAATGGATTTCCAGCACTGAAGATCCCTTGCAGTAGCTCTGTTAATAAATTCATGGCTATCTTTGTACAGCTATGATCACCTGTTTCTCCATCTTGGCTTAGCTTTCAGGTTTGTTATGGGAAAGGATGAAGCTGATTCGTTGATTCTTGTCACATGACCAGCGGTGCACTTGCTGCGTTCTGAAAAGTTCAGATGTTTCTAATTTAATTTTCTACCTGTTAGATTGTTTTATTAATGTCCACACCTACCCCAGCCTTAAACTTACCCTTTACAATAATGAAATACTAATTAATGTTGTACAGTATGACAAAAATTACGCTGTATTTATGTGCACATGCCCAGTAGTGCCAATAGATCCCTTCTAGACTTAACCGCGAGCATGCTTCATATCCGAGCTTTGCGGGTGTGTGCGCTGCACCTAGGCATCAGTCATTTTAATTTTTGACCACAGACATGATGTCAGCAAACAGCAGCATTATAAAATAAATAAAATGTAAATAAAGTACATAAAAATAATTCTCGGTTCTAGAGGGCAGGTGTCCTTTAGAGTTTAGCTCCAACCCTAATTAAACACACGTGAACCAGCTAACCAAGCTCTTACTAGACACACTAGAAACTTCCAGACAGGTGTGTTAAGGCCAGTTGGAGCTAAACTCTGAAAGGGCATTGGCCCTCCAGGATCTAGTTTGGAGACCCCTGTTCTACAGAGTTATTACTTTGCACATGCTTTTTAACCATTACATATAATAATATAAAACTATTTTCTTAGAATAGGAGATATGCTGTCTCTCGCATCACACACATTATCAGTAGTTAAGTATGTGGTCTTGAAGAGGATCCTTTTTTTCTCTCATTTGGACTCGGTCTTGACTTGGACTCGAACCTCTTTGGACTCGGTCTTGACTCTGTCTCGACTAGTCCTTGTCTTGGACTCGACAAAGCTGGACTCGACTATAGCTCTATGGAATAGTGAACAAAGAGAAGTGTTTGAGAAAAGGGCATAGGTTTGCTTTTGACATTCATGGGGACATAAGAGCAGAACATAAATCATAAACAGTGTTTCAGTGTTGTATTTCAGTGTTTTTTTTTTTTTCAGCTATCAGTTTGCTTTGTACATTCAGTTTAAGAACATTAAGTTAAAGTTACTGACCGCAGCGACTCATGACACTGTTCCAAATCCTGCCGCACCACAGAGCCCCACTCACATAGTTTTCCATAAAATCAGTGCTTGAAGTGGAAACCCTACTCCCCCACCCAGAAATAAATAAATACAAACTATTTTAATTTAGCTTTTTTAATTTTCATAATTTGCAATGAATTTATATAGTGCCACAATAAATAAATAAATAATTGTTTGCAATACAATTCAGATTTATTTGTATAGCACTTTTCATGATACACATTGTTGTAAAGTAGTTTCACAGAAAAGGAAAATTTATGCATTACAATTAGTAGTTAACAGCACTTTTTATAAACAAATTTGCACAAGTCAAGTTGCGATACCAAACAGGACCACAGGGAGATGCCAAAAGACCACTAAACAAGCTACCTTGACCTGACTGATCCATGCAGAATTACTAAACCAAAGCCTACTACAGACTGCACGCTTTTAGCAATCCTATAAGATCATTGCAAATCACACTGTGTGATATGGATCTAATAATAATAATAATAAATAATAATAATTCATTACATTTTATATAACACTTTTCTGGGTACTCATAGAACTTTACATGTAAGGGGAGAATCTCCACCTGGATGATGCAATGGCAGCCATATTACGCCAGAATGCCCACCACACACCAGCTTATTGGTGGAAAGGAGAGAGTGAAGAAGGCAATTAGTATATGGGGATGATTAGAAGGCCATGGTGATGGTCAGAGGCCAATGGGCAAATTTGGCCAGGATACTGGGGTTACACTCCGAATCTTCTTTGAAGGACATCCTGGGATTTTAAATGACCACAGAGAGTCAGGACCTCTGTTTAACGTCTCATCATAATGATAACTGTGTGATGATCATACTTTCTTCACAAGACTGTGACAAGGGCTGTCTTTGGACCTCTCTCAGTGTACGACACACGACCACTGATTAGGAGCCACAATCACAGAAATCGCTACGATTGTTTCACAATGCTAATCTTTCTTCTGGAACAGTCAAAAAATCACATAGTGTGTCTCGAGCTTAAAACACCTTCAGATGGCTTCAGACCTTCCCCTTCCAAAAAGCCACATGCTGAAAAGAACAATTTACTGACATCTGTATGCGAGTACTATTATCTCCGCCATCTCTGATGAAATCGGAGAACGCAAACACATTACGGGATCGATCCCGTGTTAGGGATCTAGTAACATTGCCGGGTTCAGTCCCGGAACGAGCTCTGTGTGAACAAAAGCCAGAACCAATGCCGTGTCATAGTGTGACTCTTTTACCTGCTGTTTTGAATGCAGATCAACGTTAGCGATGAAAAAATAGGTGTAAACTGTAATGAAGTAGAGATCAAGTAGTTCCTCACTATCCACGCTGAAGCTGAGATTGTTAACGTGCCTAGCGTTTTCGACTCGTGCATTATACGTCACATCCTGATGTCACTTCTTCTTCTTTTTCTTTTTCTTCTTCTTCTTATATGGCCATTCACTCCTTTGGAGTATTACCGCCACCTACTGTATAACTTATTTACTTGCATGGGTGATGTATCTGTATAATTTTTATTTAATTGCCCCACCCACCCCCGAAGGATCAGATCCCATGCTTTAACTGGCGCTGCGTGTTCAGCTCCTCCAGCTTCCACAGTAGGCTCCTCACTCTCTGAGATGGATGAAAGCATTACTACATCTATATCCTATACTCTAATTCTGTACACTTTAAAAAGGTTAAAACCGCCATATATACCTGATTATCTCTCAAACTCTTTCCCAATAGGTCCACTACACTCACTGGTTTATTCTTTATGTTGCTGAAAAGACTATTACGCTCATCATGATATTTATTACACTTAAAAAAACACATGCTCTATTGTTTCTAATACATCACATGCATCACACATACCATTCTCATGCTTCCCCATTATTGCAAGTGTTGAATTTAATCCTGTATGTCCAAACCTTAACCTTGATATCATAACTTCTTCCTTTCTATGTCTTCCATAAAACTGTTCATTTTTCCTTACTGATTTTTCAATATTATAATACCATCTGCCTGTACTACTATTTTCCCATCTTTGTTGCCACAGTTTTATTATTTCCTTATTTATCACTGATTTTACCTCACTTCTTCCCAGGGGTACCTTAATATCCACCAAGTTTTTCTTTAATACTTCTTTTGCTAATTGATCAGCTTTTTCATTCCCTACTATCCCTATGTGTGCTGGTACCCAACAGAAATATACTACTATACCCTCTGCTTTCAGTCTGTATAATAATGTGTAAATTTCCACCAACAGGTCTTCTCTATCAGTTCTTGTTGACATTATACTTTTGAGAGCTGATGAAGAGTCTGAGCAAATTACAACCCTATTTGGCTTAACCTGTTCAACCCACTGCAATCCTACTATTATGGCACTTAATTCTGTGGAATATACAGATAATTTATCACTTAATCTTACAATTATTTGTGATTTAAATCTGGGAATATACACTCCTATACCCACTTTCTGACTCACTGGGTCTTTAGATCCATCTGTATAAATCTGTATAAAAGAGTAAAATGTTTCTCTCATAAAACCACTGATTTCAAAACTATTACTATACCCTTCTTCTTTTTCCCGGGCATCTAATTAACTCATCTCAACAACAGGTTCAGTAATATTCCATACTGATACACCATGTAGTGGTATATTAGGACAGATAACTTCATCCTTCAGGTCACACTCCTTGACCCATTGCTCATATTTCCATCCAAAACTCTTTCCTCCATTCTTTTTATATTCTTTTAAAACTGTTTGTGTATGGTGATTTCTTTCACTTCCCTGTAGATTAACCCAATACATCAAAGACATTTTCTCTCTTCTCAAATCTAATGACATCTCCCCCATTTCAACCCTGATGGCATCTAAAGGGGTTGATCTTATTGCCCCACAACAGATTCTAAGTGCTTTAGATTGAATATTTTCCAATTTCTTCATCTCTAATTTAGATCCAGCCCCATACACTGTACATCGATAATCTATACTAGAGCGAATTAATGCTTGATATACATGTAATAATGATCTCTTGCTTGCTCCCCATTCATACTTGGATATTGCTACCATACAATTTATTATACCTTTACATTTATTTTCAATTTTCTTAATATGTCTCTTCCATGTTAATTTTCCATCAAAGATTAGTAGTAGATAATTCTGAAACTCATGGTTGATCATATAATTTCAGTGTAATTTGTTCCATCTTCTTCTTCTTTGTAAAAATCATATATTGAGTCTTTGATACTGAAAACTTTAATCCCCAGTCTACTGACCATCTTTCAACTTCATGTATTGCTTCCTGTATTCCTTTTACTATACTCCTTAGATTCCTACCTCTTTTCCATACTGCTCCATCATCTGCATACAATGCCTTTCCAATGTTAGGATTAAGTTTTTCAAATATAGCATTAATTATTAAATTAAACAAAATTGGACTGATTACACTTCCTTGTGGGGTCCCATTCAGAATATCATAAGATGTAGACATTTCTTCCCCTATTCTTACTTGAAAAGTGCGTTCAAACAGGAAATCTAATATCCAATTATACATTCTCCCCCCTACTCCAATTTTATTTAGCTTAATTAACAATCCTTCCCTCCATAGAGTATCATATGCTTTTTTCAATGTCAAAGAAAACAGCAATCAAATATTCTTTCATTAAAAGACCTTTTTAACATTATTTTCAAATAATATTAGAGCATCCATTGTAGACCTCTTTTTCCTAAAACCACTCTGATCTGATGTTAATATCTCTTTTTTCTCTAAAAAATAACTCAACCTTCTTACTATCATTTTCTCCATTACTTTACATAATGTTGACGTAAGGGCAATTGGTCTATAACTATTAGCTTTTGTTGCATCTTTGCCTGGTTTCACTATTGGTATCACTATTGCACTTTTCCAATCTTTGGGTAATATGCCTTCACTCCATACATGGTTATAAAGATCCAATATTGCTTTAAAGGCCACCTCTGGTAATTTTTTTAACATACTATAACTGATCACGTCTCTCCCTGTTGTTGTATTCTTTGAATTATTAATGGCTATTTTTAACTCAAAAGAATTAAAAACTTCATCCATAATGTTATCAACTCCTTGTTTTTTTGTATGAACATTCTTATATACTTTACTTTCTTCTTTTTAAAAACTTCTCATCCAAATTTTCAATACTGTGAATTTTAGCAAAGGTTTTAGCTAAGACTTCTGTCTTTTCCTTATTTGTAACATTCATTTCCCCTTCTTCTTCAATTACTGGGATCTCCTTATAACTATTAATACCATTCATTTTCCTAATCATTCTCCACACCACATGCATACCAGTGTAACAATATAAAACAAACTCCATAATTACGGGAAGAAGGAGGCGGGAACCGGCGAACATTCAAATAAAACTTTAATAACCAAATAAACATAAAATAGCGCGACAGCCCCTCACGGGCGACTGCCGCGCACAAACAAAACCCAAACACAAAATAAAACCCAGGCCTGGTCCTCTCTCGTCCTTCACTGTCGTCGCTCCTCTTTTGTATCCTCCCGATCTCCTCCGTGGGACTCGAGACCGGTGAGTGGAGCAGGTGTCGCTCATTTCCCAATCACTCCACCGGCCTCGCTCCGTTCCCACGGCTCTCGGCCCCGTCCCACTCGTCACAACCAGTCTCTCTCCCAATTGTATTGCAAAACTCCTGCCAGGCCTTTCTTTTTGCATTTTTAATTACCCTTCTTGCAACTGCCCTTTTCTTCTGATAATCTACAATTGTATCACATTGACTAATATTTTGCTTTTGTACTGATTTTTGAATTTCACATACTACTGGCCAATGATCACTACCCATATTATCTTTAAAAACTGTCCAAGTGCACTTTCCAGCTAAAGCTGCTGACACTATAGTTAGATCTAAACAAGATGTGCCACCTGTCATTATATCCACCCTTGTTGGTTTACCATCATTCAAACATACCAGTGAATGTTCTTCTATAAAACTATCTACTATTTTCCCATTATTATCTGTCTTTTTGCTTCTCCATAATGCATTGTGAGCATTAAAATCCGCACATATAATAATCTTACCCTGTGTATCACCCATTACTTCTTCTAATATATTATTACTTAATTCTTTACATGGATTATAAAAATTTGTAATTCTGATTACCTCTTGTATTGCCATTATTGTTATATTTACATACTCTGCATTACTATTTCCATATGTTCTTTTATATGCTATTCCTTCTTTAATAAATGTTGCACACCCTCCACCTCTTCCATTTCCTCTATCCTTCCTCTCTACTACATATCCATTGATCTTAAAATCCAAGGAGCTATTTAATCATGTCTCTTGAATACACATGATGTCCGGTGTTTTTCCCATCTCTGTTATATTTTTTTAATTCTTGCCCATTTGCTATTAAGCTCCTAGCATTCCAATGTAGTAATAGGAAGGACATTATACAACTAAGTATCATTACTCTGAGTCATATCCAAAGCAGCATTTCCTTCTTTTGTTTTTAAAATGCCATGGACTTCCTCAGCTGAAACTCCTGTTACCTTTAGGAATTTATTAGCACATCCTACAATAATCTTTAGTTTATCTGGCTTCCTCTCTACTTGTGATGTACCATTTATTACAGCACAAATGAATGCCACAAAATCAATTTTATTCACCATGAAGTGCAGATCTGATTCATTCCTTGGACATTTTTTTGGACATTAGAATCCACCCTGTTTCCTTGCTCATTATTTCTCTTTGTCCCATCTATGCCTTTTATCTTACGTGTAGCTTCTGCATACGTTAGCTTTTGCATTGTTTTAACTTTTTGTATTTCCCGAGCTTCTTGTTGTACAGGGCATCCTGCGTACGCTGCACTATGTCCTCCACCACAGTTACAGCATTTGATCTCTGCTCCCTCCTCACACTTGCCATATTCATGTTCTCCTCCACACTTCACATTTTTCCTTTGCACAAATTTGCTGTATGTCCCATTCTCTGACATTTAAAACATCTCAAAGGTGGAGGCATGTACTCTCGAACCGAAAAGCTTATAAATCCGAGCTTTACCCTTATCGGTAAAGTGCTCCCTTCGAACTGGATCATCACACTTGTGCTATCACATCTTTTATCATCTTTCCACATCTGCAATCTTCTAGCAGAGGTAACTATGCCTCCATTCAGACTTCCTTTAATGTCTTCCATGCTTACATTGAGGGGTACTCCTGAAATGACCCCTCTAGTTTTATCGCCTATTTCTGAACATGTTATCTTTCCTCCAACTAGTGTTTTCATTTTCAGAATCTTTTGTTTCTGTTTCCCGTCCTTGCATTTAATCATTATTCTTCCATTACTAAGAAAGGATACAGCTTTCACTATTCCTATCTCTTTCTCAATTGCTTTTGATAGTTTAACTGGATGCATTTGTTGTTCTGACTGTTTAGCAAAAGTAATTATCACTTTGATTTCTCTTTCACCTCCTTATCAGCTTCATTTCTCGAACCACTTGATTTGTTCATTATTTGCTCCGAATCAGATCCATCACCCATGCTTCCTTTTTTTTCATTTTATTAAATCTTACTTCCTGATACTCCATATCTTGCTCATTGTTGCCATCCGACTCATCTCCCCATGACATTCTCCCTTCCGCCATCCAGCCTCTGTCCACGATGTCACTTCCGTCTGAAACGTCCCAAAAAAGAACCAGCCAACGTCCCGTGTTCTCTCCCAACCGAGCGCCGTCCACCTCCTGATGTCACGCATCATTACGGGACCTTTACAGGTTGTGTGAACGCACCAACATATTCCGGAAAATCACGAGCAGTGTGAAAGGAGCGCATATTTTCTATTACATTCTATTTTTGGAGAAAAACAACAATTATATGATGATCTTTATACTCTCATTTTAGTTCAGATTTTTTTTTTTTTGAGGTTCGGGGATTTTTTTTTTCTTTTTTTAATAAATTTTTTTTAAACAAATGTTCTAGTTTTCCACTTTTCAGTTGGTGTATACAATTATTTTGCTTTGCTAAGTTAGAATCTGAACCAACCTAACTGCTACAGTATATAGAGTATAGATGATTTTTCAGATCAGTATAGTGTGAGGACAAAATGTTCAGTTGGTGAGATCAGAGGAAGTTAACACCCACAGGGTGAGCTGATGGTGTTAAAAGGAAGAGCTGTAATTATAGAGTGAAAAGAAAGACTGACAGAAACAGAAGATGGCTGATAAGCGTCACATGTGTCTGCGGGGACTGATCATTCTCTGTGCACTTCTCTCAGGTAAAGAATACTGGTTATGACCTATAATACACTATAAAAGATCTGTAAAACATGAACCATTTCAAAAATAATTTAATTTGAGATTGTGTATGTCAGAGGTTCTCAGCTCTGGCCCACGAGGTCCAAGTTCTTGCAGAGTTTATCTCCAATCTTGATAAAACAGTAACTTTCTAGTAATCCTGAAGACCTTGATCAGCTTGTTCAGGTGTGTTTGATTAGGGTTGGAGCTAAACTCTGCAGGAAAGTGGACCTCGAGTTGAGAACCCTGTTGTATGTCATACTGTTACACTCATAAATGTGATGCAAAGGTCTGCTCAAGTTAAAGGGGTCATCGGATGTCCATTTTCCACAAGTTGATATGATTCTTTAGGGTCTTAATTAAATTTCTGTCACATAGTTTGGTTAAAATTTCTCAATGGTAGTGTAAAACAACACCGTTTGTATCCTGTCAACAACAGCTCCATCTACAGCAAGACTTTTTATTGCATGCCACTTAATCCCTCTGGGGTCGACAAAACCTTACACTCACTTCTTCTGGAGGTGAAGCTGGATAATGAATGAATTGCGCATTTACGCATTTATGTAGATGGGGGGCACATTCCCTTCAAAATTCCCTTCAAAGTTAATCCACTGCGTCTTCAGCGGCTCAGATGTCGGGAGTAAATGAGATTATGATAAAAATGTCATTCTGAGAGTATCTAGTTTCAGGGGCTCTAAAAAGAAAAGAGATTTGTCCATCTGTAGTCCTCTAAGACTCTGTAAAATAGCACATGCAGCAGCTCTCCAACCAACGTCACTTGATCCCGAAAGAAGTCTTTGTATAATTAAAAGTTTATACAAAGCTCTTTGTAGCTCTAAAAGTTTCCCAGAAGTATTTAAAAATGTCTTTAGATTTTTTTATCGTTAAGCAAAGCACTATTGAAATGCCAGTAAGCACTACTTGGTTTGATTGAATTCAAAATAAAAGAACAGCACACCATACTATGATTAGAAAAACTAAGAGGGACAATAAAACATTTGCTAAAAATACCACATTGATCTTTAAAACTGTAAAACCTATCCAACCCAGCTAAAGATAGAGCTTTGTCACGGGTATGAGACCACGTATATTGTCTTAGATTGCCATCAAAATGTCTCCATATGTCACACAGCTCATGTGTTTTAATGATTTTAATAAGTCTCTTACGGGAGGGACCATGGGGTTCGATGTGATTCTGATCAAAATCACCTCCCAAAACCAAAAACTCTTCACTATTACAATTTTGTAGGATTGAACTGAGGGTCCCCTAAAAACAACATTCTTTTTTTTTTTTAGGATCAGAAAAAAACTAGCAAACAAATAAACAAACAAACATGATTATATTGTGCCATATTACTCTATTATATTATTTAGATGTGTATTTTGTTTCTGTACATCTGACTAATCTCTTATCTTATTTTATTTCTAGTTTACATACTTGCAGCCATTAGTAATTCAAAAAAAAAAAAAAAAAATCACAAGTTATATTTTATTATAACAACATAAGTGAAAGAGAAAATTATATTTCTCAATTGCACAAATCCTTTTTTTTTCATGTCATCACATTGTTTAGAGTATAAGAAACAAATGGTAAAAAACATTTTTGAAAAATGCTATTTTATTCATATCTCATGCTATGTCCTCTGTAGTGGACACTAGGAAAAATAAAATGACATGAAATTATATGTACAGGCAAAAACAATGAGATTTTGTTTTTAAATCACCAATAACTTTATTTTTTTTAATTTATTTATTTATTTATTTTTTTACCAAAATTTGTATAAAGATGATTCTCAACTATGTCATGAAAGATATAATGGAATAAATTGATACACCATTTTACTTTGTGCAATGTGTGGGTAAAATGGCCATAAATTAATATTCCCATTCAATGCAATGTATCTATACACTGTATCTAATTTACATATTAATGTGTTCTTGGAGCAACATTTAATGAAAAAAGAAGTGTAATAATTTGAGTAGTAATTGGCAACATTTAAATAATATTATCTAATATTTCATAGGAATATTGATGTATAATTTATTTCCATATTCACTTGTTGTGTCTCCCAAAATGGCTGATAAACATGATTTAAGTCCTGATGTCCTCTACAGTGGACATCAAATATTATGGTGAAATTAGATCTTGTGTTTGTTGAGTTAAAACTGAATTATTGTTGTAAGAGTTATACCCAACAATTTGCCAAGATATATTATACCATATATTATATTATTTAATAGATAATAGAAAACCGCTTTGCGGCAGCTGCGCAGAGGATTATACATAAATAAATGGAAATAAACAAACAAATAAAACACTGGGTGTATCTTCATCATTATAGGGTGGTTGTGTACACACACTGCAACACACATTCATGTTTAAACAACTTGTAAAAGTGCATCTCACATCTGATGACCCCTTTAAGATTTTTATAAAGTGAACTAAACTGCTTTAAGATATTCAACACCAGTTTACTCTGCATTGTTCATTTTCTGCTTAAAACAGAACAAAAGAGTAAATATATTAGAGTAAGAGTAAATATAAATGTTTTAATATGTAGGTATCAGTGGAGTGGATGATAATCAAGTGTTCTGCAGTTCTGGTGAAGATGTCCGTCTGTCCTGTAATAATGCTCTTTCTGGCTGCACATCAACTACATGGAACTATAGCAATCATTCAGAGACAGTTGAACTGATTGCTGGAGGAATAAAGACTGACACAGAGAGACATGAGAGACTGAGTCTGGGCTCTGACTGCTCTCTGAACATCAAGAAAGTCACAAAAGAAGATTATGGATCTTACAGCTGCCGACAATATGTGAATGGACAACAACAAGATCCTGATGCACGTGTTTATCTGCATGTTCTTCATGGTCAGTGTTTTGTGTGAATATTATGATTATATGTTGAATTAAACAGTAATATTGTCATGTAATCTCTGTCTGATTTTCTGTTTCAGTCTCTTCATCATCCTCACAGTCTGAGATCAGATCAGGCAGCTCTGTGACTCTCTTCTGTCAGTTATATTATGATTATTATCTGGTCTCTTGTGTTTCTTCGGTTGGTTCTGAGGGACTTGAGGTGATCTGGGTGAATCAGGCTGGTGTGAATCTGCAGACAGACTCCAGATTTCAGATATCATTCTCCTCAGAACAGTGTCTCAGCTCTCTGACTACAACACTCCTGAATGAAGATCACAACAGAGAGTGGAGATGTCAGGTTAAACACAGAGATCAACTGAAGACCTCAGCCACATATACTGTCAAGTATCAGAGTAAATGATTTATATTAACAATTAATCATCAGTAATTTAAATCTGATGGTAGTCTATGACGTATCTGAACATTCATCTTTTACAGCTCCAACCGAAACAAAGACACCGTCTCCAGTCACCATCTCTAAATCACCTGCAGCTCCTACACAACCAGGTACATAATCAGCTGTTAAGATCAATGTTTACTTTTACCTGAAGACCTCCGTCAGATACACTGACATGTGTTCAGATAACAAACTACATTTCTTTAATCAGTTTCAGAAGAATCTCTGATACAGAGACATGACGTGCCGAATAATAATGTCATTGATTCATGAGCAACTGAAGGTTTATTGGCTGCAGATCACTGTTTTACTCTCATATAATAGAGGCATAAATAACTCTGTAAATGTTGATAAATGAACACAAACTGTATGTCATGTGAGGTTTTATTAAGTATGACGATATGATATTAATGTTCAACAATATGATGCATCTGAACATTCATCTTCTGCAGCTTCAGTCGATTCAACACTGATTCCAGTCAGCAGCTCAAACTCTGAGAAGAAATCAAGTCAAACTACAGCAGCAGCTTCTACAAAACAAGGTTCATGATCACAGACACACATCATCAGTCGATGAACAATGAAGCCAAACAGAGCTAAGATGTATTTTATAAAATATGATGCATCAGAACTAATATCCTCCACCTTATACAGAGAAACAGACTACACACACCCCTGAGACTACTTCAGATACACAGCAATGTATTTCTATATGTCTTACTCATTTCAGTGGTTTAATGTGACACTTACAGTAGAATTGATATTCACATAACTGATTTATTGTAGACTTTAAGAGAAGCTTATCTTGTTTAATTTGTAGACCTCAAACACTTGTTTTCTCTTTCACAAAAAGCAGTTAATGTGAAAGCTAGTTCACTCTTTCATCACAAACATGAATGAGACTTTGGTTCTTTTAGTTTAAGGACGTAACTATTAAAATCATAGTGAGCATTTATTAATAATCTTTCTATGTTACATAGCACCTCAACAGAGAGTTACACTGATATGGAGCTGCTGCAAACTAGCAGCTGAAATAAATCAAATTCAGTACTGCAAAGGGAATGTCTGTAAGGTTTATTTTGTGTTCATGCATTAAAATATAATTGTTGAATATGGTGAATCTGAACTAAAACTCCTTCCTCTATAAAATCAGCAAAAGCACTGATGCCAGTTTCTGTATGTTTGTGAGTGATTTCAGTGGTTTTATTCACATTCTGGGGTTCTTCTAGAATCAGGCTCTAAATATAAACTGATGTCTCTGTGGAGATGTTAGAACAGCTGATCACAGCTTTGACTTCACGTCATGTCTCTTGTTCATCACCAATCCACCAATCCATAATTCTTTAATCATGTCAACGAGACGTCAAGTCTCCAAACAATCCAAAACAATCATGTTACTTATGATTTTATTTATCTGTCAGTAGTAGTTGTTTTTATATCTTTGATTTCAAAGACAGTAATATACAGTAGATGTTGTGCTGTTGTTTTCATCTGAATCTGAATGTGTCTCTCTATATAGTCTCTCTCTCAGTGATCTGGATTGCTGTTGCTGCTGCATTGGCTGTTCTGATTACTGCTGTTATTCTTTGGGTGATTCGCAGAAAAAGAGCTGGTGTGTATTCAGAGTTTACAGACATTACAACAGACAAGAGTTTAAAAATATCTGACTTAAAGTATTTAGAGATAGGCATCAGTTTCAGTTTCATCACAGAAATTTGCTGAGATGTGATGTTAAATATGTGATGTGATCAAATGTTTGTCTTGAGTGAACAGTAATCTACAAACTAACAAAAAAAAAATAATTATCTGCATTAGAATTCTTCTAGACTTTTATAATTCATCGTTTGCATTCTTTTTGTTGGTGAGTTATCATAAATATTCCCATTATTTTTTCAGATAAGAGAGAAGGGACTAATGACTCTGTGGTAAGTATCATAATATCAATGACTCATGGTTGATACATTAGCTAGCTATTATTTTGTCTATAATCACTGCTCCAGGGCAGACTGTCTCAGTTATGTGTGTACTTTTATTAGTCAGGTTAGATAAATGCATCAGCTGAATGAAAAGTTAGTATTTACTGTTTCTTTTTAAATGTCACAGATATCAATAAATATAATGGAACCAACTGATGCAATCATAACTTCACCATGTTTCTATTAATGTTTAGGAGCAGAAAGATGATGTGACTTATACTGAGGTTGTCACACACTGTAAAATCAGAGCCAAAAAGAACAAGGTGAGTAAAAACTTCCCTGTTCTTCTGTCGATGTCCACTATTGCCATCCTTCTCTTAACAGTTTGTACACAAGTTTTATTCTTAGGCTCTAACATCATGCTGTAATATTTGTGGGTTAACACTTGCGTCTTGTTTGACAATATTTGTGATGTTCATGCAGGTTCATGATGATGATAAAGTGACTTATTCTTCTATCAGAGGAGCAACAGTTAGACCTCAGGATGACTGCAGTCAGCTTTATGCCTCTGTGAACAAGAACCATCACAAATAAGTCAAACAGTCATTAATTATACAATTAGAGTATCATGTGTAGAGGAATATAAACCTTGTATAATTGACTCCATAGATTTCCATTCAGTGCCATTGTAAATAATGTCTTTCATATATTAAAGGCATAGTTCACCCAAATATTAAAATTCTGTCATCATTTACTCACCCTCATGTGGATCTAAACTCATAAGACTTTGAGTCTGGAACCACAAACCCATTGCCTAGACTTCCAAAAGATTGATGAGAGAATGACATAAAAAAAAAAAAAGTTATACCAAATTCCCTTGAAAGATTGTCTTAATTAGCACAAACTGAGAGTTAATTAGTCAAACAAGGTAGGCCTGCACAGAAGCACACTTTACATCAGGTTCATCATTCCTGCTCCTGCAGACACTTTACTGCAGAGTTTAGTTTCAACTCTAATAAACAAACCTGAATCTAACTTTTAGCTTTGTTGGGTCTAACTGAGGGCCGTTTACACGACAACGTTTTCAGCCAAAAAAGGGAAACTTTTTATGTGTTTTGACTGTTCGTTTACAGGATAACGGCGTTTTGATGACTGAAAACGCATATTTTTGAAAACGGGTTTCAAAGTGCAAGTTTTTGAAAATGGCACCGTTATCGTTTCCGTGTAAACACCCAAAACGGGAATCTTTGAAAACGGTGACGTCATGCACGTATGTGTTAGGTATGTAGACATGCGCAGTACGTGTGGATTTTAAAGACAAGTGTGAACAAACATACACAACAATGGTGGAGTACATGGTACTGTTGTTGCTGCTCAAGAGTTTGCTAACGCTTCTTCAGCAAAGTGTGGATTTACTTCACCAATATTACAACCAACAGCAGTGACACATCATATACAACATATAATCATCACTTCCCTACAGATACTGTTTACTAACAAGGTGACATACGTAATACAGCATTTTTGGCCTTTTTCGCAGATATGTGTAAATGTGAATCATTCTGAAAACGTTGTTGTGTATACATTAAAATTATATTAAAAAAAAGCAAGAGAAAAACTTTTCTGTATTTGACTACATCGTTGTCGTGTAAACATAGCCTGACAGTCATTCGTAAATGGTTTGTAGCAACTATAGCAAAAAGGCACAGTATATAAAAGGAAAATCACTTAAAGAAAAAAGAGGAAATGACATCAGAATGTGTGAGAATTCACAGCCATCAGTCTAAACTGGCTTCAGAGATGACCGCACTGTTCACTGTGTGTTGAACAAGTGTGAGAAAACTAACTGAGTTCTCACACTCTGTAGACACGTGTTTCGAAATCTTAACAGCTAATAATAAATAAATAAATAAATAAATAATCTTAGGCAACATCTGAAGCTCCTGAATAGACATAGCAATATTGCTGATTAGAAAATTGTTAAAACAAGATTTTTGTTTTTTTGTAGTCATCTTGTGTGTTTTGAGAGCTGGTGGATGGTTGAGTTATTGATGTAGATGCATTGTGTTTACAGTGTGTTTGTTTTATTGTCTACAGTTATACTGTATCAATTTATTTCAGTGCACTTTTGAAAATAGCAGTGTTGAGTTTCAGTGGTCACTTTATAAGTTAAAATCAAAAATTACCTAACTGCTGTACTCTATATTTTATAGAAACTTATTTTCTTCATCAGTATAGTGTGTGTGAAATGCAGCTAAATGGTCAGTTGGTGAGATCAGAGGAAGTTAACACCCACAGTAGGGTAAAACGGGGCTAAAGGCGTCTTTGATATTATTTTCATCTAAAGCACTAGATGGAAAAACGTGGCGTAGCACTTTCCAAAACATCTGCTTTTCAAGATGCACGTGTATATTTGTCTGATCTTGACGCGATCATGCAGCAGTGCAAAGTTGATTCTGTGCTTACTTGATCTAATATTTATTTATTTATTTATTTATTTATTTATTTATTTTAATTTTGTAGATTTAAGTAGCAAATGAGAATCGCTAAAATTAATGCATATATTTTGAGACAAAGGTCTTCTTTATGATTTTCAGTTTTGTTTAAGATAATTAAAGCAATAGTTTTTAAATAATGAAATAATATGTAAAAGTATGGTATTTGGTGTAAAAAGTGCCTCGCTGTTGTGGCTAAAGGCACAGAGTAATTAGCATGATAATTAATAGATGGCTGACTTTACCATTTGTTGACATGACATGGTTAGATTCAGATGGCAAATATCATATATCATATATCATATTATGTTGGGTGTCCATATTAGAGATAATCACCATGTTTAGAATGAAACCATCATATTTAAAACATGATATTATATCATATAATATAATTAGTTGTTACTACTGTAAACGTGTGTGTGTGTGTGTGTATATAAATATATATATATATATATATATATATATATATACATACATACAATTATTGTTTGATCTCCTTCAATACTTTCAGAATCTTTACTTATTAAAATGATTTTTGTTTCTGTATTTTAAAATATATTTTTTATATTAACATTTTAATGACAGTATATTTATTGAACTATATATATATATGTTGCTCCATTAATGTCCAAGACAACGTGTATTTATTTGCATCGTTTGATCTGCGATTATACATTTTAGGCGCCGTGAATGGCACAGTTTTTTCTTAAGGTGGGCCTTTAGCCCCGTTGTACTCTATATTTTATAGAAACGTATTTTCTTCATCAGTATAGTGTGTGTGAAATGCAGCTAAATGGTCAGTTGGTGAGATCAGAGGAAGTTAACACCCACAGGGTGAGCTGATGGTGTTAAAAGGAAGAGCTGTAATTATAGAGTGAAAAGAAAGACTGACAGAAACAGAAAATGGCTGATAAGCGTCACATGTGTCTGCGGGGACTGATCATTCTCTGTGCACTTCTCACAGGTAAAGACATCTGTTTATGATCTATAAGATAAAATATGTGTGTGATGTGAATAACCATCTATCCAAACAATTTAGTTTAATTACTCTGACATAGTGTCTGGAGTTTGAATTTGCACAATTGTATTTTGATGAAATTCATTAAGTTGTTATCTCAGAGTCATGTGGAGTAAATACTGTTTTATTATTTAATGCACGTTTAGAATTGTTCATATACTGCTGTCACACTCAAAAGTCTCTTGCAAAGCTCTGTTTATCTTAAAAGTATTATAAAGTGAACTCTGCAGTATTCCAGAAATCAGGTTATGTGACATGTCTGGGTTAGATTATGAATACATAAACAGATAATTCAACTTTTAGATCCAAAAACTGAAATAACTTTCAGAGTATGTAGCCATAGCAACCGTTTCTCTGAACATAACTGGCTCTGGAGCAGGTTTTGTTCTAGTATGAGTTTACTTTAGATGTATTCAGCACATGCGTCCTCTGTTAATGAGGGCCCAGGTGATGTGATCGATGTCACACATTATATATTTTATATACAATATATATTAATTATAAAGTGCAATAACATAAAACAATGATTATTTAATTTTACTCTAATTTATTACACGGCTCTGTGGAATACTTGATTCTGATTGGTCAGTCGCGACATTCTGAGGTATGTTATCCCTGGATATCAACCGGTAAAAGCTGATAACACAGGCTCATCCGGGTAACAGCAGTCGACGCTGTACTCTTGCTTGAACTATTTTTTTTTTTTTTCTTCGTGTAATAGGTTGTATGAAGGCATGCGTCATTGAGGATGTCTTATTTTTTAAGAGTAGTAATAATAATATTGTTTGTTGTTATTTGTTGTGTTTTTTATACTATAATTTATTTTTTACTTTGCAATTTAACGGTTAATTTTCTTAAATTAGACTTCCCCGATGACGTATGCAGCCTTAAATTGCATCTTCCGGAGGACGCAGTCTTCTAGATGAGACACAGCTTATGAAAGGTGACATCAGTAAACAGAGGATTAATCAGAGTTTATGAACGTTATCTGAAGTACTGGTGACCTGATCCTCCGCTCCTTAAACGTGCACTGAGCGATTTTAGAAAGACGCTTTTGAGCGCAGTGTCTGACCAAGTCCCAAAACACTTCCGCCAATCAGCGGTAAGGGGGCGTGTCTGTTCATGATCGAGAGAAGAGCGCTCAGTTTGAGTGCACATGATGCATATTAGCAGATCTACTATAGATAGAGAGAGATGACAGATAATAAAGAGGACACTATCAGAGCTGAAGCTGCCTCAATTGTGTCTGTAGTGGTAACCATAGTGATTATATAATATCATCTATGACTGAACTGGTGATTTTTCTGGACTGAAAAAAAAATGGACTGCTAACAGCTTGCTCCCCTTCTATGTTCAGATAGTGTGTTCTTCTGGCATTCAAAATAATTCGTGTGGAAAAAAATAAATAAAAAAACCCCTCTCTCTTCTATCACGCGCTCTCTGTTCTCTGCAGCAATAATTGCAGACATTTCAAGCGCAAAATAATTTAAGTCGTTCTTTATTTGTGCGCTAAATAATGGCGCAAACGTCAGTAATTAGAGGAGCGCAAACGTCAGTAAAACGCGTTTCGTGATTCATTTGAATACTCTCCTCCCTTAAATATTGTGTCTGAAAGGGAAACTCCTAGAAATGCATCTTCAATAAGATCAGACACAAAAATAACTGTCCACGTCTTTCAGCGCTAATTCTTCACTGCGTGTGTTTAGTGAATCCTGACAGCAGGGGCGTAGCCATCTTTTCAGAAGTGAGGGGGACAGAAATTATATATATATATATATATATATATATATATATATATATATATATATATATTAATGTTTTATAAAGAAGTCTCTTCTGCTCATCAAGCCTGCATTTATTTGATCCAAAGTACAGCAAAAGCAGTAATATTGTGAAATATTCTTACTATTTAAAATAACTGTTTTCTGTTTTCAAAGCTGTATTTTCAGCATCATTACTCCAGTCTTCAGTGTCACATGATCTTCAGAAATCATTCTAATATGATGATTTGCTGATTATCAATATTTAAAACAGATGAATACATTTTTTTTCAGTATTCTTTGATGAATAAAAGGATCCAAAGATCAGCATTTATGTGAAATAAAGCTTTTGCAACATTATACACTATATCATTCAAAAGCTTAGAGTTGGTATAATTTTTATTTTTTGGAAAAGAAATTATAGAAATGAATACTTTTATTTAGATTCTTTAAATTGATCAAAAGTGACGAAAAAGACATAATTTTACAAAAGATTTCTATTTCAGATACTGTTCTTCTGAAAAAATTCTACTCGGCTGTTTTCAACATCATCATAATAATACATGTTTTTTTGAGAAGCAAATTAGAATATCAGAATGATTTCTGAAGGACTCCGTGTGACTCGAGTAATGTGATGCTAAAAATTCAGATTTGAAATCTCAATAAATTACATTTTGAAATATATTCAAATAGAAAAGTTATTTTAAATAGGCTAGTAAAAATATTTTAAAATTGTACTGTCTTGCTATACTTTGGATCGTCGTGGAAATTCTAATTCAATAACAATTTGTAGAGACTGAAAATAAAAACCAAACAGAGTTTTGTCTTTGTCTTAATTCTCTGGTTTACACACAGCTTGAGTCTGTGTACAAAGAGATAACACACAGACTCACAGAACACTTTTATAGAATGTAAAAAGATACACTGAAGGACAGAATAGGACCTTTGAGCCAATCATGTTGCTCAGTGCACATCACCCCATAACACATGCACATCTCATGCACATTACATGGTAGATGTCTGGTTACTCTCAAAACTGCCGTCCCTGGTACACAGTTTCCCCTTAAATGTTGTTTTCAACCTAAAGCAGTTACATGCACAAGTTACATAAAATAACTCAATGTCCCTATGACCTATATACTAGCTTGATCATTGTATGTTAACAAAGATACTTAAATGAGATGACTTTCTGCGTGAGAGCGCCCTCCGGCTTCGAGTATGAATGAAACACACACTGCATTTCGCCTTATTCTGGGTCTGAATAAAATATCAGGTCATGCGCAGACTATCCCGTCTCTTTGAGTTTAAATCTATATTTATTCACACCAGCTCTTGAAAACCTCTATGCGAACACACTTGACCGAAAAAGTGCGGGGGACAAATTTCCGTGATATTAAAAGTTGGGGGTACATGTCCCCCGCGTCCTCCGTGTAATCAACGCCCCGCCTGACAGTACTGTTAATTCTTCACTGCGTGTGTTTAGTGAATCCTGACAGTACTGTTTTAACACCAGAAGATGGTTTGCGCTGTCACAAGTGTTTTTATTCAGTCTGTCTTTCTTTAATGTATAGATCTAGTATCAAATAAACAATACAATGTTCTCATAGTAATAAAACTGAGTGAAGAAATAAGGTTTGGGTTATTCAGCAGATATTTTGGGGTTTGTGTGTAAGTTAACCTTGTTTTCTGCAATTATACCCTGAACTCATATGTTCAGTATCAGTTTACTCTGCCTTGGTTCATTTTCTGCTTAAAACAGACACAAAGAGTTTATTAAACTGTATTTCACTGATTCTTGAGAAGTGGGACAAAACAGGGTGCGATATTGAACAAAATAAAACCTTGTACTCCGACAAATTAAACTACATTTGTGTATCTTACATGTACTAAGCTCCGGAGCTATGCTTTGATTCAACCTCCCAACTTCTCTCTCTCTCTCTCTCTCTCTCTCTCTCTCTCTCTCTCTCTCTTTAATTACAATGCGCTTTTTAACTTGCCATCTCTTATTAAATTTTGATTTATCATTTGTTGGAACACAACTGATGTATTTTCTCTCATCTCAGAACAGTATATGTCTGCTGGTAACACGGTAACTTAAAAAAAAAAAAAAAAAAAAAAACAGTTAAATTAACAAATAAAACAGTTAGTTGTCACCTCTATCCATTTACATTTACCAGAATCCTAATATTCACATTTAAACATCTTAACATGATCCACAAATGATCAGAACACATATGATCAGAATACAAATGAACTGTATTATGTATAGATATGTTTTATTCAGTGTTATGTTCCCTCAACCTTAACTCTGCTAGAAGTGATGAATATCAATCCACAAAAAGCAATATATGCTGTTTATTTATTAGAAAAATTAAATACTATTTTATATTTAATATAATTAAAAATAACTTGAAAATTACAAAAAATATGATGACTTCATGTTGAAGACAGAAAACCGTACAGTGTTGGTGACATCTGACAGTGTTGACAAATTTGGCAATTCTTTCACAAAACAAATGGAGTTGATGAAGCAGCAGATTTGTTTTCTCTGTAGACGCTAATAGAACCTGCTTCAGGAGAATATAATAATCCAAACATTTCAAATCATTTCCTCAGAAACTGGAAGATGCTGTTGACATATCATGGTTGTGACACAGGAAATATTAACATTAGGATTTAAAATCTTCTAAAACTATAAAACTGAGCCGAGCCTGTGTGACACTGATGTACTCTGCAGAGGAGGAATGTGACGAGGGTCCTTCAGAGTCACAGCTGCCCCTCATATTCCCTGATGCTTTTACATTTTAATGAAGCTCTGACGGTGATGACAAACAGTGAGGACACAACTTTAAAACCTTATCAAACACACGTGTCCTTGAAAAACCACCGTGTTTTCATATGAGATATTATTAAGTGTTGCTTTTGAAAAAACAAGCTCTTTATCAAAATTGTTTTATCCATTTTATATCATATGAATGATTGAACCCTTCTCTGTGGACACACTGTGTTAGATGTAGTGAGAAGACAATACGTGTCATAGATTTGATATAATAATGATCAAATTAAATTGAAGGGGATAATTGTGTTAAATATAAATATATTCTATTATTAATCCCTTTAAACATTTACAATTGAAAATGTTTTCATTTTTTAACCTACAGTTACAGTAGCTGGATATGTTTTGTCCCATGCCCCATGTCTCAAATCATTAACCCACATTATTATTATTATTATTATTATTATTATTATTATTATTATATGTAGGCAGCAGTGGAGTGGATGAGACTCATGTGTTCTGCAGTTCTGGTGAAAATGTCCGTCTGTCCTGTAATAATGCTCTTTCTGACTGCACATCAACTACATGGCTCTTTAAAAGCATTCAGAGACATTTGAACTGATTGCTGGAGGAAAAAAGAAGAATGGCATAGAGAGACATGAGAGACTGAGTCTGGGCTCCAACTGCTCTCTGAACATCAAGAAAGTCACAAAAGAAGATTGTGGACTTTACGTCTGCAGACAATATGTGAATGAACAACAACAAGGAACTGATGCACGTGTTTATCTGCATGTTCTTCATGGTCAGTGTTTGTGTGAATATTATGATTATATGTTGAATTAAACAGTAATATTGTCATGTAATCTCTGTCTGATTTTCTGTTTCAGTCTCTTCATCATCCTCACAGTCTGAGATCAGATCAGGCAGTCTGTGACTCTCTCCTGTCAGTTATATTATAATTATTATCTGGTCTCTTGTGATACTTTGGTTGGTTTTGAGAGACTTGAGCTGATCTGGGTGAATCAGGCTGGTGTGAATCTGCAGACAGACTCCAGATTTCAGATATCATTCTCCTCAGAACAGTGTCTCAGCTCTCTGACTACAACACTCCTGAATGAAGATCACAACAGAGAGTGGAGATGTCAGGTTAAACACAGAGATCAACTGAAGACCTCAGCCACATATACTGTCAAGTATCAGAGTAAATGATTTATATTAACAATTAATCATCAGTAATTTAAATCTGATGGTAGTCTATGACGTATCTGAACATTCATCTTTTACAGCTCCACCCGAAACAAAGACACCGTCTCCAGTCACCATCTCTAAATCACCTGCAGCTCCTACACAACCAGGTACATAATCAGCTGTTAAGATCAATGTTTACTGTTACCTGAAGACCTCCGTCAGATACACTGACATGTGTTCAGATAACAAACTACATTTCTTTAACCCTCAACTCTCACAAGTTCACTTCAATATATTATGATTAAATCCTAATCTGATCATGACAAACTATATATCGTTGGAAAGGTCTAAGACTCATAAAAATATAGTTTACCACTGTTTGTTGTTAAAAATGACGTAGAAACAGTAATAGATTAAATTATGACAAGAGTGCACCTCTAAACATATACATCATGAGTTCTGACCTTTTTCACAAATTATTTTTTGTTTACTTTTTCCCTTTCACATGTTATCATAATCATCATAAATTATATAACATTTGAAAGCTTATTACCTCAAAATTCATCTTGTGAAAACCATTTACAAATCAGACATTGCATTACTATGGAAATGATACTTTAAAATCTTTTAGCAGGCTCCTCCCCTTAGTGGGCGTGTCATATTACAAAATGTATTACAGTCTTTTCAAATCAAAACTTTTTATAATCTTGACAAAATACATATCTTTGAAAAGGTCTGATTCTCAAGATTATATATTTCATGAAAGAAGTAATATTGAGAGAGAAATGTATGCATTTGTGACAGAAAAATAACATCAATGGAGTTTGTATGGCACCCGGTGGCTATATATGGTATAACACCTGAACAAAATTGTATTGGAACTAATTTTTTATATCAACCTCAAACTTATTTAGATACATGGATTTGATTTATATTTTGTAAAATATTTATTTTATATCAAATAAAATAAAAATAGTAAAGTACATTTTCTTTACAGTACTTCTATAACTTTTTATACTTTAATTTTTTTTTATGCTGCTTGTCTTCTTTAAAAAGAGACCAAGCTCAGGTCTGTATTCCAAAGCATTCATGAATTATAATAATTTAGGTTTGAATAGTGCACTTTCATGTCTATGTTCAAAAAGGGGGGTTAAGAGGGGGGCAGTGAAGAGGTTAATCAGTTTCAGAAGAGTCTATATGTCATTGATTCAGGACAAACTGAAGGTTTATTGGCTGCAGCTCACTGTGTTTCACTCTCATATAAATGAGGTATAAATAACTTCATGTGTTTATATTGTAACCAGGCTGTTTCTGATCAAAAGGGGTTCCTCTGCAAAGTCTTACTTACTTCCATTATCACTGAACAGAATTCAGGAGGCGAGATCATCAGTGATGCCTTCACAGATACACTATGTCTTGTCTACACTTTAGTTACTTTAAATAGATAGCAAAACATGCCTTTGAAAAACTGCTAAATATTATTATTATTTTTTTTTTTTTAATTTATTGAATGCATGACAAATAAACACCATCTAACCTTACATTTCTACATTTATGTCTGACTGTGTTTCTCCTCCTCGTCCTTAACTGTCTGTGTGAGCTACAGCTGCCTGAGTCTTACTTGCAGCTGTTAGGATATTTGGGAAACAAATATTAATTAATTATGTTCTGAACATTCATCTTCTGCAGCTTCAGTCGATTCAACACTGATTCCAGTCAGCAGCTCAAACTCTGAGAAGAAATCAAGTCAAACTACAGCAGCAGCTTCTACAAAACAAGGTTCATGATCACAGACACACATCATCAGTCCTTCACTTCTCCTGCACTGTCTTTTTATGATTAAATAATGTAGTTTAGGAAAATGGGGATAAAATGAATCTTTATGCTGTGTATGGTTTTAGATAAATGGATCTTTACCACAAACACTGAGATGACTTCAGCTCACACATTAATCAGAGGTATGGAATGACTTTGCATGCACAGAAACTATCAGTGAATTTATAAATGTTTGTCAGTAATTATTGTTTCACAGATTGATTGTCTTCTTTCTCTCTGTTCTTGTCCACACATGGTTCTTGTAGTGATTGTGATTATTGTAGAGATTGCAGTGTTTGCTGCTCCTACTGTGATTCTTCTTCAGATCATCTGTGTGAGAAGAGCTGGTGAGTTCTGAACGTCACAGAACCTGATGATTAACATTGATCTCTAACAATCTGAATCATGACCCTGAAACAAGGACAGTAAATTGTTTTTATTGATTTATTTTATTTTATTTATTTAGGAAGGAAGAACTCTCTCCACGAAAAGGAAATAGAGATGTCTACAGTTCTACAATGAAATACCCTCTATATATATATTCTATAAAGATTACAGCAAGAATTATTTTAATGTTTATGGATATTATAGATATTTGCATACAGCTTTTAATGTCATTTTCCAGTAATCCATATTGTACAGACTGCTTTAAATATGATTTTAAATAAAGTCATCATCAAAGGTACCTTAATAAACATGTATGGTTATTTACACAGAAATCATCATACAAATTATTATTGTATTTTTATCATTAAAATAAATTAAACTTTTACAAAAAGAATGTAAATGTTTTAATAGTCCAGTTTATTTATCATGATTTATTTATTTATTTTATTTTATAATTTTTTTTACGGATCATTTCAATGCAGAGACAAATCCTTATGTTTGCTCTTAACCCTGAATAAGCAAATACATGAAGGATTGTCTTATGTTTTTGCACGATGAATTGTGATTGGTCTTTTATACTGAAAAAAAACACTGTGCTGTAAGTGTTAGCCTATAATAAGCGAAGCTCATCAGTGCCCATTAGTGGTGGATATAATTTATTACAGTATGTCAACAGGAAAAGATGCTTTAGTGCAGTTTTGTTGTTGTGAATTAAGACAATACAGGTCCTTCTCAAAAAATTAGCATATTGTGAAAAAGTTCATTATTACTCCGGGATATTGGTTTATTTGAACTCAGAGGGAGTGTCAGCCATGTTAAAAAAGTTAACAGCTTAAGTCATTTGTGGATTAATGCTTATTGTTGACGCGAACCGTTTCAAACGATTCAGTTCGATTTGGTGAACTGGTTCAAGAAGATCCGGTTACATCGAGTGATTCGTTCGCGAACCCGGATATCACTAAACTGCAGTGCTGTGAACGCGCTCATAACAGACACGGGAAGACAAGAGAACGCTGAATAACAGTCGTAGTTTTTGATATCTTTTGGACCAAAATGTATTTTCGATGCTTCAATAAATTCTAACGGACCCCTCTGATGTCACATGGACTACTTTGAAGATGTTTTTATTACCTTTCTGGACGTGGACAGTATACTGTACATACATTCTCAATGGAGAGACAGAAAGCTCTCGGACTAAATCTAAAATATCTTATACTGTGTTCCGAAGATGAACGGAGGTCTTACGGGTTTGGAACGACATGAGGGTGAGTCATTAATGACATAATTTTCATTTTTGGGTGAACTATCCCTTTAAGCACTTTTATCTGTCTTTTAATGGCTGTAAGATCGTGTCGCTGTCTTCAGCTGGTGTGCCACCAGAGGACACTGTGTTTGTTTGTGACCCTGAACATCTGGGGCCCTAAGCAGGATCATTTTGGGGCCCTGACTGGCAGTGAATAGTGAAGTATCACCATCACAAACCAGCAGCTGTATACGATCTAACACATTTTACACATTTTACACAGATATGCCAGTGCAAGGTGCTTTCATTTAAAGCAGCTCAATAATGTATTTTAGACTGGGACTATAGCTTAAGCTTCATCTGTAAAACCAGGCAATTAAAAAAGATAAAATATTTAATATAAGTTAACAATGTTTATTAATCTTTAATTACCTTTTTTCAATAAAGACCAGATTAGGTCTTTAACATCAACGTAACGTTACGTTACCACTAAAAATTACCTTGTGCCTGTCTCTTCTCATCATATATATAATAATTATTTTATTATTTATAATAATTATTTAATAATTATTTTATTTTTTTTCTGCACCAAGAAGGATAGATTAGTTTCATTTTACCGGTCCAATTTTGGGCGGGAGCGAGCGGGCAGGAAATGAGGCAAAGGCCATGTATATCAGTAGCCAGTTTTCCATCCAAGGATTTTTTTTGTTTGTTTGTTTGTTTGTTTTTTTGCGAAAAAAATAAAATAAAAAATTTAGCGCTTCAAAATTTTTACAGATATAGCTGATGGAAATGCCCCCTAGTGGTGGCGGGGCCCTAAGCAGCAGCTTAGTTCACTTACAGGGATGCACATGGCTTTTTGTTGAAGGTTTGTTGGTTTCATGTGTTCTCCTGTCTATTGTCTGACTCCGCCCATCTTGTCACCTCATTATTGTTCAGTGTCACCTGTGTCTTCTTCACTAACCTCCTCGTCTGCTCTCTACTTAGTCTCCCAGTGTTTGCAGTCCTGTGCTGGTTCGTTGTTTGTGAATACGTGTGTCGTATGTGGTCTTATGTGTCTGTGTTCCTCCTTGTTTGAGCTGCCGGCCTGTTTTTCCCCCTTGGGGTAGTTTTTGTTGTAGTTTTGTTTTATTTTTGCTAAATAAAGCCCCTTCTTCCTGCATCTTTGAGTCCTGGCCTCATCTCTCCACCCGGACCGTGACACATTGTTCAGCAGCTCATACTATGCAGAGCTTTATGATAATGTGGTCACAGAAATGGTTTGAGTCTCATGTGATGTGTATAGATCAGTTTAAACATTTGTTGATAGAAATTCACTGAATTCACTGCAACGTATTTGTAAAATATGAACAATCAATTCTTCTTTTAGTTTTATAGTTTGTGTCTCTGTTCTCGTCATTTGATCCTTATCTGAAACTGAAAATAAGCACAAAGTTAGTGATATACAGTACATAGTCTAAAAGAATCATGCATATTGTATTAACATCATAACATTGGTGAAATAATGAAAATAGAATACCGCAAAGGGTTAACTAGATGGTAAATGAAATGTATAAGGTTATGAATCACAAATGAAGACCTTGATAGCTTTGTTTGTAGGCATGAGAATACTTTACCTCAAAGTTATGAATATAATTTGAGATATTATTTAACTCTTTTCCTTCTTACGTGAGAGTTTTTCAGATGCCAGTCTGAATGTGATTGACATCGTTCACAGGAATCTGTCGTGAAAATGTCATGTTGAACGTCACTGTTTAAGACTAAATGAGCACATCAGGAATTTAGTGAATTATTAGGACTGTAAATTGTCTCTTAATCTTTTTAGAAATGAAGTTGTTGTATTTTTGATTGCTTTAAAATGTCATTATTTTGTCACTTGTGTGAGACATAATTCCTGCTTGCAACTATATTTAAATAAATAAAACAATAATAATAATAATAATAATAATAATAATAATATTATTAAGTAAACTGCAGTATAAAAGCAAATTGTGACTGAGCATCATGATTATTGACTTTTTGGTATTTACATGACTGAATCTTTCTGAGCTGACTACATTAGTGTGTTTTAGCAGTGAATAACATCGGTTTATGTGTGAGTTATGCATGTAAAGAACTTCACAACAGAATATGAATGTGAGATTCACTTTTAGCATAAACCTTAATTTATCCATAATTAAGATAATTTAGTTAATGTGAAATAGGTTATATGCAAATATTACATGCAGAACATGTTTTTACGTGTATATCTATTTTTCAGTCCATAATCAAATGTGCTAAGTATGTTTTTGTATTTTATTCATGGAATTTGTTATTTTATACTACCATTAGGATCTAGAAACTAAAACAGATAATTGGCTCCATAGAGTATCTATCACTAGAGGAGTGATAATCTCTAAACAATACTCAGCCCTGAACTGTGGTTAGAGTCTGGTATTTATTGTGTGTATGTGATTGGGTACAGGTGAGAGTGTGTTTAGTGAAATGGAACATGGGAATTGTAGTCCAGGGTGACGTGTAACAGTCTGTGTGGTGTGAGAGTCAATATAATCAGAAGGTGACCTCTGGTGGCAAGCAGACGAAGACCACAGACAGGATTCGTGACCGTATCAAACCATGTCTGGAGCAGATTGATGACGAGTGTACTTGATAGAAGACACATACATGTACGGTATGCAGCGCCCAAACAAGATGGGGACAAAGCATGATTTTTTTTTTTTTTTTTATAGAAAAATAGAAGCTCTAGGTGATCCAAAATAAATAAATAAATAAATAAATAAATACAATTCTAAACTGAATCCAAATTCTAAGTGAATTTGAAACAAACAGATTTGAAGTAATTTTGCTGAATACAAGCAGAAGCTGAGAAGTGATAACAGAATGTAAATAATATTTAGTTGAAGAGGTTTCAGAGTGAATCTAGGGTGGGTGATCTCTGGGTAATCGTACTAATATTACACGCCCAGAAATAATGCTGAAATTTGGAAGAGACACGTCATCTTTTGAAGCTGAAGAATAGATTTCTTAAGCCGTTGTTTGGTCTTAAATATTAGGAGATGATAAGACCCTCTGAAGGCAAAGGCTCAACATTTTGGATAAAATTAAGTAATTAAGTAATTATCCTTGTGTACGAATCCCATACAAAATATGACTCATGAGGAAAGAGCTGTAAGATGAGAGATAAAAAAAATAAGCTAAAACAGCATGCTTGCGATTGCAGTTTTATGTCAGATTCACTTTTGTTCACACTATTGGGAAGGTTTAAGTGTAGCGCAGATTGTACATTATTTTAAAACATCACAGAGCATTAGACTTAGAGCACCACTTAACAGACATTTCAAGTCAGAACTGCAATGACACCAACATCACAAAAAACATACCATATGTAATCAGTTTAAGAAAAAAAAATTATATACATATATATATGTGTGTGTGTGTGTGTTGTATTTTATATGTACATTTATTTATTTTTTCATTATGCAATGTATTGGATTGGCTAGTATGCACTAAAGATGAAGATGAATATTAACAATATGTGGAAAGGAGAAATACAGTGTGAGAAGCATTATGCTTGTGTGTGTGTTCTCCAGACAGTGCATTGTTTTATTTTACAGTTTAATGGTTATCATAAGATCATATGCTTCCATTGAAACATTTAAATAAGCTGAGCTTTAATCAAATATCCTGACATCACTACCAACCCATCTTTCTAAACCTCCTTTACTAGACAGTGAAAGCTACAACGGTCTCTTACCTAGATATATTCAGGAGATTTCTGCAGCACTGTTCTCATGGCATAAGAATGTTTTCAATCTTGGTTGATTTCATCTGTCACACTGTCAGTATGTGTTTGCTCTTTCTTCTTTTTTTCTACTTCTGGTTTCTGATTGTTGGTTTATCTGATGGTTTGATCTCATCTCTCATGTCTGAGCTCTGGCTGGTTTTTAGTAAGAGGCATGAATAATGTTTACTTACACCATAATGTTTAAAAGTATTAAGAAAAGTAAGCCAAGTAAACTACAGTTTTACTGTTTGTAGCACCTCTATAAATTTAGTGTAGATTTGTGCAAATTGTTGTATTGCTGGTGGTGCAGGGACTAGGTGGTCAGCGTGCTGGTGAAGACAGGTGATGGTGGATTTCCAGACAAGACGAGACGAACATCACAGGACACCGAACAGGAACTAGACTCAGGAACAGAACTGGAACGGATCACGACGACACAACCTGTGGACATCCAAACAACGATCTGACAAAGAGATGAGAGTGCGGTGAGTCCTTATAGTCTGAGTGAATTGGCAACAGCTGGTGCAGTGAATGAGATCAGCTGGCAGCTGATCAGCACGCCCACTCACACACTCATTCACGCACAGAGCAACAAAACACGGGACACGAAGAAATCAGTGAATTCATGAACCGTGACAGGATGGGCATGATTAATCGACGATCGATAATTGATCGTTAAGAATTTCGTCGATCATGTTAATTTGTTATCGATTTAAGTAATGCATTTATTTTTTTTTTTTATCTAATGCAGGTTGCGTAGTGTGAGTCTTGAAGCAATTAAATGAATTTCACTGTGTGGCAGCAATTAAACATTTTACCACCAGGGTGCAATATTTGACACCATACTCGGTTATCTGTGATCTTCCGTTTTGATTTCAAAAGAATAATCATGAAGAGGACACGGCGAAGTGTGGCGTGGTACCATTTCGATTTAAAAAGCGAAATAGTTCACTGCAAACATTGCGATGCCATGTATAAGTACAACACAGCCACGACTCAAATTATGTACCACTTAAACAAAGTGCATCCGTCCCTGGTTAATGTCGGTGGCGGTGCATCCTGCTCTCAGTCTCAACCTAGCATCAAGTCGGCGTTAGCACGGACTCGGAGCTGTGATGCACAACGAGCAGAGAAAATTAAATTATGCAAGGGATCTGCAAGTTCATTGAGATGGATATTCTGCCCTTAAGTGTTGTTGAGGGCAATGGTTTTCGAGAACTGATACATTTATTGGAACCAGCATATCAAATTCCATCACGACGTACCATCACCAGACTGGTAGAAACTCACTATGAAGAACGAAAGCAGCAGCTGTTAAAATAATTACGTGAAGGTACCTGTGCATCCCGGCAACGTCAATCCCCTCAGAGCGGGTGTTTTCGGCGGCTGGACTGACGGTAACCAGGTTGCGGTCACGTCTGACCCCAGATCATGTCAACATGCTTATATTTCTCAACAAAAATCAGTAGACTGGTGCAGAAGTTGTATGCGAGTTACTAAAGTTAATTATTTTTCACGAGGCTTTAAGTAACGTTAGCCTAATTTGTTAAGTTAGCCTAATTGTTAATATCTGGCCCTTTCTTCTGGCTTGGATAGTTTTGAGTTACATTTTGACAAAACCTGTCAGATCTAAGTATTATTATGTTTTTTGCTTAAGTTATTGTTTAACATGATTCTTTTTTATTATTATTATTATTTTGGAATAAATGAGGTCTCTGTTTAAGAACGCCGGCTCGCAGTTGCAGGTTCCGCTGCTTAGAGCACCGCATATGCACGCGCATATATGTTTGGTTTGTCTAACTGAACGTAGTTTAACTGTCTGCCACAAGTTGATCTTGTAATAAAGGTCTCATCGAGGAAAAGCATGTTGTATTTTTGTATTCATTGCATTTTTGAATTATAAAAGTTAAATAATTAATTTTATTATAAAAATATTAATGATTACTCGATAGTCTATCGTTAATTCTCCCGACGATCGACTAAGAAAATTTAAACGAATGCCCATCCCTATTACTAATGAAACATTTCAGGTTTTCAGAAAGTTAGTAGAGTCATGTCTGTATCAGACCCAGCTAAATCTACAGCTATGATTGTGTGTTCACATGTAGTATCTTCAGCTCTATTGATGGATGTAACATGATTGTTCAGCAGCTCATCCTATACAGTGCTTTATAAACCTGATACATGGCCACTGAAATGACTTGAGTCTCAATATGATGTGAGTAATCAGTTTAGCTGAAACATTAGCTGGAAGATTACTCTTTAAGAATAAAACTTTAAGCGGACAAAATTTCTCAGTGGATCTTAAGAGCAGTTTATCTTAGTGCAGCTGAACACAAGCTTGGTGAGAGGGAATAGGGAGTAAAGAAGGCTGTAGGTATGGGGAAGTTAATAAAAGTTAAAAGCTTATCCTGCATTAATGTATTTTCAGATTCTTATGATAAAGGTCTATTAGTGAAACCACAGTCAGAGCTGAGATGAGAACTATAACCACACTGAGCACAAACCAGCAGATAAAACTGATAATCAGTGGAAAACTGACAAGCAGAAACCAGTGAAGAGCAGCTCGTTCTCACTCCTTAACAAGACGTCAAAAACTGAAGCTTCGTCAAGCACTTTGCACATCACAGTTTCTCCAAAACAATTTGAATTTGTAGCTATTTCACATTTGGATGAATTGGTGGTTAATTCATATGAATGTGTATCACTTGCTTTTGCCCCACTGATGATTATGTTCACGTTTAATTTTTTTTTCTACAAATTATAGCCTATACTGTATATATATATATATATATACACACACACACACACACACAGTATGATTAAAAAAAGAGAGACAGATTGAGTGAACTGATTGTTTAGATCAAGCATAAGAGTGGACTATTGAACCTGGAACAATCTTTAACATCAGGGGAAATATATCCCCCAGACTACATTTCTCAGTTAGGGCTTTTTCTTTTACGTTTAACATCCCATCCAGTTTGTCCAGAAATGTTTTAGAAGAAATTTCTTTGTCAACAATATCTTTCAATTGTAAAAATTTCTTGGAAACAAGTCAAATCCAAAAAAAAAGCATAAACCATTAAAAGGGCAGCATGAAGTTCCATTCCTTTCACTCCACGTAAAATGTTTTGTGCCAAAGGCCTCCACACTAGACTTTGAGACCCCAACAATAGTCTCTGAATGAACAGCAACTGATCTGCTCACAAGATTAACCAGCCCTTGACCTCCTTCATCTCTTGGCAGAAAAAAATTAAATACAAAAATAACCATCTCCCATTGAAGCTTTGATAAAAGTCCAAAAGTTGGCTCAACAAAAGCAAGTTTATGCCATACAGAGGATCCCACCAGATTATTAATTATAAGTGTGTGACCTCTATAAGATAATTTGGAAAGGAACCATTTTTGTAGATGTCCTTTAATTTTTTCAACATACAATCCAAGTTTCTTTGAACATAGACATCATTACCTAAAAAATTCCAAGATATTATAAACCACCTTTCTTCCATATTAAACCAGCAGGTAAACTGGGAGGTCCTCTGCTCCAGTCACCATTTAGAAGGGCTTCACTTTTTTCCCAATTAACTTTGGCAGAGGATTTTTTTTTTTTAATCATTAAATCAAAACAAAAATTTTCACCAATCACTGTCCATGGAATCTTATAAAAAATCAATAAGAATCCCATCAATAGCAGGAGTCTTGACATTTTCAATCATAGCTGTATATAGTTCATTCTGTGACAAAGATTGTTGAAGCATAATATTAGACTCATCAATCATCTGAAGATCATTAAAAAAGTAGAGTCCTCATTTTCTCTCTGCAACACTTCATATTTATATGTCTAAATAAAAATTAACAGCATGTTTATGTATTTCACTAGACTCAGTAAAGTCCTTTCCTGTATTAGATCATAATGAGTGAATAATATGACTATATAAAAATAAATAAATAAAACCCTAGTAGGTGCATCTGTTTGTGTGATAATTTGAAAATGCAAATAAATTAACGTTCCTTGTGCTTCTGGATTTACTGGTTTCAGAATCATCACTATCACCTGTGGCAGGCTGACAGCTCTTGTATTTAAAAGTTCTACTTTATTATTTTCCAACTCTTTCATTGACCGAGTCCTTTTCTTAGTAACATTTAAAGTGTACTCTTGACATAATTGTTTAATATGAATCTTGCCACAATCCTACCATTGCTCCAGTGAAGTATAAAACTGTTTTGCACTTTAAAATGTTCCCAAAACATGGAAAAAATAAAATAAAATCAATAATCTTCTTAAGATTTCAAAGTGATGCATTAAAATGGCATTGAGCACTCTTTAACTTCACAGAATTAACAAAAAAAAAAAAAAAAAAAAAAAAAAAAAAATTGCAAATAACAGCAGTGATCAGAAAAACCATCTGGAATCATTTTGCAATCTTTAACAAAATTTACTTGAAAATGAAACAATTTATACAATGAGGGAACGAATTAGTAAATCGTGCGCACAATTCATTTATTTTTTCTTGCATGTCATGTGCAGGGCTCCGTAATATATATATATATATATAAATGCAGGAGCAGAAATATTTTACAAAGTCATTATAACATTCTCAAATTTTGCTTTAACTTTTAATAAAAATGTAACTGCTTGTGTAAAATAGGTATATAATATCATGAAACCAATAAATATTCTCCTGCTTCGACTCATACCGTAATCATATCGTAGATTTTCTGATTTATTTTATTGATTTATTAAATTAATTAATTAATAAATTATTTTTTGTTTGGGTTTTTTTTTTTTTTTTTGAGGTATCGGCAAAAATCTTATCTCTGGGTTTGAAATTTGATACCATATCGTATCATTATGAACCATCTGATTTACACACCTAAATATTCATGTGAGATTCAATTTAACATGATCACATAATACAAATAATTTTCACTATTAAAAAAAAGAAAAATAGAAGTGATGGATGAAATTAAATAGAAATATACAACAACATAACAGTTTTATGCATGTACATTTTGGAGTTCCGTCTATTATAGAACACAATGTATTTACTTATTTATTAACTGGTTACTATACAGTAAAACACAACTTTTAACTGCAGATGAAGTTCTCTTCAGATGCTGACTCTATTCTGTCCAATGATATCTATTAATAATAATAATAATAATATATATATATATATATATATATATTTATATATATATATATATATACAGAGCTGGGTAGTAACGGATTACATGTAATCTGGATTACGTAATCAGATTCCAAATATCAAGTACTTGTAATTAGAGTAAACTACTTTTTAGAATACTCGTAATCAGACTACAGTTACTTTTTTATGGATTACATGATTACATATTATTTACACAATGGTAATAAATTGTTCACAATTAATTGATTCTCCTAAGTTTCCTTTTTTAACGTTTATATGTTTTCCTAATAAACCTGCCGCTTACATACATTCGTGATTCTTTGAGTTTTTCCGGCGGAGAGGGGGAGGGGTGGCAGAATCGCGCTCAGAAGAATTCAGTAACATGATAATGGAAAATAGCGGGTAAAGCAGCCTTTAATCACTGGATGTACATACATCATTTCATTTTTAAAGAAAGTCACGGGAAAATGTCACTGTTCAGTGTAAGATCTGCCTACCACGGATTAATTTGCTGTCCACGGAAATCTTTGACCTAGCAAAGTTATTGCTGGGAATTTCATGTTCTTTAATATATTTTTTTGTAATGTTGATTTTTCTTCATTGTTACTACCTTAGGCACTTCAAAGCCCCGTCCACACGGAGACGCGTTTCGCTGTATACGCATACATCTTGAATCGTATAGTTGTTTCGTCCACACAGATCCGGCGTTTTGGGAGAGTGAAACCGATATTTTTTTAACTGGGTCCCAGAGTGGATAAATTCGAAAATGCCGCCTTTGCGTTTTCATGTGGACCACAAATCCGTATATTTTCTGAAACGTTGACGTCATCAGCACACGTCTCGCCCCTAGTCAAACACTGCTACGTCACAGCAACAAAAACATTAACAAACACTGAAGGATTGTCTTTTTATTAACTAACATTAACACAAATTAATAAATGTATTGTTCCATGTTCGTTTGTATACCGAGCGCAATGTTATGTCTTCTCCGTTCTTAATGTGTCTCTATGGCAGAATTACAGCGCCACATGCTGGTCTGGCATGTATACTACATCGTTTTGTGTCTTTTCCTCATTGTTACTGTGCACTTAAAATGTTTTGAGATGGATAGAAATGTAATTTCTGTGTGAATTTAGTCTTTTTCAGAATTCATGTTTGCAATGTAGCTATTTTCTGATGTTTTTCATTGATACAGTCATATACACTTGTAGTGTTTTTTTTTTTTTTTTTTAATTTTTTTATATTTGACCTAGCAGGGATATTGCTGTTAATTTAATGTTTTTCAATATTGTTTTTTGTAATGTAGCTGTTTTCTAAATTTACTTAATTCTAAGTAAATATGCTTTAAAATCAAAGATGTGATTTTGTTTTATTCAGTGTTACTAGCAAACACTTACAGCAAGGTACATTAGTGTTAGTATTTTTTTAAGTATTAACTTTCCATACACTGCACTTGAAAAAGAAGCTATTGTGGCTCTTGGTGGTGAATTAAATATATTTTTTTAAAATTTATATATATTTTTTTATCTGTCAAAATAGCACAAGATTAGGCTAATTCATTATATGTGATATCAAATAAGGGTTAGCACAAATGTAATCTAAATGTAATCCAAAAGTAATCAGATTACGTTACCAAAAATGTGTAATCTAAGAGATTATATTACTGACTACAAATTGTGTCATGTAATCTGTAATCAGTAACTGATTACAATTCATAAGTAATCTACCCAGCTCTGTATATATATATATAGTATGAGAAGCATAATGCATGCGTGTGAACAGCAGACAGTGCGCTGTTCTAATTATCAGCCCAATTGTGATCATAAGAGCTTATACTGAAACATTTAAACAAACTGAACATAATCAAATATCATGACATCACAACCAGTCCATCTTACCAGACCTCTTCAGACTAAACTAGTCTCTTCTGGTTTTAGTGATGTTTGAATTCTGAGACTCTGTCTGCAGACCAGCACACACAGGAGAGGATCTGAAATCAGTCTCACACTCATCAACAACCAAGGAATATACAAAACATAATGAATCTTCTGTAAATAAAAGACGAAAAATAAGATCAGAATAAAGGGCAGATAAAGCACCAGCAGAGTTAATATGAAAACAACCAAAATATGATGATCTGGTTTCCTGGATGTGTGAGAGTGACGATCAGCAGAACATGAAGCTCCACAAGATAGTACCCATGTGATCACTGACGCAATAAACACAAAAACAATAAAAAATAAATAAAAATTTTCAAAAAAAATAAAAATCCTCCAAATAACGATACAGAGAAACACAAGTATGTAGAAAATTATGAAACGAGGTGAAGAGAAAACACAAGCCGTATACAGTGGATATTTCACTGATGGAATTCCCTCTAGCTCCACCAGCTGGTTTAAGAGGAGACCACAGACTCTTGAAGACCACCATAAAGCCCAACGAACCCTATATGTCCAATCCTTATTGGAGGCGATGCCATCTAGGAGATGTATTGCCAGGATGTAGGGACTCAAGAGAAGCTCAACAAAGTCAGTGAGGAGGAGGAGGAGGATGAAGACTGAAATACGGTGTCCATTCTTTCTGTGATTCATCAGATCTCTGACAGACCAAACAAGAGCTGGTAGACCTGCACACACACTAATGATGGTGAAGATGGAAAATCTGACCTTTTTCTCCAGCCAATCAGCTTCCAGCATCCATTTAACTGGGTAAGAATTTTGGAATGATTGCAAAAATGATTCTGTAAATTTTTCCATAATCTAGTCTGTCTTTTTGATATCCAGCTGAAAATATGCAAGAAACAAATCTCATAATGTCAGCTAAACAAACAAACAACTCAATAATCAGGCTGAAAACATTCATGCATTTTAGTCTGCAATTCCTGTCTTACCTAGATATATTCAGGAGATTTCTACAGCACTGTGATCATGCCATGGCATAAAAAAATGTTTGCAATCTTGACTGATTTCTTCTCTCACTTGTCTGTGTGTCTTGCACTTGCATCTTTCTTTTTTCTACTGCTGGTTTATCTGCTGGTTTCTGGTTTATCTGCTGGTTTCTGGTTTATCTGCTGGTTTGATCTCAGCTCTCATATCTGAGCTCTGGCTGTGGTTCAAGGGCATAGGTTTGCTTTTAACATAGGTGGGAACATAAAAGCACCAATAATGTTTAAAAACATTAAGTTAAATTTAAAGACTGATCCAAATCCTGCTGCAGCACAGAGTGTCACTCACATAAAATCACATTACATTGTCACAAATTATTGTAAATGCACTGTACATAATGACTTCATCCTTAGCTGGAAGAATGTGTGCTGTGCATCTTTCAGCACAACATTTGTCTTTCTGTCAGTATGCTTTATATAGAGAGCTAATAGCCACAGATCACAATTTCTATTTCTGTTTACTCTGTTTTGTTTAACAACGTCAAACTAATTCAAATGACTAAAATGTGACTAAGACTTTTAACCATTTTCGTTTCAAGATAAAGACTAAGACTAAATAAAAAATGCCTGTCAAAATAAACGCTGCACCATGCAATCTGAAATAGTTTTGTTTTCCTCCAGCTGCAATTTCATGTGATAGTATGAGATGTTCCTGAGACGTGTTGTCTAACCCCAATAGAGTTCAGAATGTCTATGAATGCTGATCCCAATGCATCTTTTTCATTATTAACATGGAATTAAATAAGTATATACTATATACTATATGTATATACTGTACTCTAGCCAGAGTTCAGGCACAATCAAAAATCCCTCATTGGCGATATTCTTACTGTCCTCAATTAAAGTTTAGATGCGTGTCTTTAATTCTGAAATCTTCTCTGTCAGCCTAACTATTTCACTGCATTTATCACACGTGAATCCCTCATCGCTGACAGAGAGAGATAAACTATACATGTGGCAAGCGGTGCAAGCAACAATAGCAGGAGAAGAAGCCATTATTCACTGTGATTGATGACCCTTACCAAAAAGAAGTATACTTCCAGTTTTTTTTATTAAGTATACTTAAGTAAAGTTCAAGTATATTTTTAAGTATACTTTATGTAGCAAGTATCACTACACTACAAGTATCAAATATCAGTGTTCTAGTAGTATACTTGTAAGTGTACTGTTTCAGTACTCTTTGGGACTAAATTGGCCCACTTTCTAGTATATAAAAGTAAACTTTTAAGTATACTTTAAGTATAACAGTAGCAAACTTTGAGTACACAACTAGTCTACCTCTATGTTTGTAGTTGGTATTGCAATTATACTAAAAGTGAACTTATAGGTATACTGATAGTTTACTAATTAAATACTTTGTACACTTTGAAGTGTAGTATCAGTAAACTACTAGTTTAGTAGTTTTATACTGCAAGTATACTCATAAGTTTTCTTTAAGTGAACTTTACATCATACTTTAAGTATACTACTATGTCCCTATTTAGGTTTTAATTTGTATATATTTTGTTATATGAATATCTGAACATACAAAACATCCAAAGAAAGACCAGGGTATCTGCTTGTAAACAAAAACATTTTATTCTAGCTTAATGCATTCTTTTTTAAACACTTTAATGTGGGTAAGTTTCTTAAAAAATAAAGAAATAACATTTTGAACAAAAAGCTGAAAATAGACTATGAATTGGATTTAGAATGATAATCAAAACGTAGATGGAGTCGATCAACACCCCAAAGCTTGACTGTAATTATTACCTCTTCATCGGTTGACATTTTATTCCATAACGTTACAGTTTTGATGCTGTTTCATGTCAGATGATCGTGTTAGATTGAATGTGTTGCTATCTGTTGTTTCTTTTTCTTCTTCACTTGTGTTTTTTTTTTTTTTTTTTTGGAAGTTCTGTACAGAAGATGTGTACTAGCACCTTCTACCATATAATAATGAAAACACTGATTCTAGGAGCACAAGTTTAGCTCAAATATATTTAGACTTTTTGTAAGTATAAGTCAAGTACACTTAAATGTCATTTTAAGTATATTTCTAAGGAGTATATAAAGCCCATTTCTGAGAAGTACATAAAAAGTAAACTAAAACCATACTTTCCTATTTTTAGTTTAAAAGAAGTATACTGATAGCACACTTGAATAAACTTCTTTTTCGTAAGGGGAATGATTCCGTCTTACTACTGTTGTTTGATGAACTCGTGAAAAACAGACTGAGAGAGAAAAGAAACGGAGTGAGAAAAAAAAGGAAAACAGTATTAGACGCAAATAAAATGACAAGCTAACCGGCTAACGAATGCTAACGTACTGCACGCACGCTACACTCGCGACTTTAAATTAAGAGCAAACTATCAAAATAGTCTGATTAGTGTGATAGATACTATCAGAAAAATTGGGGGAATTAAGTTATATTTTATCAATTTAAAGAACAGAGAGTGATAGTAAGATAGAGATTCAACAGAAAAGCAGGGGGTGTGGAAATGCCCTCCACACACCCTCATAATGTCAGCTAAATGAACAACAGCTTCATCAGGCTGAAAACATTCATGCAGTCCAGTCTGTATTACATGTCAGTTCTTATTTAATGATCAACAACAACCGTATCTCACTTAGATGTAGTCAGGAGATTTCTACAGCGCTGTGCTCATGTTTCTTGGTTGATTTCTTATCTCACTCTGTCTGTGTTTCTTTCTCCTTTCTGCTGTTGGTTTCTGGTTGCTGGTGTAAAATAAAAAATAATTAGTTATTTAAAATAAATATATGATCAGTGTAAGTGTGATATTTCTGGCAACAAAATTGAGTTTCTCTGCTGACCACATATATATTGTGAACTTTCATTAATCTTCCTATCAATGCACAGTGGATGCAGCATCAGGAAAAATCTGAATTTGTCATGTTAATCACTTATGATTGATTTATTCAGCAATCAAAGTATTGTACAGGGCTTCAAAAAAAAAAAAAAAAAAAAAAAAAAAAAGTGTAACAAAAATTGCTCATGTGATTTCAACACGGTAGTCATCCATATATTAGAATAAAACAATTTACAAAATGCAGTGCTACCCAGCAAATAATGTGTACAGATCATTAGCATTAGTACGGGTGTGTGTTCACGGTGTGTGTGTGTGCACTTTGGATGGGTTAAATGCAGAGCACGAATTCTGAGTATGGGTCACCATACTTGGCTGTATGTCACTTTCACTTCACTTTAAAGATTTTCACTACTTTTAAAGATGACAATAAAAATACAGAAATCTCATACTGTACCTGAAAGTCAATCCGTATTTTTTCTTGTTTGCATTCGTGCTCTGCTACGAAAAATAAATTCACCTTTGCATTAGTGGATTATCATCTCTTTAATATGAGAATTTACACTCTGAAAAATCACATTCACACATATAACTGATCTTCAGATTTGTCAAAGCAGTCACACATAGAGACCAGAGAAAGAAACTATTAGTTTTTATTATTATTATTATTATTATTATTATTATTATTATTATTAATGGCCAATATTTTATAAATACAAAGCTGTAATGTCTACCATACTATTGTTTGTTGGTTTTCTGGCTCTATGCTGACTGACAGCACAATGGTTATCATAAGAGCATAAGCTTATATTGAAAATTTTTAAAAGACTTTTGAACTTTACAATTAAAATATCATGACATTACAAACAACCCATCTTACCAGACCTCCTCAGACTAAACTAGTCTCTGCTGGTTTTAGTGATGTTTGAATTCTGAGACTCTGTCTGAAACCAGCACACACAGGAGAGGATCTGAAATCAGTCTCACACTCCTCAGGAAATAAGGAATGAGACAAATATGCAGGGGCTTTGATAATGATCGATTAATGCTTAAAAAGAAAACAAGGCAATAATAGAACAGATCCTGGATGTGTGAGTGTGACGATCAGCAGAACATGAAGCTCCACAAGATATCATCCATGTGATCACTGACACAATCAACACAAGTACAGCAAGAAAGAAATAATAAACAAGATTTAAAACTATTTGACCAATAATGATACAGAGAAACACAAGTATGTAGAAAATGATAAAACATGGTGAAGAGAAAACACAAGCAGTATACAGAGGATATATCACTGAGAGAATTCTCTCTAGCGCCACCAGCTGGTTTAAGAGAATACCACAGTCTCTTGAGGAAGACCATAAGGATAAATAATAATAATAATAATAATAATAATACACAGCATGTCCAATTTCTACAGTGTTTCTTTAATGCTTAAAAAGAAAACAAGAAAATAATAGAGCAGATAAAGCACCAGCAGAGTGTATATGAAAACAACTAAAATATGATGATCTGGTTTCCTGGATGTGTGAGTGTGACGATCATCACACGGGAATGTTTCTTTTAAAGAAAACACTGATTATGTAAAATATATAAATATTTGTATATTTTTATTTACATTTTGCCTGTATGTCAAGAGGCCAAGTAGCCAGATACATTGAACTTGAACATGTTGTTTACCTTTCATTTAATTTTATATATATAAATCTTGTTTATTTAATAGCAGTCTAGAGGTATTTGAGCTGCAGTATTGATTGTAATAATAATAATAATAATAATAATAATAATAATAATAATAATTACTTGCTGCCTCATTCACACCGAAGGAGATTACAATAAACCTAATGCATGTTGCTTCCCCAGTCGTTATTATTCACCCATTTATAGAAAAATCCCATTGAATAATATTATAAACACGGGGGAAATGTGTAGATGCTTTTAGTCTGTAGTTAAGTGTTAACCCTTTAGGCGCCAGGGTTTTTGGAAGAATTGCTGTATTTTGACATCAAGATTTCAAAAGCTTGTGGCTTTAAATATATAGATCTACTGTAAATTAGAAAAATGTTGGGCATGACCGAAAGTTTATTTGGGGTGTAAATACAGTAATCTAATTAGCATATTATGACGTCATCAGGGGCGGCCATCTCAAATTTTATAATATTCAGGAAATAGTAGATATTGAATTGATGTTTGAACTTATTTGCTTTTTGTGTGTGTGTGTGTGTGTGTGTGTGTGTGTCTTTTTATCCTAATTCCAAATGATCAGAAAAGAGGAAGCCAACAATAAAACAGGAGAAAGTATAAATTATTACTATATTACTACACTATATAGTAGTAAAATGCATATGAACAGTAGCCTACTTTTTGATCAGTTCATCAGTAATATTCAGGAAATAATAGATACTGAATGGATGTTTGAACTTATTTGCAAGATTTTTTTTTTTTTTTTTTTTTAATTTTATTCTCATTCCAAATGATCAGGAAATGACCTGTCTGCCGGCGGCCCTTAGAGCGTGCACGATCAGCAACATCTCTCCTATGGACACTATAGCTGTGTCCCACACTTAAGTGTGTGGACTCCGAAGTGCGGATGTGAAGTGTGATTGCATCACAGCGTCACGACGTAAGCTGTCCCAAAGTCAGAATGCGCACTCCGAAGACCGCATTTGAAGTGCGAATGCATCACTGCGGCGCGACGAAGGCTGACAAGTTTCGAAAGCGACTTCAAATGCGCCCTTCATTTCCCATTAAAATGAAGTGTACATCTTATGGACACTTCGCACCCTACCATATCCCAGAATCACGTGCGTGCATATGACGAAGGTGTTTATATTCAAAGGCAGGTGAGAGTTCTGTGGAGGAATTCATACTGAAATGTAAGTATTGTTCATTTACGTTCATTTTCATTTACTCAAATACCTAGCGAAAGTGTTTAAAGCCAGGTTTTTTTTTAACATAAAGCCCACAAACAATAAGGACTCGTCGACATCGGATCTTTGGGTCTTCAGGAGGTGAATCTCTTGGTGAATGGCCAGCACCTCCTCAGAGACTCGGAGGACAGAGCGGTGACAGTGGAACGAGGGACATGTCAAACACTCTGGAGACCATCTGTATGATGTACCGCTGGCAGACAGAAGAGAAACACCAGGGTCTGGATCGTGCCACACCATCCATGTTGCCGTTCACTTCCCAGTAGATCCAGCAGCACAGTCAGGGTCTCCCTGCTCAGAACAAAACCATTAAACACCTGTCCAGCGCTGCCACATTCAGCTCTATCCTGCAGTACAGGGGTCTGGTCTGATTTAGGGAAAGAAGGAAAAGAGAAATTGTTTAGAGCTATGACAACATAATTAGTACAAGAAATATTGACATACTTTAGTAAACTACTTTTAGTAACTACCAATACCACATTGGGGAAAAACTACTACTCCTATTTAAAACTTTAGCTGAAGGGATAGTTCACCCAAAAATATAAATTACAAACCTGGAGCAACTGAAGGGTGAGTAAATGATTACACAATTTTCATTTTTGGCTGAACTATCCTTTAAGTAAAAGTATTATCTTGCATACTCTAATATACTTCAGGTATTGAGAGTAAAAGTAAAGGTATGTGAAGTATTGTCTTGAAAAAAAGAATTTGTCAGGATGGTTTTACATTAATAATACTGCTGCACTTCTGTGTATGTTGCAGTTAACTTCTAAATATGTTCAAGGTTATTTAAGTTGCTGGACATTAAGCTGTACTATGCTCTATTTTTTTAAATACAGTTTTATTTTTATGGTTAACGGCTATGTGTGTATTTTGTAGTTTTTCATATGCATCATTACATTATTCAAGTAAGCTCCAAGCCAATTCCTGCATTTAAAGTTGTAATCCTACAAAGGATGCAGCAAACCAGTGTAGTTTACCTGGCCTCGGTCTTGGCTAAGCCTGAGGTTCATCACCGTCTCCTCCATTATGAGTAAATCATAAAAACAAAACTGATCAGTTCTGGCTCCACCTATCCTGGCAGGACTGTCCTCTCGTCAGCGCTCTTCTCTCACCGTTGCTATGCGACAGCGGTAATCGGAAACACCTGGTGACGGATTTAGGAAATCCTGTGAAGGCGGAGCATCTCACGCACTTCGGAGGGCCCTTCGTGCACTTCGGAGGCCTGGTCTCTGAAGTCCGTGGCCTTGGAAGTGTGCACACTCAACTTTGGGACACAGCTTATGACCAAGTTCACCCCTGCCACCCCCATCCCCGTTGTGCAAAGGGTCGAATTATCACTTTGGTAACGAATGAGTGTGAATGTGCTAGCGCTGTCTAAACCTACCCTAGAGACGTAAAAACACATGCATTTATTAAGAGTAGCGCGAGCCATGTTACACTAATGGTGCTTTAGGACTCGATCTTTGTAATCTGTACAGACACACATTTACTAACTAGTGGAGAACTCACTGATAAAGAAGATTCACGATTTACATACTGTACACTAGCATAAAACTTATTCCAATAGTGATTTTATTTGTGGAGGCAGATGTTTTATTTGTGTTTTGAAGACATTTTGGCATGACAGAAAATCTGAACGCAGCTGCTGTGTATATATACCTGAGCAAATCCTGCCCTCTAGTGTGTAGTAGGACTTTATTTTTGTAGGAAGTTTTCCAGTGTAAACCAAGGCCTGTTGCATCTTTTCTTTGTGAGCAGGCAAACGCATGCACTAAACTTAGAAATGCTTCACGATCTCTTTTGCTGTACTAAATACTTATATTTGAGGGAAGAAATGCAATGTCCTTATCAGCCCAATCATATTTATTCCTTCAGAAGAATCTCTCATCCAGATTGCTGAATGTGGGTTGTGTTTTATTTTCATTTCAGCAGTCCATGAATGAAATCTTGTAAGGCTTTAATTGTTTTCTGAGCCAATAAAACTGATGAGAGTGTATTTCAACAGGTCTGGACTGAGCAAAGAAATGTGTGAATGTGTAATAAATATATGAATGTGGAGATATTGATATGGGCTGCGTTTCCCAAAAGCATCATAAGCCTAAGTTGATCGTAGCTCCATTGGTTTCATTGCTTACGATGGTTTTGGGAAACACAGCTCTGAACTAATGTGATTTATGATATTTATTATAACAATAAACAGAGAAAAAGTGTAACTTCTCAAACATTGAAAGGTTTTTGATAAAAACTGATGATAAAGTTGGTATAAAAACTGATATAAGCAATTTAGCTGTTTGAAAATTTGCTTTAAAAAAAAACTGATATATATATATATATATATATATATATATATATATATATATATATATATATATATATATATATATATATATATATATATATATATATATATTTTTTTTTTTTTTTTTTTTTTTTCTTTTCCAAATTTTTTTTTTTTTTTTTTTTTTTTTACAAACGGACGTTAAAGTTGAACATCTGCTTCTCGTGATCAATAAATAGAGAAAAAATTTTACTTCTCAAAAATTGAAAGGTTTTTGATAAAAACTGACAATAAAGGTGGCATTAAAACTGGCATAAGCAATGTAGCCATTTGAAAATGTGCTTAAAAATAAATAAATAAAATAAAATATAGATATATTTTTCCCTCCCCAAACTGGAATTCAGATTTATATATCAGTAATAGTTTTTATCCTTGCTTGTTACACCATAGTATTTATTAATTTTCCGAATTAGCATCTGCTTCTCGTGATAATTTTATATATTATTCTATTTTATATAAGTATTTTGTCTAATAAGAGGGCTGTACACACTGTTCAAGTGCCCCTGCTTTATCCTGTCCCTGCTTTCTGGCAGGGTATGGATTGTTATGATTAATTAATTTATTTATTTTTTTATTTTGTTTTGTGTCGAACAGCATTATTAATATGCACTTTGCATTTATATTTGTCTGTTTAATTATTGTTTGTTCGCTTTTAATGAGGCTGAAGTTACACAAACCTGGAGTTACTGATGGCTGGATTTTCTCATTTTTTACACTTACACACAAAACTCATCTGGACTTTAAAGAAGTGAAAACGCTGATTCTGCTCACCTTTTTCTGGCTTCATTTCTTAGCATTTGCAGATGGCCCTGTTTCTGTCTCCACCTTTGTCTTTCTTCATAAAACTGCACTTTTGTACTGAATTACGAGATTCATGTCTGCATGTCTCCATCACTCTGTTTACTTTCCCATTTCACTAGTGTTCATGTGAGTTATTTCAAATGTACATATATACAGATACTAATAAGAATATAGAGAAACTGTACATGCAAAGTATGTAATAAAAGAAATAAATGCAAAATATAAGGGCAGCTTGTCCGTGGTGAATGAAGTTTTCCATGGAATTAGCAGCTGCAAAGATATAAAGTTGAAATAAAGTTGAAACACACCGACAGGATTCTCTCATTTCTTTTATTCTACAAATGTAATATGCAAGAAATGTGTCTCATGAGCAGGTAAGAAGATTGTATGCTGCTGTTGTCTTGACTCACTGCAATCAACAGTTTTAAAATAATGCTAAAAAGATTTGACAAACCTGACATAACTATTGTGTTAAGTTAACAATTGTGTTAATGGGGAGAACTATAATGTGGCTATTTATAGGCAAATAGAAAAAGTAGTTGGTTTATGGATGGTCATTGTTACCAACTTAAACACTGTTTAGGAACCTAGTCAGTGCACAGCTGATGCGATGCAATCTATGTTTATTCGTATTTTATTACGTTTAGACTTAGACTTAGACTTAGAAAACTTTAATGTCCTCAGAGAGGCAATTTGTTATGCAGTACAGACATATTGACACATAATCCACAACACAAACATTATCCACATGCACAATATCATAAATAAAAAAATAAAAATAGATAATTCAAATATGTTATCTAGTTATAATATTTTCTATAGTTTATTTGATTGGGTTATTGCCATGGGAATGAATGAGTTTTTTGCTCGGTTGGTTCTAACCTTAGGGTATCTATATCTACAACCAGAAGGGAGAGGCTTGAACTCCACTGAAACAGGATGGGTTGTATCCATGCAAACCTTGTCTGCCTTCTGTGCCAATCTCATCAGATATAGTTGGTACAGGTCTACCTGTTGTTTACCAATGATTCTTCCACAGGTTTTAACAGTCTTCCCCAATTTGTTCCTGTGGGTAATTTTTTAATGTCCATACCAGCATACAATACAGTAGGAGAGAATACTCTCAATAAAAGACTTAGAAAACTTAATTATTTTAATGTTGATAACAAAATGTTGTCTCTTTTTATAAGAAAATATAAACGTTGTTGGCCCTTTTTAAAAACCCCTTTTAAGGTCCAGGGTAGCTACTGCAACAACAGTCAGTGTACAATATATATCATAGTGGTGACAAGACGCTACCCTGTGGTGTCCCAATTGAAGTGAAGCGGACCCCAGATAATGTGTTCCCCACCCTTACTCTTTTTGGCCGCCCACTCAGGAAGTCCAAGATCCATTTAATTAGTGTTGAGTTTAGTTGGAAATTGTCTCTAAGTCTGTTTGCTAAAATTTGTGGGTGGATTGTATTGAATGCTGATGAAAAGTCTGCAAATAAAATGCGAGCATGTGTTTTAAAACCCTCCAGGTGTATATACAGATAATTTGAAAGCACTACAATGGCATCGTCCGTCCCCCTCCCAAGTCTGTAAGCAAATTGTAGAGGGTCAAAAGCATGTCTACAGGAATTCATGATGTGTGTTTTAATGATCTGCTCAAGTGATTTAACTAAAAGAGAGGTGAGGGCAATAGGCCTGTAATCCTTGGATGAGGATGGATGGGAGACTTTGGGAAGGGGGTTCACAACTGCTGTTTTCCAAAGCAGTGGAACCATCTGGGTGTCTATTGAACGTTGGAAGAGGGAACAGAAAATACCACTTAATTGGGCTGCATAGTACTTCAGCACTCTGCCTCCAATGTTATCCGGCCCCGGGCTTTTTCGTACGCAAGTCCTCTCAAACACTCGCTGGTCCATCTCCTTCTTGATAATCAAAGTGCTCTCCATCCCAGCATCGTCCATCACAATCTGTTGCCAGGCAGAGATATTATCATTATCATTTATTTCAAAACAGGTAAAATGTTCATTTAAGTTGTTGGCCAAAACAAGGGATGCTGCATCATCCATGAAGTCAATTTTTTTCCCTGTCTTGAAGCGGGCATTGGCCATCAACTTTAAATCCAGTCCATGCAGCCCTTGAATTCCCTGCAGCCAGGGTACTCTGTATCTTGTCCTTGTACTGACACCTGGCCTTATAGATCTCCTTATTTACCTTCCTTTGCATATCTTTTCTGTTCTGTAAGCTTCCTGAAGCAAAGACTCTCTTTTTCTCATTTAGTATGTCCTTTAGTTCTTTCGTCACCAACGGTTTATTATTTGGGTACACCTTGATGATTTTAGTTGGAATGACCGCACTCACACAGAAGTCTATGTAGCCCTAGATAGCATCTGTCTGTTCGTGCAAGTCAGCTGAAGAGTCCTCGAAAATGGTCCAGTTTGTACACTCCAGGCATCCTTTCAACGTCTTTATACTGTCCTCATCCCACACCTGAATCTGCTTTTCCACAGGCTTAACCCTTTTCAAAACCTGTTTATAAGTGGGTCTTAGTAGGACAGCGTTGTGATCTGAGCCACCCAGGGGGGCCCTGGCACTAGATGAGTATGCCTTGGGGATGGAGCCATAGCATAAATCGATAATTTTATCTTTTCGTGTTGGACAGGTGACATACTGTGAATAGGTAGACAGAGTTTTTTTTGAGGGTACAGTTATTAAAGTCCCCCATTATAAACTTGGGCGCATCTGGTGAGATTTTATCCAATTCTTGGGTGATATTAAAAATAATGTCTGCTGCATTGTTTATGTCTGCTCTTGGGTGTATATAGACAACAGTCAGAAATATTTGTGGGAATTCACGGGGAAGATACGAGGGGTGCATTGAAACTGATGAAAGTTCAATATCTTCAGTGCAAATCTTTTTTCTTACCACAGTTGTTTTGCACCATCTGTCATTTATCATGATGCACACGCCCCCTCCGTGTTCCTTGCCTGTAGCCATGCTGCATCGATCCAAACGTACTAAACTAAATCCTTCAGGACAAACTTCGGAGTCTGGCACAGTATCATTAACCAAGTTTCAGAGAAGGCTAAGATACAGGCTTCCCTATATTCATGCAGGTAATGAGTGTTTACTCGCAACTCGTCTGCTTTTCTTTTTAGCGATTGGACGTTAGAGATAATGGCACTTTTGTTTTCCTCGTTTCCTCGTTTGTATTACATCGTTATGATTCCAATAGCCTGTGTAGGCGCTCAGTTTTAAGAGAAAGTCTCTGTTGTAGCGTGCATGTGCCTCCGCATTGCTGGCTGGTTCACTTGCCACGCTGATGACAAACAGTATCGACCCAACTATTAAAGCCAGCTCCCATACGCGACTCATAGTGACTATAATAATGGTCTGTTAGACAGTACAGCTAATGATGGTTTATACTGATAAAGATTACAATGATCGCAACAAACAACTAATCAAACAAACAAAAAGACGAGACAGACCGACTGTACTGCTGGTCGCCACTATGCAGCGCCCTCCTATGTTACTGTGTTACTGTGTTACTTTGTGTTACTTTTTGCTTGCAATCTGTATGTGAGTACTATTACAGTATCTCCGCCATCTGTGATGAAATCGGCCGTGTTTTCTCTGCATTAGCTCTGTTTTGAACTTACTGTCTGAATACATTCGCTTTCTGGATCCTTGGACTTTCCAGGAGTTTACAGGTTGATCTGATCGCAAAAACCTGCTTCTTTTCATTTTTATAAGGTATTGTTTTTGTTAAAGTTTACTGATTAAAATCAGTAATTAATTATGATTTTACTACTCTGCACGCTCCCTGACATGCTCTTGTGGCCCCACTTTGAAAACCGCTGGTAGACCGACTCAGCTTGCAGTCATTCACGTGATTTGTTGAGATGAGTGTTGGTTTATATAGTTTCATTTCTAATCGCTCAGACACTGACGCTTTGACTGTAAGTACTGGCAACATGTCAGAAGTGCCGGTACAATAAAGACTAAAATATAGAAGTGCTGGTAACCGGTGAATAACGGCCAACTTCAAGCACTGGTATGTAACTCTACAGAGAACTAACAACACACAATGACACAAACACTTTTTTAACATCATGCAGAGAATCATGCTTAGGGGTACTTGACAAATCTGACAGAGTGGTAATTGCAATTGGTCAATTTGGTTAATTAAATTAAAATTTGGTTTAACTTCTGTTAACTAAAAATGCTGAACGAATCATACGTGATCATGGACTGAAAAGATAGAGAGTTGAAAGCCATGCAGTCGTTCACTTAAAGAAAGAATAGAATCTGTGTTCTCACACTCTGTAGAAACGTGGTTCTAAACCTCAACAGTAAGTACACAGCTCTGAGAATAATAGTATTAGTAAACTACATTATTAAAAAAATAAAATAAATAAATAGACAAAAGATTGCTGATTGTAAAAACTGTTATAGAGTGGATCTCACATCTGATATACATTTATTATTATAAATACAAGATATGAATATATATTGAGAGTAAATTTACATTTCAGTCATTCAACACTCTTCTCCAGAGCGACAAACTGCTTTATTTTTATTTTTTATTTTTTTGTTTGTTTGCTTTTTATACATGAGGCTTCATTATAATCAGATGTTTCATACATTTTTTTTTTTCAGACAGAATTTTCAGCTGTGAGGTACTTACTAGTACTTTCAGATCAGTATAGTGTGAGGACAAAATGGTCAGTTGGTGAGATCAGAGGAAGTTAACACCCACAGGGTGAGCTGATGGTGTTAAAAGGAAGAGCTGTAATTATAGAGTGAAAAGAAAGACTGACAGAAACAGAAAATGGCTGATAAGCGTCACATGTGTCTGCTGGGACTGATCATACTCTTTGCACTTCTCACAGGTAAAGAATACTGTTTATGACCTATAATACACTATACAAGATCTGTAAAATGTGAACCATTTCAAAAATAATTTAATTTGAGATTGTGTATGTCAGAGGTTCTCAGCTCTGGCCCACGAGGTCCAAGTTCTTGCAGAGTTTCGCTCCAATCTTGATAAAACGGTAACTTTCTAGTAATCCTGAAGACCTTGATCAGCTTGTTCAGGTGTGTTTGATTAGTGTCGGAGCTAAGCTCTGCAGGAAGGTGGACGTCTTGTTGAGTTTTTTTTTGTTTGTGTTTGAGTTACACTCTGAAATTTGGTGCAAGTTTGTGCAGTTGGGTGTTTAAGATATTAATGTCCATTTTCCACAAGTTGATATGATTCTTTAGGGTCTTAATGAAATTTCTGTCACATAGTTTGGTTAAAATTTCTCAATGGTAGTATAAAACAACACCGTTTTTATCCTGTCAAAAACAGCTCCGTCTACAGCAAGCCGTTTTATTGCACACCACTTAATCCCTCTGGGGTCGACAAATGCGGATACACGTATTGTGGCATCTTCTCCTAGTAACACTGAAAAGAACTTAAACACAGTCATGTACATACATGCTATTTACATATTACTGTAGCTCAGTTTGTACTGAATATAGTGTTTTCAGACTTTAGCCATGTATACGTTTATAAGCAACTGAAAAAAGCACAAAAGTCAGGGCATGTCAAAACCCCCTTAGACCCCAGAGGGTTAAATGCAAATGAGCTCTGCTGACCCCTCCCCTCTCTTTCTGAGCCGCTCTCTGAGAGATGGTAAACTTTAGCCACATTCATCGTGAAACTTGGTAACTAGCACATTATTAGGAAAGACACATTTTGCAAAAATTCATTAAAAACCTTATACTCGCTTCTTCTGGAGGGGAAGCTATCACGAATGAATTGTGCAAACATAGACACATTTATGTATATTGGGGACGCATTCCCTACAAAATCAAAGTTAATCCACTGTGTCTTCAGCGGCTCAGATGTCCGGAGTAAATGACGACTGCTATGTTCATTATTACATCCAACAACAGCACATCTCATTCTTGTCTACATCTGCTCCGGCGGTGAAACAATGCGGACTGATGACGGTCACTCAGGGCCAGTGTTGCCAACTTCTTTCAATGGAAAGTAGCTAAAGCAAGTTTGAAAAGTCACTAAATGTCTCTAGATGACATCATACGCTAATTAGCATATTCATGGCTTCCTTGCGTAATATCGCCTTTTACATTTATTTGCCTATCTGCACTCACATAATGTATTTTATTTTAGCCAAATTCTCAATAAAACTGTTTTCATTCATATAATTTACTGTTTCTGTTGTCAGTCAACGGGATAAATATGAAATAGTGACTGAGATGTGGCCCTTTAAGACTACATAACCAGATCTCCCTTCCAAGATGTTAATCTGTACAAAAATCCTGATTTAAAAAAAGATTGCGATTAAAAAAATGGCATTCTGAGAGTATCTTGTTCCAGGGGTTCTAAGACTCTGTAAAATAGCACATGCAGCAGCTCTCCAACCAAAGTCACTTGATCCTGAAAGAAGTCTTTGTATAATTAAAAGTTTATACAAAGCTCTTTGTAGCTCTAAAAGTTTCCCAGAAGTATTTAAAAGTGTCTTTAAAATTTGTATTGTTAAACAAAGCGCTATTGAAATGCCAGTAAGCACTACTTGGTTTAATTGAATTTATAATAAAAGAACAGCACACCATACTATGATTAGAAAAACTAAGAGGGACAATAAAACACTTGCTAAAAATACCACATTGATCTTTAAAACTGTAAAACCTATCCAACCCAGCTCAAGATAGAGCATTGTCACGGGTACAAGACCATGTATATTGTCTTAGATTGCCATCAAAAAGTCTGCCCTTTATAATTGCTTCAACATCATAAGAAACGGGCTTAAAGCTTAAAAAAACCAACAAAAAAAAAAAACAGCAGCTCCTCCACTAACACTCAGCAGTGTCAGCAGCCACAAAAACTTCCCCTCACGCTCAGAGAAACTAAACTCAGCACACACACTCTCCAGACTCACTCAGCAAACACTCAGCGGACACAAGCTGATGATAGAGACGGACAGACACAGAAAAACAGAGATTGTGTTCACACTGTGATCTGAATCAGATGGAAACGGAGCTGCACTTGCTCCAAATACACAGATATACGGACAGTGTTCTGTGATAAAATACAGCAGATCCATCAGACATTTAAAACTCTTTCAAACCAGGAGAAACTGCTGTATCTGTTAGAACACGAGAACTGCTGTGTGTTTGCTGCTCAATATGTGTCTGTCTGTCACCATAGAATAGAAAACACTCAATCTGCCCTGATCTGATGTTTCCAGCACATGCAGATTATATTATGCCATATTACTCTATTATATTATTTAGATGTGTATTTTGCTTCTGTACATCTGTCTATTCCCTTATCTTTATTTATTTCTAGTTTACATACTTGCATACATTAGTAATTAATAATAATAATCTGCACAGTTATATTTTATAACAAAATAAGTGAAAGAAAAAATTATATTTCTCAATTGCACAAATCCTTCATTAGAACATTAGAATAAAACACTTAAGAGATTTCAAAAAAAAGTTTTTTTTTTTTTTTTTTTTTTTTTCATGTCATCACATAGTTTGGAGCATAAGAAACAAATGGTAAAAAAATAATAATAATAATAAAAAAATTAAAGGTGTTTTATTCATATGCTATGCTATGTCCTCTGTAGTGGAAACTAGGACTCAGTTGTTTAAAAAAAATGACATGAAATTATATGTATAGGCAAAAACAATGAGATTTTTTTTTTTTTTTTTTTTTTTTTTTCAATCATCAATACATTTTTGGGTTTCAGGATTATTATTATTTTTTTATTTTTTTTTATACCAAAATTTGTATAAAGATGATTCTCAACTATGTCATGAAAGATATAATGGAATGAATTGATACCCCATTTTACTTTGTGCAATCTGTGGGTAAAATGGCCATAAATTAATATTCCCATTCAATGCAATGTTTCTATACACTGTATCTAACATATTAATGTGTTCTCGGAGCAACATTTAATGAAAAAAGAAGTGTAATAATTGGAGTAATAATTGGCAACATTTAAATAATATTATCTAATATTTCATAGGAATATTGATGTATAATTTATTTCCATATTCACTTGTTGTGTCCCGATAAACATGATTTAAGTCCTGATGTCCTCTACAGTGGAATCAATGCTCTGTTCTGTAACAGAAAGTCTTTTTTTTTTTTTTTTTTGAAACCCCATAACATTTTGACATAACGTCTGAGATGTTGGTTTATGAAATACAATTTGAAAAGTAGTCCGATTTAAATTATAAATTGTTGCAAAGCACAATATTATGGTGAAATTAGATCTCGTGTTTGAGTTAAAACTGAATTATTGTTGTATAAGCACAGCAAGCATCATAGCAAAAAGGCTGACAAACTTAAGAGTTATACCCACCAATTAACATTAGCCCTTCATTCATGACACGGATACCGTAATAATCATACAGAGAGAACATAGCTGCATACCTTTATCTTTTGCTCGTTTCTCCTCTTCTTTTCTTTTTTTCTAAATTGGACACCTGATGGCTTTGACCTTTTCCTGTCCATCTCTGTGTTTATTTGGCTCTCGACAATCAACAGATTTCTCATCCCCCCCAACACTGTCCCTCACGACCAGAAGTCAAGACTAAACCACTTCACCTTGGTGACCACATAATCGTTCTGTATTACCTGTTTTTATCAGCCATTTCACACAATTCAGCAAAAAAACCAACCTGTGCAGGAACTATAGGCCTGTATTTATAATATTATGAATGAAATGTGCGTTATTTGGAAGAAAAGTCGAGGTGTGACTCCGTTCCATTTGGGAGAGACCCAGAGGTGAACTGTCCCCCGCGCCGAGCCCCGCTCCCCTTTCCCTTCACACACAGCTTCTGTGCACAGCTATGACTGCGCGCGCATTTTCGGTCTCTCTCTCTCTCTCTCTCTCTCTCTCTCTCTCTCTCTCTCTCTCTCTCTCTCTCTCTCTCTCTCTCTCTCTCTCTCTCGGCATTCGCATCACTTTTGTATGAGGCTTTTTTTTTGTCTTTATGATTTTAAGTGTACTGCCTTAATGTTTTAATGTTTGTATTGTTTAATAATAATAATAATAAGACTGTATAAAAGGCTTTAACTTATCGTTGGTTCTTTTGTCACGTGACGTGACAGCATTGCTAGAGAAATTAATTTACTAAACTATTTAATCTTCCAAAAATCTTAAGGCTGTTAAAACTGTTTAATCTTTTTAATTTATTATGTTAAAGCTTTCGTTTGGTATTATTTATTTGACCCCTTTAATGTTTGTATCTTTATCATTATAGGGTGGTTGTGAACACATTCATGTTCAAACAACTTGTAAAAGTGCATCTCACATCTGATGAACCCTTTAATGTTTTTATAAAGTGAACTAAACTGCTGTAAGATATTCAACACCAGTTTACTCTGCATTGTTAATTTTCTGCTTAAAACAGAACAAAAGAGTAAATATATTAGAGTAAGAGTAAATATAAATGTTTTAATATGTAGGTATCAGTGGAGTGGATGAGACTACAGTGTTCAGCAGTTCTGGTGAAAATGTCCGTCTGTCCTGTAATAATGCTCTTCCTGACTGCAAATCAACTGTATGGATCTATAGCAGACATTCAGAGACAGTTGAACTGATTGCTGGAGGAATAAAGACTGACACAGAGAGACATGAGAGACTGAGTCTGGACTCTGACTGCTCTCTGAACATCAAGAAAGTCACAAAAGAAGATTGTGGACTTTACTCCTGCAGACAATATGTGAATAAACAACAAGGAACTGATGCATATGTTTATCTCCATGTTCTTCATGGTCAGTGTTTGTGTGAATATTATGATTATATGTTGAATTAAACAGTAATATTGTCATGTAATCTCTGTCTGATTTTCTGTTTCAGTCTCTTCATCATCCTCACAGTCTGAGATCAGATCAGGCAGCTCTGTGACTCTCTCCTGTCAGTTATATTATAATTATGATCTGTTCACTTGTGATTCTTTGGTTGGTTTTGAGGGACTTGAGGTGATCTGGGTGAATCAGGCTGGTGTGAATCTGCAGACAGACTCCAGATTTCAGATATCATTCTCCTCAGAACAGTGTCTCAGCTCTCTGACTACAACACTCCTGAATGAAGATCACAACAGAGAGTGGAGATGTCAGGTTAAACACAGAAATCAACTGAAGACCTCAGCCACATATACTGTCAAGTATCAGAGTAAATGATTTATATTAACAATTAATCATCAGTAATTTAAATCTGATCGTAGTCTATGACGTATCTGAACATTCATCTTTTACAGCTCCAACCGAAACAAAGACACCGTCTCCAGTCACCATCTCTAAATCACCTGCAGCTCCTACACAACCAGGTACATAATCAGCTGTTAAGATCAATGTTTACTGTTACCTGAAGACCTCCGTCACATATAATGTCAAGTATCCAAGTAAACATGATCGTAGTCTATTATCAGGGGCATGGTGGGATGTTTTAGATTGAGGGTGCTGAATGCGCGGGGGGAGGGGGGTGGATGGGATGGTTGGGTTCGCGCAATAGAGCTAAGTGTAAATAGCAGTATTTTTTTGTGATATGCTATTAGCTAGATTCTATTTATACTAAAATAGCAGGTTATTCTGCTAATTACTTGTTGCAAATAATGGCAAATATATGCACCTCAGCATTGTAATACATTATAAAACATTATGCAGTAATAACATTGATTTATTTCAAATAAATGATTTGATTTAGTTCAAAATATTAAATGGATGCCACCTTATTTGGACAAAAGCACTAGACCTACCCGTTTGTATAGAGTCTATGGACCTACCCTAACCCTACCCAATACTTTATTTTCAACTTTTGGATTATTTCCTTAATTTATATATATATATATATATATATATATATATATATATATATATATATATATATATATATATATATATATATATATATATATACATATATATATATATACAGTACAGGTCAAAAGTTTGGAAACATTACTATTTTTAATGTTTTTGAAAGAAGTCTCTTCTGCTCATCAAGCCTGCATTTATTTGATCAAAAACACAGAAAACAAATGTAATATTGTGATATATTATTACAATTTAAAATAACTGATTTTCAATTTATTATACTTTAAATTATCATTTATTTCTGTGATACAAAGCTGAATTTTTAGGATCATTATCACATGATCCTTTAGAAATCATTCTAATATGATGATTCATTATCAAAGTTGGAAACAGTTCTGCTGCTTAATATTTTGTCAGAACATGTGGTACTTTTTTAGGATACTTTGATGAATAAAAAAAAAAAAAAAAAAAGCCATGTTTTTAAAATATAAATATTTTGTAATAACAATATACACTACTGGTCAGTAATTTGGGGTCAGTAATTTTTTTTCTTTCTTTTTTAAATAAAATCAATACTTTTATTCAGCAAGGATGTGTTAAATTGATAAAAAGTGATAGTTACGAAGATTTATATTATTAGAAAATATTTTAATTTTTTATTTTGAATAAATGCAGTTCTTTTTAACCTTTTATTCATCAAATATATTAGACAGCAGAACTGTTTCCAACACTCATAATAAATCAGAATATTAGAATGATTTCTAAATGATCATGTGATAGACTGGATGTTACATGGGACACTGAAGGCTGGAGTAATGATGCTGAAAATTCAGCTTTGCATCACAGGAGTAAATTATTTTTTAAAGTATATTCAAATAGAAAACTATTTTTTTCTGTATTTTTGATCAAATAAATGCAGGCTTGATGAGCAGAAGAGACTTCTTTCAAAAACATTAAAAATAGTAATGTTTCCAAACTTTTGACCTGTACTGTATGTATGTGACTTCTTTCAAAAACATTAAAAATAGTAATGTTTCCAAACTTTTGTTTTGTACTGTATGTATGTAAAACAAACAATTTTTTTGATGTGATTTGAAATTTGAAAGGGAGAAAAAAGTTCGCCATAAGGCAGATTTGAACCTGGGTTGATCGCGTCAAAATGAACATGACCCACGTTTTATCATCTACACCACTGACTTTGATTTCTGAAGACCGTCTTTTATAATGTTGACTATTCCAGTCACACGTTGGTGGGTGAAGCTGGTGTCTCTGCCAGCAAGGCGACCTATTTGCGCTTAGTGTAAATAGACACTCCGATTTTTTTATTATTATTCCCGCGCCTATGTCTATGACCTATCTGAACATTCATCTTTTACAGCTCCAACCGAAACAAAGACACCGTCTCCAGTCACCATCTCTAAATCACCTGCAGCTCCTACACAACCAGGTACATAATCAGCTGTTAAGATCAATGTTTACTGTTACCTGAAGACCTCCGTCAGATACACTGACATGTGTTCAGATAACAAACTACATTTCTTTAATCAGTTTCAGAAGAATCTCTGATACAGAGACATGACGTGCTGAATAATAATGTCATTGATTCACGAGCAACTGAAGGTTTATTGGCAGATCACTGTTTTACTCTCATATAATAGAGGCAAAAATAACTCTGTAAATGCTGATAAATGAACACAAACTGTATGTCATGTGAGGTTTGATTAAGTATGACGATGTTATTAATGTTCAACAATATGATGCATCTGAACATTCATCTTCTGCAGCTTCAGTCGATTCAACACTGATTCCAGTCAGCAGCTCAAACTCTGAGAAGAAATCAAGTCAAACTACAGCAGCAGCTTCTACAAAACAAGGTTCATGATCACAGACACACATCATCAGTCCATGAACAATGAAGCCAAACAGAGCTAAGATGTATTTTATAAAATATGATGCATCAGAACTAAAATCCTCAACTTTATACAGAGACACAGACTACACACACCCCTGAGACTACTTCAGCTACACAGCAAGGTATTTCTATGTGTCTTACTCATTTTAGTGGTTTAATGTGATTGGTATCCACTTAACTGAAGAAAGCTTATCTTGTTTAATTTGTAGACTTCAAACACTTGTTTTCTCTTTCACAAAAAGCAGTCAATGTGAAAGCTAGTTCTAGTGCTTGTTATCTCTCCTTATTTAAGTTTGGTGTTGAATGTGTTCAGGAGGGGAGATTTCCGCTTGGGTTTTGTTTGGGGTTATTTTGTGTTTGGTTTCTTTCTTATTTTGTAAGTATCGTTTTCGATTTGTGTTCTCGAATACATTGTTACGATAAAACTGCCAAAAACCTTCTATCAAAACCCAGTCTAATTATTCACATTTTAAATAAAAGATTAATTAGTAATTTGGTTTTCACTGCGTCCTCCTTTTTGTCATGACTTGAGCCGGTTGTGACAAATGTGGGGGCTCGTCCTTAAAGTTTGAGTATTTTTGTATAAGAATTTAACTTTGTTAATTTGTTGATAATTCTGTTGATTATATAATATTGGTTATTTGTTGAAACGTTTTGGAGGGCTGCAGTGAATTATGTATATTTGTTTACTTTTGTTTTTGTAAACATTTGTGCAGAGAATTGAATTTGGTCAGTAAGCTATTTTTATACATTTAATGGGTAATAATTTTGGACTGCTTTTCCCTGGTTAGGAATGAGAGGGTATCCTTAATTGGATGCTCTGTTTGTTATTTTTATTTATTTATTTATTTTTGTATGGTGAAAGTGGTTAGAGCAATAGCTCGGGAACAAGTCCGTGTTTTGTAATGGCGACTAGTCAGTTGGCTGTTGTTGCAAACATTGGTTTATAGTGTGTCTCATTTGGCATTTGAACAGCAAAAAGAACTGTTGTTAATTGAAGCTGTGACTAAGGAGAAAGTATTAGAAGCACAAAGTTGTCTCGAATTATCTAAGGTTCAGTTGCAACCACAACAATTGGACCTTGAATGTTATCGTTTGGATTTGATAAAAGACGGAAGAATTTCAGCCACAAATAGGTCAGGAAGTGAGCATGATTTGCGTAAATTTGATGTTGTGAGTAATTTGAGACTGATTCCAAAATTTGATGGAAAAAGATGTGGAACGTTTTTTTTTATTATTATTATTATTATTATTATTATTATTATTATTATTATTATTATTATTATTATTATTTGAACGTGTTGCTGAGACAAGAAATTGGCAAGATGACGAACGTACTTTGATGTTGCAATGTATTTTTACGGGCAGGGCTCAAGAAGCATATTCTTCTCTTAGTAGAAGATGCAGCAAATTATCAGACTGTAAAGACTGCCATTTTAAAAGTCTATGATTTAGTTCCAGAGGCATACAGGCAAAAATTCAGTTCTTGGAGAAAAGGTGAGAAACAGACACGTCTTGTTTCTATGCGACATGTCTATGTACTTTAATCGCTGATGTATGGCTTCTGAGATCGAAACACTTGATGATTTAAAGGATTTGATTGTGCTTGAACAATTCAAAAATTGTGTTTCTGATCATGTAGTGACTTACATAAGTGAAGAAAAATCTCTCACTGTTTACGAAGCAGCTGTTTCAGCAGATGAATTTTTGTTAATTCATAAAACTTCGGCCAGTAATAAGATGTATGGAGTTAACCTAGTCGAACGAACTGTGGTGTAAATCCGCTCAGCCTGGTAATTTTCATCATGAATTTGTTGGAGGACAAGATGATGATAATGTAATTATTGTCATACATTTGGTCATTGGAAAAATGAGAGAAACGTCCAAAACCAACTCAAAATTTCTGCCTGCGAAACCTGTTGCTTTGGCTGTTTCGGCCGTATATCATTCTCATGAGCAAAAATTTTGCGCACCCTGTGGTCCGACATTTAATCCTTTTGTTACTGAAGGTTATGTCAGATTGCTCGGGAGATTACTGACAAATGTGACCGTCCAAAGGAGACAAGTACTTTGGAAATTCCTTCAATTTTGTCAGTATTGTGTAATGATTTGGTGATGGAACAGAAGGGGGATTTAACCCTAAATGAACTCTTTGATCGGGTTGTTCCATGTGAAACGATTGCCAACCGTCCTTTGGGTTATTACTTAGATGAAGGTGTATTGGTTCGAAAATGGGTACCGCATGGAGATTTTGCAATCGGAGATCTGCGAAAAATGTCTTGAAAGCACTTACTGTGTTTATTTCTATCTTTTGAATACCACAGGTTATTTAATCTGACCAAGGTAGTAATTTTACATCTAATGTGTTTGGTCAAATATTAAAACAACTTCACATTAAACACAATCTTTCCAGTGCTTACCATGCACAGAGCCAGGGAGCTCTGGAAAGATTTCACCAAACACTGAAGTCTTTACTACGATCGTACTGTACTCAGATGGGGAAAGACTGGGAAGCTGGTTTACACTGGATGCTGATGGCTGCTCGTGAGGCTTCACAGGAGAGTACAGGTTTTAGTCCTAACAAGCTTGTTTTTGGTAACGATATACGAGGTCCTTTGGATGTTTTAGCTGATGACTGGAAAAAATCTGATCCGCCAAAGAATATTCTGACTTATGTTAGCGATTTTTTGAGCGAAAATTTGAGGTTTGTCAAATGGCAAAAGCACGTTTAGGTAAGGCTCAGGACTGAATGAAGCGCTTCTTTGATCGTTGTGCAGAAGTCTGTTCGTTTCAACAAGGTGATCACGTACTTGCATTGTTGCCTATTGTAGGATCGCCTTTTCAGGTTAAATTCGTTGGACCTTACACCGCTGCTCGTCAAGTATCAGATCTTAATTATTTGATCAAAACTTCAGATTGAAATAAGAAGACCAGAATGTCACACAAACTTGCTAAAACCCTTTTATGCATGTAGGGAGGTTAATAAAACTTTTACTGATACTGACATGAAATAAATGAATAGGTCTGATATAAAGATTAAACTTGTCCTTTTGATGAAAACTTGTGGAGTTGCTGATGTAACTCCATCTGAAGATGAGTTTTATCCTGGTGATTCGGTTCTGCAAGCCGTTTGCAAAACTCAGAGGCTCTTAAATCGTTATGTGATTGGCTCGATTATTTGGTGGATGAGCAACGTACTGATTTGATTAATTTTAATTACGGAGTACGTTTCGCTGTTTTCAGATTTTCCATCATATACCCATTTAATCGAGCACGATATTGATGTCAGGGATTCCGTTCCTATTCGTCAGTGTTATTATCGTGTTTCAGCAAATAAGAAAAAACATCTAGATGTTGAAATTGACTACATGCTTAAAAACGGTATTGCTGAACCCTCATTTTCTAACTGGCATCTGCGTCACTGTTGGTGAGTAAATATGATGGCTCCTTTCGATTCTGCACGGATTATCGAAAGATAAATGCTGTTACCGATCCCGACTCTTTTCCTTTACCTCGAATTGAGGATTGCATTGATCAGGTGGGAAGTGCAAAATTTGTGACCAAGTTTGACCTTTTGAAAGGTTATTGGCAAGTACTCCTAACTGCAAGGGCGAGGGAAATATCTGCCTTTATTACACCTTCTGGATTATTTTCTTATAAAGTAATGAGTTTCGGTTTGCAGAACGCGCCCGCCACCTTTCAGCGATTTAATGAATCGTGTCATATCTGGTTTGAATGGCTATGCGGTATATTTAGACGATGTGGTAGTTTATAGCCACCCATGGGACGAGCATTTACAGCATATTCGGGGTTTGTTGGATCGCTTTGTTGCAGCTAATTTGACTGTAAATCTATCAAAGTGTGAGTTTGCAAAAGCCACCGTTACTTACCTTGGTAAGATTGTGGGTCAAGGTCGGGTGCGTCCGGTCCGTGGGAAAGTAAACATCATTGATAATTATCCTACTCCAACTACCAAAAAGGAATTAATGTGTTTTTTGGGTATTGTAGGATTTTACTGTTGTTTCTGTCGGAATTTCTATGTGGTGGCTGCGCCTTTAACAAATTTGTCATGAATGAGACTTTGGTTCTTTTAGTTTCAAGACGTAACTATTAAAATCATAGTGAGCACTTAGTAATCTTTCTATGTTACATAGCACCTCAACGGAGTTTTACATTGATATGGAGCTGCTGCAAACTAGCAGCTGAAATAAATCAAATTCAGTACTGCAAAGGGAATGTCTGTAAGGTTTATTTTGTGTTCATGCATTAAAATATAATTGTTGAAGATGGTGAATCTGAATTAAAACTCCTTCCTCTATAAAATCAGCAAAAGCACTGATGCCAGTTTCTGTATGTTTGTGAGTGATTTCAGTGGTTTTATTCACATTCTGGGGTTCTTCTAGAATCGGTCTCTAAATATAAACTGATGTCTCTGTGGAGATGTTAGAACAGCTGATCACAGCTTTGACTTCATGTCATGTCTCTTGTTCATCACCAATCCACCAATCCATAATTCTTTAATCATGTCAACGAGACGTCAAGTCTCCAAACAATCCAAAACAATCATGTTACTCATGATTTTATTTATCTGTCAGTAGTAGTTGTTTTTATATCTTTGATTTCAAAGACAGTAATATACAGTAGATGTTGTGCTGTTGTTTTCATCTGAATCTGAATGTGTCTCTCTATATAGTCTCTCTCTCAGTGATCTGGATTGCTGTTGCTGCTGCATTGGCTGTTCTGATTACTGCTGTTATTCTTTGGGTGATTCGCAGAAAAAGAGCTGGTGTGTATTCAGAGTTTACAGACATTACAACAGACAAGAGTTTAAAAATATCTGACTTAAAGTATTTAGAGATAGGCATCAGTTTCAGTTTCATCACAGAAATTTGCTGAGATGTGATGTTAAATATGTGATGTGATCAAATGTTTGTCTTGAGTGAACAGTAATCTACAAACTAACAAGAAAATGTATTATCTGCATTAGAATTCTTCTAGACTTTTATAATTCATCGTTTGCATTCTTTTTGTTGGTGAGTTATCATAAATATTCCCATTATTTTTCAGATAAGAGAAAAGGGACTAATGACTCTGTGGTAAGTATCATAATATCAATGACTCATGGTTGATACATTAGCTAGCTATTATTTTGTCTATAATCACTGCTCCAGGGCAGACTGTCTCAGTTATGTGTGTACTTTTATTAGTCAGGTTAGATAAATGCATCAGCTGAATAAAAAGTTAGTATATTTACTGTTTCTTTTTAAATGTCACATATATCAATAAATATAATGGAAGCAACTGATGCAATCATAACTTCACCATGTTTCTATTAATGTTTAGGAGCAGAAAGATGATGTGACTTATACTGAGGTTGTCACACACTGCAAAATCAGAGCCAAAAAGAACAAGGTGAGTAAAAACTTCCCTGTTCTTCTGTCGATGTCCACTATTGCCATCCTTCTCTTAACAGTTTGTACACAAGTTTTATTCTTAGGCTCTAACATCATGCTGTAATATTTGTGGGTTAACACTTGCGTCTTGTTTGACAATATTTGTGATGTTCATGCAGGTTCATGATGATGATAAAGTGACTTATTCTTCTATCAGAGGAGCAACAGTTAGACCTCAGGATGACTGGAGTTAACTTGCATTTGTAAACAAGAACCATCAGTAATAAGTTAAACGGTCATTAATTATACAAATACCTCCTAATATCAAACATAGAGGAATATGAACCTTATATTATTGACTCCTAAGGGTTTCATTCAGTCCCATTGTAAATGCTGTCTCTCACATTTTAACAAACAGTCCCAAGTGGTGATTTGATTGTAATGTTTTGGTCAGCTTGGGATGTTTATTTAAAAGTAACTGTCTGCTTGTTGAATTAATGTTAGTGCCTTTATTAATACTTCTGGATTGTGCATCAACTTCTATGCTTGTACAAATAAAATAAAAGACAGTTTCCCTCTTAGATCATTCTCATTAAATCATCTGTTTTCTTGAGAGATTACTGCAGACTAGTTAGCTGTCAGCTTGCGCTAATTATGAAAACAGAAAGAGTTATGTGATGATTTAAATGTTTATCACAATAAGACACAAATGATAATGTGGTGTTTGAGCAGCTGCTTTCAGTAACACTTGTAATATCAGATTTTATTTGCCAGTAATGTAAAACATGAAGCAGCCTGTCATGTCAAATGTATATTTACAGTGAATTATTCCTGTGCAGATTTGGTAGACATCATACAGAAACCTCTTGATTGTATGTGTTCAAACTTTAAGGATACAGTGGACTTTTTGCAAAACTATTTCTGTTAGTGAGCAGATTGTGCCTGTGAGGGACTTAATTGTCAGTGGTTTTTCATTGTAAATATGTTGCAGCGTAACTGTTTTAACATCCTCTTTTAAACTATTTCTGTGCTTGAGGTATTTGTGAGTAATGCAGAAGCTTAATTTAACAGCTGTAAGAGCTGAGAGTTAGTTTTGAAGAAACAGAAGAAGTCATTTTATGATTTAATGGTTCTATTGACTATTGTTTAAAGGGGTCATATGATGCGATTTTCAGATTTTCCTTTCTCTTTGAAATGTTACAAGCTCTTGGTGAATAAAGATCTATAAAGTTGCAAAGACTAAAGTCTCAAATCCAAAGAGATATTCTTTATGAAAGTTAACACTCGTCCACACACCCCTGAAATGGCTCATTCTAACACACCCCCACATCTCTACATCACTATGTGGAAAGATTTACATAACGCCGCCCACATGTTCATGCAAAGAAAGAAGGCGTACTTTTTATTCTCGTTGTAGTATTGTTGTTGCCGCTGCCGTCATGTCGTATAGATGCTGTGTGTTTCACTGAGAAAGCAAAACTACTTTGGCCTTCCTAAAGAGGACGATATCTGCTTTGTCATGCCTGGGGCTGATCCGTGCTGGTTGCTGACGAAATACATCAACTTTGCACTGTGGATCGCCGAATCAGCTTTCACCGTCGATGAAGTGGAGTCCAGCCCGGAGTCACATGTGGTTGCTGCAAGACCAAGCCGCAAGCCCCTGCTTATATCACGTTTATAATGGGTTTTATGTTTATGTCTCGTCACTCCGGCTGGACAGGGCATCACAATATGTTAAGAGGCGTAATATTTCCGTCACACGCTTGAGGCATTCGGCCAATCACAACGCGCTGGATAGCTGGCCAATCACAGCACACCTCACTTTTCCGATCAATGAGCTTTGTAAAAATCGAAGGCGGGGCATAGAGGAGAAACAATAATGTACAGTATGTGGAAAATAATGTGGTTTTTTTTTAACCTTAAACCACATAAACACATTTCATTACACCAAATACATTATTTATACATTTGTATAAAATAATAATTTATACAATAAATTATCATTATTATTATTATAAAAAAATATTATTATTATTATTATTATTATTATTATAAAATAATGTATAAATAATGTACATATTTATTAATACATATGATGCTGCTTTTTAGTTATATTATTATTATTTTAATTATATTAACCCTTTAAATATTTGAAAATATATGCTTTGCCAAATGATTGGGATAATTTTAATAATAAATTAATTACACACACACACACACACACACACACACATATATATATGAGAGAGATAGATTTTTGACTGACTAAAAAGAATCAACTAATCACACAATTAGTTGTCAATTCATTATCAGTGTTGTGGGATCACTGCTGAATAATGCAAACAAAAGGAACTCTGTCAAAGACCGAGACTGAGTCTGAAATCATCACCTAAACCCTGAGGGGACAGTCATTCGAAGTGGAGTCTGAAACCATTATCAAATACACTTATTATATCCCACAATGCAATGCACAAATGAGTGTAGTTGTTAGAATAAATCTTTAAAAATAAATAAAATAAATAATTTACAAGCAAGCAAGCAAGCAAAAAAAAAAAAAAAAAAAAAAAAACACTTTAAATTTTAGATTAAAGCAGTAATTAATAGGTCCTATAAACACACACGCGCGCACACACACACACACAATCATTTTAAAGCGGTAATCCTTTCCAGTTTGGTTTTGTACATAGTTCCTTTTAACATTATTTAAAGTAATGTACATGCCAAGAAATTATATTCAAATGAGATCATATACAAACAGAAGAGAAATTAGCAGTACGCAAAAACAAATTACGCAACCAATAACACGAATCATGTATATAACAAATATAACAATAATCCTGATCTACACTTTAATTTAATCCACACAACAATTAAAGTATAAAATTTAGCACTTACAGACATATATTTCCAAGGTTTAAACGATGAAATCAATAACCCATAGGAACCGTATGCACGTTCTTCTCGACTGCATTCACTGAGAGAAACCGAAAGTAAATGGCAAATAAAGTGTAGAACCTTAAATGTCCAGTAGGAGGCAGAAAAGAAACACTGCTAGACATAAGCAACGGCACACTCCCTGCCTGGTATAATAAATTATTATACCACTATTGATCCTTCTGTGACTTCCCAGGCAGGAGTAGTACTACTTCATGTTTGGTTCTCGACAGGCTCCAATGAAATTCATTTCTCTGTCGGATCTGAGATGTTTGAATGGTCCGCAAACTGCCAAGAACCATCTGAGGGCATTAATGAAACTTGAGGTTGACATGGACTCAATGACTTCCAGATGGACAGCCCTTGTACTTAAGCAAGAGAAAATCAACCTTAAGCAATCCATCTTTTACTTTCAGCGCTGCCCCCCCCCAGTGCGGCGTGATAATACGTTCCATGGCTCAAAAACTTCTAGACCCACATGAGTGAATGGAGCACCTACTTTCACTCTGTCCATAGGTAAATCTGACATTCTCTGTTCTTCGAGTCTACCTCTTAACTTCCTACAGAAAACGCACTGATGAATCACACGGTTGAATAGTTTAGTTCCTTTTACAATCCAGAGACCTGCTGAACGTACTGCACCGGCAGTTAGATGTCGTCCTTGATGTGCCACTCGATCATGGTAGTATCTGACCAACAACGTGGCTACATGTTGACTTGCTGGAATTATAAGTGGGAATTTCTCCTGTTCAGACAGTTCTGCTGATCGTAAGCGACCTCTCACTCGAATCAGTCCTTCGCTGTCTACAAAGGGAGATAGTCTCTTCAGAGCACTTCGCTGTGAGATTTCTTCACCTTTCTCTAAACTCTTGAGTTCATCTTTATAGTCCTCTTGCTGCACACATTTAATGATAAAAGCTTTTGCTTGTGTGCTCAGACTGGATACATTGTTTGCAACAATGCCAGCCTTTGCAATCCCCTGTATTTCTGTCTTGGGAAAATGATTTTGCAACATGGACAAGCATGGCTATACTTCTTACAATGGATCTCCACTCAGAGAAGCGCTCGAATCTGTGTGATCCTAGAGACTGTTCTGTCGTCTGCGTGGCCAAGGTTACCACCTGTGGGTGAATGTCCTGATCCTTCTCTGGCTCTACAAGCTCAAACGATTCATTTTCAGGAGTGTCCCCGAGAATAGGCTGATGGAGGAATCCTGGACCATAGAACCAATTAGTCTGAGGTAGGATAGCTGCTGGAATGAATCTGGTACCGAGATCTGCCGGATTCAGGTCTGAATCAATGTGATGCCACTGTTTTGGTTTTGAGGAACGTCTGATTTGCGCCACTCGATTAGCAACATACACATAGTATCATCGGGATGTGTTGTAGATGTATCCTAAAACGATTCTACTGTCAGTATAGAACTTTACTGCAGTTAGATCCACATCCAGGTCTTCTTTAATCAGTCCTGCCAGCTTGACAGCAAGAACTGCCACACACAACTCTAGGTGTGGCACTGTGTGAGCAGGGTATGGTGCCAACTTTGATTTGGCCATAACAAACCCAGTGTGACACTGACCGTCTGTAGTTACGACCCTGAGGTAGGCAACCGCTGTTATGGCTAATGTAGAAGCATCAGCAAAAATGATTACCTCTCTCTTAGAAGTTTAGGACATAGAGACTGGAACATAGGGTCTGTGTATCTGGACTTCCTTGAGATCTGCTAATGAATCTGTCCATGCTTTCCACTGGGATTCTTTATCAGCTGGGAGTGGCATGTCCCAGTCAAACTGCTCTGACAACAGCTCTCTTACTAAGGCCTTACCCTAAGGTGGTATTTTGTCAGCCATTGGCTTGAGATGAGAGAAGAATTGTGCTATTCCAGGTGTAGGAATTTTGTCGCAATCTTCTGGCAACATATTGCATTCTAAGAGTGTGGGAAGGGACACTTGAGTTTTCCCATCCAGTGAACTAACAATGAAATTGTCTGCTCTTCTTCCCATTGTCTTTGTTGTAACTGCACATGTATGAAGAGTATAGGTAAAATAATCTCCATTGATCCCAAACAGCTCAAAAAAGTCAGACTTTGCTAGAGACCGGTTACTCTGGTCATCCAGAACTACATACATCCTCTTAGCCTTTTCAGGGGAGTTAGATGGGTAAACATCAACCAAACAGATTTTTGAGCATGATCTAGGTCTGGGAGCTTTGCCACAGATTTCTGTGCACTTAGAAGTAACCTCAGCTGATACATCACCTTCAGGCTCCCCGCCTTGCTCTTGCTGTGTTACTGGAGATTCCACTGCCCATGGAGCAGACCCTGGGTGCATTGCAGAGACATGGCGATCACTGTTACACTCTCTACATTTAACAGCTGCCGCACATTCCTTTGCTATATGTTTAGTGGAACTGCAACACCTGAAGCAGATAGACTGTTCTTTGAGGTATGTTTTTCTTTCATCCAGGGGCTTTCCTTTAAAACCACGGCACTTTGACAATGGATGTGGCTTATTGTGAACTGGACATTGTTTACCAGGATCTGAAGGGTGGTTGGCTTTAGAACTTGGAAAATGTGGTTAGCACTTCAGTTTTCCTCACTGACACAGGTATTTTGTTGCTGACCCTTGAAAATTTCTCATGTTTTGGAAATGCAACATGATAATCCTCTTTATACTTAGCACCATGAGTGATCCATCTTTTCTGCAAATCAAAGGGTAGTTTCTCAATGATGGGATTGACTCCCCTTGCTGTGTCAAGAATTGCTAAACCAGGTAAATGTCCGACTGATGTTCCAATTCCATAAGCATGTCTCCTAACTCTTTGAGTCTTTGTCCATCCCTGTTAGAAATCTTTGGAAACTCTTCCAGTTTTCTCAACAGCGCATTCTCAATTACTTCTGGGCAACCATAACACTCTTCCAATCGCTGCCAAAGCATACAGACACCTGCTATAGGAAAGTGTGCATGAACCGATCTGATCAGTTTGGCTTGCATGGATGACTCTGGGCCGAGCCATTTTGTGAGAAGGTCGAGCTATGCATACAGACTTCTTCTATAGTTTTTTGTGACATCTTGAACAGAGGATTTCCATGACCAGTAGTTCTCATGGTGATCATCGAACTTCACAAGACCAGAACTCACCATCTCTTTTCTTACCATGTTGTTTGTTAAATCAGATGTATATGGTAGGCTAACCATGGGAGCTTTAATGCTGGGAGCTGGGGATGTTTGAAAAGTGGAGAGATGTCCATGATCTCTCTGGTTATCCATTGTCTCCTGTTTTATTTTTAATTCCTCCATTCCATAAGATGGATATACACGTGGAGATGTTACTGTAGCTTCACACAGAAGGGGTTCAGCATTCCTTAAGGGTGACTGTAGAATCGGAGTACCAGAAAACTGCTGCTGATGTTGTTCCACTGCATGCTTCTGAACATGCTCCTTAGTACGCAGAGTGCGAACTGAGTGTGTCTCATGGTCCAATTCAGCTTTCCCTCCTCAATGTCAGCTGCTGCTTCATAAATTGCCGCTTCAGTGGACGCTGCAGTTGCTTCTTTTTGAGTTTGTAGCAAGAATAGATCTGCTTCTGCTTCTGCTTTTTTCCTCATCATAGCTGCTTCTCTTTCTGCATAAGATGCTGTAGCTCAAGCTGCTTCTGCTTTAGCTCTCGCCTGAGTCCCTGCCATACTGGCTGATGACCGACTTGATCTTTGTGATGACTTTAAGCTTGTGATCTAATCTCAAAGGCTTGAGAGGTATCTTTCTCATTACTGTGTGACTCCATACTTGATGTTGAAGAGATGTGCAATGCAATGTAACAATGGCTGTGTGATTCTGCTGTCTTAACCCGCTGTGTCAATGTCTTTTTACTATTCTGTTCTGACCAATTACGTTGCTTGAGCAAAGGCTTAATGCTGTGTTCACACCAAACGCGAATAGAGCGTCAAATTCGCGTCTACCGCGTCTAGTTTGCTGCTTGAACATTTTAAGATCATTCGCACATGAAATTCACTTGATTCGCGCGTGAAATTAACTTCACAACAGACGCGAATTCGCGTCTTGGGGGGCTTCTGCCAGCTGAGTTGACACAGCATTTTCAAGCACCATTTTTATTTGGATAATTTTCAAAATATTACGGTTATCGTGTCATGAAATATAGGTTTAAAAGTATTTCAGGCGAGAATGTAGTTTTTTTAAACTCAAATAAGCAGTTTATTTATAAAGACAGCGTCTATAAAATGTGTTTCGCCGATTTCGGAGATGAGCTCCATGCGATCAGCGGGAACTCAGTGATCATGTATCCGCCGAGAGCAGCCTCACCTCGGCTAGACCTTCTGACATTTGCCGCTGGTTCTGATGTCTCTTCAGTGGTTCAAGATAAAATATAATTCGTTTGGGGTAAATCTTATCTTTGGCCTTTACTCAATTAATCTATTAATATGTTTTTTATATATATACAGGTCCTTCTCAAAAAATTAGCATATTGTGAAAATGTTCATTATTTTCCATAATGTAATGATAAAAATTAAACTTTCATATATTTTAGATTCATTGCACACCAACTGAAATATTTCAGGTCTTTTATTGTATTTAATACTGATGATTTTGGCATACAGCTCATGAAAACCCAAAATTCCTATCTCAAAAAATTAGCATATTTCATCCGACCAGTAAAAGAAAAGTGTGTTTTTAATACAAATTGAAACATTTTAAGAAAAGTCAGTCAACCTTCAAATAATTATGTTCAGTTATGCACTCAATACTTGGTCGGGAATCCTTTTACAGAAATGACTGCTTCAATGCGGCGTGGCATGGAGGCAATCAGCCTGTGGCACTGCTGAGGTGTTATGGAGGCCCAAGATGCTTCGATAGCGGCCTTAAGCTCATCCAGAGTGTTGGGTCTTGCGTCTCTCAACTTTCTCTTCACAATATCCCACAGTAGTCTCTATGGGGTTCAGGTCAGGAGAGTTGGCAGGCCAATCGAGCACAGTAATACCATGGTCAGTAAACCATTTACCAGTGGTTTTGGCACTGTGAGCAGGTGCCAGGTCGTGCTGAAAAACGAAATCTTCATCTCCATAAAGCTTTTCAGCAGATGGAAGCATGAAGTGCTCCAAAATCTCCTGATAGCTAGCTGCATTGACCCTGCCCTTGATAAAAACACAGTGGACCAACACCAGCAGCTGACATGGCACCCCAGACCATCACTGACTGTGGGTACTTGACACTGGACTTCAGGCATTTTGGCATTTCCTTCTCCCCAGTCTTCCTCCAGACTCTGGCACCTTGGTTTCCGAATGACATGCAAAATTTGCTTTCACTCCAAAAAAAGTACTTTGGACCACTGAGCAACAGTCCAGTGCTGCTTCTCTGTAGCCCAGGTCAGGCGCTTCTGCCGCTGTTTCTGTTTCATAAGCACACGCCTGTGCACGGTGGCTCTGGATGTTTCTACTCCAGACTCAGTCCACTGCTTCCGCAGGTCTCCCAAGGTCTGGAATCGGTCCTTCTCCACAATCTTCCTCAGGGTCCGGTCACCTCTTCTCGTTGTGCAGCGTTTTTTGCCACACTTTTTCCTTCCCACAGACTTCCCACTGAGGTGCCTTGATACAGCACTCTGGGAACAGCCTATTCGTTCAGAAATTTCTTTCTGTGTCTTACCCTCTCGCCTGAGGGTGTCAATGATGGCCTTCTGGGTTAACCTCTTACCCATGATTGCGGTTTTGAGTAATGAACCAGGCTGGGAGTTTTTAAAAGATTCAGGAATCTTTTGCAGGTGTTTAGAGTTAATTAGTTGATTCAGATGATTAGTTTAATAGCTCATTTAGAGAACCTTTTCATGATATGCTAATTTTTTGAGATAGGAATTTTGGGTTTTCATGAGTTGTATGTCAAAATCATCAGTATTAAAACAATAAAAGACCTGAAATATTTCAGTTGGTGTGCAATGAATCTAAAATGTATGAAAGTTTAATTTTTATCATTACATTATGGAAAATAATGAACTTTTTCACAATATGCTAATTTTTTGAGAAGGTATATATATATATATATATATTTATATATATATATATATATATATATATATATGTGTCCTTTTTATTCCTGTCTCTATAGAAATATGAACTTTTGTCATATAGCTCCGGTTGACTGCTAACTGACAATATCAGTCGTTCCTCCATGTTGAATGAGTGACTCCTGAGCAGGCTCCTGATTGGTTAACGCGGCGCGAATTGACTCCAAAGTTCTAATTTTTCAACTCGGGCGGCAGACGCGAATTCGCGTCAAACACATAAATCCACAAAAGCACCATTCGCGCGTAACGCGCCAGACACTCTATTCGCGTTTGGTGTGAACGCAGCATAACAGATAGCGTACACTTTCAGTAAAGAACTCCAGAAAGCAGTACTCATAACTTTAGTGACTTTACTGGTGATTGTTCTTCTCACTTCTTTTATGAAAAACTACAAACAAAAAAAAATAAAAATTTATGAACATCATGTACACCTTTACATACACATCCAGCTTAACATTACAGTTCGGTTTTGTACATAGTTCCTTTTAACATTTATAACCACCACACTTTAGTGGCATGCAGCCATATATATTTATATCTGAAAAACAGGAAGGGGCCACCAACTAAAAACGTATTGCTGAAAAATCTTTATATAATTCACTGTGTATAGCCACAAATAATAAAGATAGGAATTATTTTATATATATATATCAATTTAATAAACAGAAAAAATAAACACCACAATGCATTTATATGAAAATGAAATGAAACAAAACTAGTTCAACAAATGAAAGCAGTTTCCACACAGATGGTCTAACAAAAAAAAAAAAAAAAAAAACTTAATCAAATAGAAAAAGAATGACAAATGAAAATAAATAAAGCTATCTAATCCATCCAACCTTGTAGTCGAGTGATTCTTTGTGTAATTAAAGGAATCACTACAAAGAAAGTTGAAATAGTCAATTTTCAGGATGTAAAAAAAAAAAAAAAAAAAAAAAAAAAAAACCTTCTAGTGCTCTTCCAGTATTCCAAGAAAAATAAAAAAAAAAATAAAAAAAAAATAAAAAAAACAGACAGCCCACAGAGACGCATTCTTTTACTTATGATCTTTGCTAATTCACAAAGTAATGCAGTGAGATCAATTCTTTGGTTAGAGACCACTAGATGTCTATTTAAGTAGAGCCCCTATTACCTCATATTGATTCAACAGTCTCAAAATATAAAGTAACATATAAAGTCCATCTCCAAAAAAATAAAAATATCAAATGAACATAATTACACAACATTAGGAGAAACAAACTTACATAATTGAACTGCAAACAAAGTTTCTCAATCAGGAGTCCAATGAGTGTTGCAGGAGGTAAACCCATGCTTCCCTCTTCCAAACTGACTTCTATACTACTACCCTTTTTAATGCAAGAGGTTCTAACCCTCAGTGTATGAAAAAATACCAAAGTAACAGCTAATACTGTTACACATTATTTAAAGTAATGTACATGCCAAGAAATTATATTCAAATGAGATCATATACAAACAGAAGAGAAATTAGCAGTACGCAAAAACAAAGTACGCAACCAATAACACAAATCATGTCTGTATATAACAAATATAACAAACCTGATCTACACTTTACTTTAATCTACACAACAATTAAAGCATTGTTTAGTATAAAATTTAGCACTTACAGACATATATTTCCAAGGATTAAACGATGAAATCAATAACCCATAGGAACTGTATTCACGTTCTTCTCGACTGCATTCACTGAGAGAAACCTAAAGTAAACGGCAAATAAAGTGTAGAACCTTAAATGTCCAGTAGGAGGCAGAAAAGAAACATTGATAGATGTAAGCAACGGCACATGCGCAGTATGTGTCGATTTTAAAGGCAAACGTGAACAAACATACACAACAATGGCAGAGTCCATGGTACAACGCTTCTTCAGCAAGGTGTGGATTTACTTCACCAATATTACAACCAACAGCAGTGACACATCATATACAACATAAACTCACCTAAAGGATTATTAGGAACACCATACTAATACTGTGTTTGACCCCCTTTCTCCTTCAGAACTGCCTTAATTCTACGTGGCATTGATTCAACAAGGTGATGAAAGCATTCTTTAGAAATGTTGGCCGATATTGATAGGATAGCATCTTGCAGTTGATGGAGATTTGTGGGATGCACATCCAGGGCACAAAGCTCCCGTTCCACCACATCCCAAAAATGCTCTATTGGGTTGAGATCTGGTGACTGTGGGGGCCATTTTAGTACAGTGAACTCATTGTCATGTTCAAGAAACCAGTTTGAAATAATTTGAGCTTTGTGACATGGTGCATTATCCTGCTGGAAGTATCCATCAGAGGATGGGTACATGGTGGTCATAAAGGGATGGACATGGTCAGAAACAATGCTCAGGTAGGCTGTGGCATTTAAATGATGCCCAATTGGCACTAAGGGACCTAAAGTGTGCCAAGAAAACATCGCCCACACCATTACACCACCACCACCAGCCTGCACAGTGGTAACAAGGCATGATGGATCCATGTTCTCATTCTGTTTACACCAAATTCTGACTCTACCATCTGAATGTCTCAACAGAAATCGAGACTCATCAGACCAGGCAACATTCTTCCAGTCTTCAACTGTCCCATTTTGATGAGCTTATGCAAATTGTAGCCTCTTTTTCCTATTTGTAGTGGAGATGAGTGGTACCCGGTGGGGTCTTCTGCTGTTGTAGCCCATCCGCCTCAAGGTTGTGCGTGTTGTGGCTTCACAAATGCTTTGCTGCATATCTCGGTTGTAACGAGTGGTTATTTCAGTCAAAGTTGCTCTTCTATCAGCTTGAATCAGTCGCCCCATTCTCCTCTGACCTCTAGCATCAACAAGGCATTTTCGCCCACAGGACTGCCTCATACTGGATGTTTTTCACTTTTCACACCATTCTTTGTAAACCCTAGAAATGGTTGTGCGTGAAAATCCCAGTAAACTGAGCAGATTGTGAAATACTCAGACTGGCCCGTCTGGCACCAACAACCATGCCATGCTCAAAATTGCTTAAATCACCTTTCTTTCCCATTCTGACATTCAGTTTGGAGTTCAGGAGATTGTCTTGACCAGGACCACACACCTAAATGCACTGAAGCAACTGCCATGTGATTGGTTGATGAGATAATTGCATTAATGAGAAACTGAACAGTTGTTCCTAATAATCCTTTAGGTGAGTGTATAATCATCACTTCCCTACAGGTACTGTTTACTAACAAGGTGACATACGTAATACAGCATTTTTGGCCTTTTTCACAGATATGTGTAAATGTGAATCGTTTTGAAAATGTTGCTGTGTATACGTGAAAATTATTTAAATATGCAAGGGAAAAGGATTCCGTATTTGACTACATCGTTGTCGTGTAAACATAGCCTGACAGTCATTCGTAAATGGTTTGTAGCAACTATAGCAAAAAGACACAGTATATAAAAGGAAAATCACTTAAAGAAAAAAGAGGAAATGGCATCAGAATGTGTGAGAATTCACAGCCATCAGTCTAAACTGGCTTCAGAGATGACCGCACTGTTCACTGTGTGTTGAACAAGTGTGAGAAAACTAACTGAGTTCTCACACTCTGTAGACACGTGTTTCGAAATCTTAACAGCTAATAATAATAAATGAATAAATAAATAAATAATCTTAGGCAACATTTGAAGCTCCTGAATAGACGTAGCAATATTGCTGATTAGAAAAGTGTTAAAACTAAAAGGTAATTTTTTTTTTTTTTTGTAGTCATCTTGTGTGTTTTGAGAGCTGGTGGATGGTTGAGTTATTGATGTAGATGCATTGTGTTTACAGTGTGTTTGTTTATGTCTACAGTTATACTGTATCAGTTTATTTCAGTGCACTTTTGAAAACAGCAGTGTTGAGTTTCAGTTTTCACTTTATAAGTTAAAATCAAAAAACACCTAACTGCTATACATTATATTTTACAGAAACGTATTTTCTTCATCAGTATAGTGTGTGTGAAATGCAGCTAAATGGTCAGTTGGTGAGATCAGAGGAAGTTAACACCCACAGGGTGAGCTGATGGTGTTAAAAGGAAGAGCTGTAATTATAGAGAGAAAAGAAAGACTGACAGAAACAGAAAATGGCTGATAAGCATCACATGTGTCTGCTGGGACTGAAGTAAAGAATACTGTTTATGATCTACAAGATAAAATATGTGTGTGATGTGAATAACCATCTATCCAAACATAAATCAGGTTATGTGACATGCCTGGGTTAGATTATGAATATGTAAACACATAATTCAACTTTTAGATCCAAAAACTAAAATAACTTGCAGAGTATGTAGTAGGGGTTGCACAGACTAGACTTCAATGCTCTGCCATGATGCTTTAAGCTTGACGTCGACTAGTCGCTGGTCCTGAAGAGGGCGCAGTAGTATAAGAACTCTCTGAAGGACTTCCACATAGTCTAAAAGAATCATGCATATTGTATTAACATCATTATACTGGTGAAATAATGAAAATAGAATACCTCAAAGGGTTAACTAGATGGTAAATGAAATGTTTAAGATTATGAATCACAAATGAAGACCTTGATAGCTTTGTTTGTAGGCATGAGAATACTTTACCTCAAAGTTGTGAAAATAATTTGAGATATTATTTAACTCTTTTCCTTCTTACGTGAGAGTTTTTCAGATGCCAGTCTGAATGTGATTGACATCGTTCACAGGAATCTGTTGTGAAAATGTCATGTTGAACGTCACTGTTTAAGACTAAATGAGCACATCAGGAATTTAGTGAATTATTAGGACTGTAAATGGTCTCTGTATAATGAATAATCTTTTTAGAAATGAAGTTGTTGTATTTTTTGATGACTTTAAAATGTAATTATTTTTGTCACTTGTGTGTGACATAATTTCTGCTTGCAACAATATATATATATATATATATATATATTGTGTTATATATTCTGCTTGCAACATATATATATAAGCGTGTAACAGTCTGTGTGGTGTGAGAGTCAATATAATCAGAAGGTGTCCTCTGGTGGCAAGCAGACGAAGACCACAGACAGGATTCGTGACCGTATCAAACCATGTGTGGAGCAGATTGATGACGAGTGTACTTGATAGAAGACATACACATGTACGGTATGCAGAGTACAAACAAGATGGGGACAAAGCATTTTTTTTTAATTTATTATTATTATTTATTTATTTTAATAGTGTGACGATCCAAGGGGCTGTAGTACTTTATTTTGTCCAGCAGGTGCCTCTGGGTAACACTTTTTGTGTCTTCAGGTTAAGTGCTGTGACGCAGGTGTGGAGAATTGATTGTGATTAACCATGCTGCTTATAAGATGCTGGCTTTCTGAGGGTGTATGTGGGAAGAGATTGGGGCTTGGTCTCTGCTGGTGTTGCGGTTTGGTGGTCATGCTGACTTTCTCACGCTCTCCAGTCCAAGGCTTGATGTTGTTATTTTTTGTATCTTTATATTTGATCTTTTACTGTAATGTAGTTATGTCTGTTTTCTGATTAAAATACATATGTGTAAATTTGATTATGGTGTATGGACTTTCCATTCATAGTCCTTGAGCCAAGGGGTCATAACAATAGACATATGAATAGAAGCAGGGCCATGCACAGGGGGGTACGAACTGCCCACTTTGCCCTCATCGCCTGAGATGCCCCTCTCGCCAATCCCCCATCAACCCCAGCTCAAAATGTTCTGTTCCCGCTCCCATTTTAAATGATCAGAATGTATCTATGACAAAGGGTTCTAAAAATATGGTTTCTTATAAAAAAGAGTTCCCATGGATCAGTTTGCCTGGGGTTAGGGGTAAGTTGACCCGAGTCGAGTCAGTGGGTAAGACGCATCATCTGGGTGTAAAATGACCATCTGACCAAATCTGATTCAAACCTATATGAAATAAATAATAATTAAAAAACTTATTTATTTGTTTAGTTTTTGAAAAAAGTTATATTTATTTTTTTGATTTTTAATTTAGTAATATTTATTTTCATGAAGTTAACTTTAAAATATTTATTGTTTGTTTTTTTTAAATTTTATTTTTTATTGTTTGGTTCAGCCTTCATAAAAACAGACTAAACAGAGAGTTTGTTAGCCATTAGGGACTACAGGTGGAAAGATATATCTGATCATAATTTGATGAAAAGCATTTTCTGGTTCTTATCAGAGACAAATTTGGTGAACTTGTACACTGTCCCTATCAAATAAACTACAATATATATATATATATATATATATATATATATATATATATATATATATATATATATATATATGATTAACTAAACCAGTAATATGACATTAAAATAACAGTTTATAATTCAGAGATTTAACTTAACTACAGTGCCTTATGGTGGGGTAAGTTAAAATGCTGACTCAATTTACCCCACAGCATTTGGCTCACTTTGCCCCACAGGCCATTTTGTAAAAAAAAAAAAAATAGCTACTGTTGCTAAACAGTTCAAGCTAATATTTAGCTAAATGATTTGCATGGTTTTATGTTGCTAAATCACCTATATGTATCATAAATATTTTTAGACCTGGATAAATTTGCTTTAATGTAACAACCATTACATCTGTTATGTTAAAATTTTACTTTGACAAGCCAAAAACAGTTTTTAAAGTAAATGGGTGCCTTCCATTCCCATGTGTTTCTTCTTTTCACAGTCTGGCACAAATGATGGGTGGGTCCAAAATACATGGTGGTCACCTGACAGTAAAAGTGTATAGTTGCCAAGATACAGGGGCTGGATCAACTTACCCCACTCTCCCCTGCTTCCACTGAAGATGAGGCAGAAGCAGGCTCAGAGAGTGAGGGAGAGCCCATTCTTATCAAAACATCTGCAATAAAGTCTGAAATTATTACAGAGTGTGCTGTCTTCTCTTTTAATTTGTATATTTGTAACAACATTATAATTTGTATTAACAAGCACCCACCCCCCAGTGGCCCTTTTTTTTTGCCACTTTTTTTTTGTTTTGGTGTCTGTGCACGGCCCTGTATAGAAGCTCTAGGTAATCAAAAAAAAAAAAAAAAAAAAAAAATTCTAAACTGAATCCAAATTCTAAGTGAATTTGAAACAACTGGATTTGAAATAATTTAGCTGATTACAAGCAGAAGCTGAGAAACCATAACAGAATGTAAATAATATTTAGTTGAAGAGGTTTCGGAGTGAACCAGGGTGAGTGATCTCTGGGTAATCATACTAATATTACACGCCCAGAAATAATGCTGATATTTGGAAGAGACAGGCCATCTTTTGAAGTTGAAGAATAGATTTCTTAAGCTGTTGTTTGATCTTGCAGACTTGGAGATGATAAGACCCTCTGAAGGGAAAGGCTCAACATTTTGGATAAAATTAAGTCAACAATTAACTGGAACATTGGTTGGTAACTTTCACAACATAGGGTCCTTATCTTTTTTTTTTTTTTTTTCAACTGCATACAAAATCTTTACTTGTCAAACAATTTCTGAAAGCTGACACTCAAACAGCAGAAGCACACACCAAATCTGCAAAACCATACGCTAATTCTCAGCCTTTGACTCTTTTTTTTTCAGCCTTTGACTTTTTGCAAAACACAACACAATTCTTTCTGTAACACACAAACATCTAACAGTATTTAATATTATGGCAAGGGTGTTTGCAAATGTTTGCTTTTGAGATGTGTTTGTGATATTTTGAATGCAGTGCTTCATTTTGTGTGTGCAATTCATGGATTTGTGTGCAAAGTTTTGAAAAAAAAGTGGCAACGTTTTGAAAATGTGTGTAAGCAGTTGAAAAAGCTGTAAGGATGACGGAGACGGTCTACTTTAAGGAAGTCATTATACAATGCTGATATCGGGATCAGAGAAGATCTAAAGGCTCTGTGGAACTCTAAATAAACCCGTCTGAGCCCAGAGATTTATTGAACTGTATGGACTGAATTGCTTTCAATAACTATTTTAAAATATGAACGAGCAATTCTTCCTGCAAAGTTTTGTCAGGAGCACTTCTGTCAAAGATAATTGGTGATTAGCATACAGTTTGGATTGATGGTATAGTTCAGTTCTGGTAAGGAGCTCACAGCCCATCCGTGCAGTTTTGCATGTAAAGATCATTACAACAGCATGAATATGAAGGTGATATTCATGTAAATATGATATAATTTCTATCTGATCTCATGACAAAAACATACTTCTGGGAACCAAATCAAAATATGTTCCATTAAGTACATATCACTGCAGTTTCCAACTGAAATAAACACTAGAGGCGGTAAATCAGCGAGCACTTGTAATCGTTTTCATACACTGTTATTATTACAGCTCCATATGTATCACTTTCTGGACGTAACAAGCTTGCTTAGGATGCAGAATCCTTGTGTACGAATCCCGTCAAAAACGTGACTCACGAGGAAAGAGCTGAATGATAAGAGATCGAAAAATAAGCTGAAACAGCATGCTTGCGATTGCAGTTTTATGTCAGATTCACTTTTGTTCACACTGTTGGGTAGGTTTAGGTGTAGTGCAGATGGTACTTTTATTTTAAAACATCACGGAGCATTAGACTTAGAGCACCACTTAACAGACATTTCAAGTTAGTGATTGGAAGTTCGGCTCTTTTCAGAGAGCCGGCTCTTTCGACTCCTGAACGGCTCTTAATTTAGGATTTTTTGTAGGCCTTTATTTTACCATAACTTTGCAAAAATTAATGGTTTGTGTGTTGAAAACCCTTTCATGTGCAGTGTTTTTATGGGAATCCTTATAATTGCCTAATTTTGTGCATTTATTTTGTTACAAAACCATTCTTTTGTTTGTTTTGTTTAATATTTGAATCAAACATTTTATTGCACAAATTAACAACAAAACAGCAAATAAATCCACAGAACAGAACTAGAACCAAACTCAAGCAAACAGTGTCCTCAGTGAAGATTGGCATTCAAAAAAATGGCCTACTGGTTAGAGAGTTGGACTTGTAACCTGAAGGTTGCAGGTTCGAGTCTCGGTGCTGGCAGGAGTTGTAGGTGGGGGTGTAGTGAATGAACAGCGCTCTCTTCCACCCTCAATACCCACGACTGAAATGCCCTTGAGCAAGGCACTGAACCCCCAGTTGCTCCCCGGGCGCTGGATATATAGCTGCCCACTGCTCCGGGTGTGTGTTCACGGTGTGTTCACTTCTCACTGCTGTGTGTGTGCACTTGGATGGGTTAAATGCAGAGCACCAATTCTGAGTATGGGTTACCATACTTGGCAAATGTCACAACTTTCACTTTCAATGACACCAACATCACATAAAACATACCATATCTATCTTCATCAGTTTCACAAAAAAAAAAAAAAAAATCTATTTTAGCACCACCCAGTGGACATTTTACATTGAATATGTCACAAAATGTACACGGAGTTATGTACTTCATGTCTTGAGAAAAAGTTCCCTGAGGTATGTTTTCGTCATGAGACCAGGTTGTATAATTTACACTGTGAACAATGACATATAAAAGTGATGAATCCGGATTAAATATGAAAAACAAACAAACTATATATATATATATATATATATATATATATATATATATATATATATATATATATATATATATATATATATATATACATATATGTTGTATTTTAAATGTAACATTTTTTATTTTCATTATGCAATGTATTTGATTGGCTAGTATACACTAAAGATGAAGATGAATATTAACAAAATGTAGAAAGGAAAAATACAGTGTGAGAAGCATTATGCTTGTGTGTGTGTTCTCCAGACAGTGCATTGTTTTATTTTACAGCCTAATGGTTATCATAAGATCAAATGCTTCTAATGAAACATTTAAGTAAGCTGAGCTTTAATCAAATATCCTGACATCACAACCAACCCATCTTTCTAAACCTCCTAAACTAGTATCTTCAGGGTTTAGTGATGTTTGAATTCTGAGATTCTGTCTGCAGACCAGCACACACAGGAGAGGATCTGAAATCAGTCTCACACTCTTCAGGAAGATAGCATTAATTCAAACAGGAAGAGACTTACATAAAACTGGATTGATTATGAATATAAAATTGAGGAAAATAAAGGGCATATAAATCACCAGCAGATTGAATATGAAAACAACCAAAATATGATGATCTGGTTTCCTGGATGTGTGAGAGTGATTATCAGCAGAACATGAAGCGCTACAAGATATTATACATGTGATCACTGACACAATGAAGACAAAAACAATAATAAATAAATATTAGGGCTGTCAAATGATTAATCGCGATTAATCACATCCAAAATAAAAGTTTTGTTTACATAATATATGTGTGTATACTGTGTATATTTATTATGTATATATACACACACATGCATGTATATATTTAAGAAGAATATGTTATGTTTATATATTAAATATATTTATATATAATATAAAATATAAGAATATAATTATATAATTGTATATACATGTAAATATTTTCTAAATATATAATTTATGTGTGTGTATTTATATATATACATAATAAATATACCCTGTACACATACATATATTATGTAAACAAAACTTTTATTTTGGATGTGATTAATCGTGATTAATCATTTGACAGCCCTAATAAATATTCATAGAAAAATATAAAGCTCATAATGCCAGCTAAACAGACAAAATATGGTCAGCATTACATGCCAGTTAGTATTTAACGACTTAAAGATGTCCTTGAGGGTGGCATCATCATAATCAAGCCCCACAGACACAGTCCAGAAAAACTGGGCAAAGGCATTTATGTCCAGCCCCTGCTGGCGAAGTGCTGCTAGTTCCTGCTGGCAGGCCAGTGTCTTCTGAGCAAAGATGGGTGGCAGGATTCTGATGCTCATTCTGCTGGGTCCAATCATGACCAGTTTGTTATGTCAGGATCTGTGAGGGAGAACCCTAACGCAGATGAACAATGACAAGGTTTATTGACAGAACTGACAAGGCACAAGAGGGCAGGTAAGGCGTGAAATAACCCAGCTCCAGGGGATACAGGAAATGATGATGGGAGAGCAGAGGATGACCGCTGGGACCAGCTTAGGATGACAACAGGTTGGACAATTGCAGATGAGGTGGCTGGACTAGGAAGATAGTGTTGAAGACCAGGCAATGCACAAGTTACAGTAGCTGAGATGTAGTAAATGACTAGAGAACGCCAAACAAAATAAAAGACTAGAGTTAAAGACTACTAGAAAACTAGAGAAAATTTTAAAATATTGCTAAAATGAAACTAAGAGATGACTTGAAAAGTAGCAAAATCAATTAAATAAAGAGCAATACCTTAACAAGAAGATACTAAGGAATTAGCAAAGACTAATCAGTGGCCGAAAGTAGCACAACATTCACTCTCAACGGACCAGCAAAGACAAGAGGGCAGAAAACACAATAAATAGGAAGGAAGGCACACGAGGATCAGGGGCCCATTTCAATAAGGAGGTTCAAACAATTCTTGAGTTGAAACTTGAACTAAGAGTTGACTTACCCTGAGATGGGAAACTCTGAGTTTTCGGATTCAGAACAGCTGAGTCGACTTTAAATAGGTTGAATCTGAGATTAGTTTGTGCACCACGACTATGAAAAGCCATGATCAATGAAGCTCTGAAATTATGATTTAAAGGTGCTCTCCACTCCATTTAGAGGACAGATCATTATGCTCTCTGCACTTCCCCCCTCTGAAGAGGACAGAGATTTATCTCTGCTCTGCCCTGTCAGAGCTCTGTGAATTTACATTGAGCATTCCGCCCCTTATAGACGGTCTGAACAACTCTTTTTCAACTTCGGTAACTACATCAAAGGGCATTCGGTCACGAAGCAGAGACTCTCTAGATGGATAGTAGACTCCTTGGGCCTTCAATGTACCATCGGAGTACGGGCCCATTCTACCAGAGGCATTGCCTCATCTTGGGCATGGTCCAGTGGTGTGTCCATTGCAGATATCTGTGAGGCAGGTGGCTGGACGTCGCCGTCCACATTCGCAAGGTTTTACAACCTGGAAGTCATGGCCTTGCAGGTCAGGATCCTCTCCACTTGAAGAGACATGCGCTGTGTTACACAAACAGATCTGACAGAGAGCCCTTGACCATAGTGCTCAAGCTCTCTGGCATTAGTTCACCTGTCAGCTATCGACCAGGCCGGGTGTGACCTCAAGAAGCTCAGCCCATCTTAGCCTTGAGTTGTTGTTAACTTCTTTATGGGCATTGTTTGCTTATGGAAGTTTTGATACTTATAGTCGTTCCTCTACCATAGCACGGCGTGATTGTACTGTGTTCCCATAGTGTCTCAGCAGATGCAGTACGAGTGTAGTATCGACAGGGAATGTACTCGGTTACTAACGTAACCTTGGTTCCCTGAGATACGGGAATGAGTACTGTGTTGCGAGCCATGCTATGTAGCTGCACAACTCAGTCATCACTTCAGTTGAAGTAACCTGAGAATCCTGTGGTGAACGCCTGCTTATATAGCCAGATGCCCCACCCATTCTGGCGGGCTTTAGCGGGCTTTGTCGCCATATGCTTGTGCAGCCCTGCTGCGAAGCCATTAGTTCCTTTTTTAAAAAACTGCTAGAACCAATGGCTGTGCAGTTTCACTGCATGACTGGAAAAAGGCTTCAGTTCAGGAGAAAAAAAAGGCTTTTTTTCCCATTTTCTTGTGATCTTGATCTCGGCGTGTCTCAACCTGTGAAACAACATCCATATCGAGTAAATCCTATAAAAAGGAAGTTGCTTCAGAAAGAGGTTGATTACTTACTTATAATTTAGCAGAACCTAGTTTCAGTTCTTGGAGTTCTCCCTGCATTTTTGTGAGTAAACCTGCTAATTCTTATCATTTTTGCACTGATTACAGGAAGCTTAACTCTTTAACTCGTTTCCCTTTGCCCAGAATTGATGACTGTGTAGACCGTGTGGGTTCTGTGCAGTTTGTTAGCAAATTCGATCACCTGAAAGGTTGCAAGTGCCACTAACATCACGTGCAAATTAATTATCTGCTTTTATTACACCTGATAGTTGTTTACAGTACACAGTTATGCCTTTTGGGGTTCGAAACACTCCCGCAACATTTCAACGGTTAGTAAATCGAGTGTTGTCTGGGTTGTCTGGATATGAAACTTACCTGGATGATGTTGTTCTGTAAAGTTCCTCTTGGTCGGAACACCTTACACAAATTCGAGAGCTTTTTGAGCGGTTGTCCAAAGCTAACTTGACTATTAATCTTGCCAAATGTGAATTGGGCAAGGCTAAGGTGACATATTTGGGTGAGGTAGTTGGCAGGGGTTGTGTAAAATCTATCAATGCTAAAGTTGACTCTACAGTATCTGTAGTTTCCCCACTCCAACTACCCAACATGAATCATGGTGATTTCTCGGGATGGTGGGTTATTATTGAGGTTTTTGTCAGAACTTTGCAAGTGTAGTTGCCCCATTATATGACTTGTTAAGGCCAAAGAGATGTTTTAAATGGTCATAACATGTCAGTGTGCCTTTTGATCATGTCAAGTCGTTGTTGGCCAATGCTCCTGTGTTAAATTTTGAGAATCATTTTTTACTTGCAGTTGATGCTAGCGCTTCTGGTGTTGGCGCTTTTCTTTTGCAAGAGAACTCCAATGAAATAGAACATCCGGTCAGTTACTTTAAAAAAAAAAAAATTCAATCATTATCAGCAAGTGTATTCTACTGTGGAAAAAGAGGACTTAGCCCTTGTTTTAGCCGTTCAACATTTCAAGGTCTATTTAAGCACTGTTTGTGGTCCTATCATTGTATATACCGACCATAATATGTTGACTTTCTTAGATCGAATGCACGATAAAAATCAAAGACTTATGAGGTGGAGCCTTATTCTGCAAACTTCCCACTTACAGATTAACCATATACATGGTAAGGATAACGTAATTGCTCATGCTCTCTCACGGGGGTAAGATGTTGGGTTACCTCTTCTCTATCACTTTTCTATCTGTTCTATATATATCTCCTTTTTCTCTTGCTTTTTCTCTCTTTGTCCTAGGGCCCAGGAATCCAAGAGTAGAATGGAGTGGAATTTATGGAGATGAGTATTAATGTGATATATATATATAATATACATTATGGCTTAGTATGTGTTATGTTTTGTGCATTGTTTTGTTTTGTCGGTTCTTTAGGGAACCTCCTTTTGGAATAGGTGGTGTGACGACCCTGAGCCTCCTGACCCTATTGGAGGAGAGCATGGAAGATTTTGATTGCTTGTCAATCTGTTAATTGATTATTAGTTTGAGTATTTCAGAGTGTTCGGCGTTATTTGGGGTAGGTACTCCTGGTGGGATAGTTCTCTCAGGAGTGTCTCTTTCTGACTCCTTTCTGGTTTTTTTCTTTTGGCATTTCTTATATTATGTGTTTGAAGTTTTGTTGTTGTTATATTAATTTAATTATTTCCATTAATACCCCTAGATTATTGTTTGTTATTAATTGTTGTTGTAATCGTTTAATGTAATAAAATAATTGTTTTGATTAGACTTTGTTGTCTGATCACTCTTTATGTTGCAACCTTAAACGAGCGGGTCGTAACATATTATAAATGTAAAACACTGCTATATCGTGTCTTTTACCTGTTCACTGCTGTGAATTCATCACATTCACAGATATACTGTAGAGACCATAGTCAGAAGCTATTTGTTTTATTTCTAAGGACCAATATTTGCAACCTTGAATTGATTTTGGGAAAATAAACATAACCACTTTTTAACAGTACAAAAATTTAAATTTAAGCCAAAACCTCTCCCATTACTTTAATATGATCATATAATGCATTGTAAAATAATAATAATAATAATAATAATAATAATAATTAATTTTTAAGTTTCATTTTAGATCAGTCTATTAGATGGTATACAATAAATTAAAAGAACCGTATAAATGATAAAAGAGTCAGCTATTGTTTTTCGACTGTAGATTTAGGTCACTTTACTCTATTCTGTCCGATAATAATTTTAGTACAATTGAAAAGAATAATTTAATAGACCCACATTTACAGTCAAAATATTATTTTATCACAACCAGTCCATCTTACCAGACCTCCTCAGACTAAACTAGTCTCTTCTGGTTTTAGTGATGTTTGAATTCTGAGAGTCTGTCTGCAGACCAAGTCAAGTCAAGTCTTTATTTTGCCAGAACGACCCACATTGCCTGGAATTCATTTTGGTGAATTAGCTCACACAAGACAGTACAACATAACATATTATACAATAAAAACATGAAATCTAAACAGAAAACAAATACTTAAATTACTGCTAATAATTAGTAATAAAACTAATCAGACAAAGTGCTAGTGCATTTAGTAACCCTAAGAAGAAGAAGGGCATAGCTGTGTCTGTAAAAGGAAAGTAGATTGTTGTTGTGAGTTAAGAGCCCTCACAGCCTGTGGGTAAGTGCTATTAGAAAAACGGGTGGTTCTGGATCTTATGCTTCCTAACCTTCTGCCTGATGGCAGAGGGATGAACAGGGAATTAGCAGGGTGTGATGAATCCTTGAGTATTTTCAGACCAGTTTTGAGTAAATGGATGTTATAGATGTCACAGATCCTAGGGAGATCCAGTTATTCTTGACGCAGTGCTAACTACCCTATTCAATGCAGACCCTATTCGAGCAGCTACCCCACCATACAGTGATGGAGAAAGTGAGATCACAGCCCTGTAAAAGTGGAGCATTCCAGCCTTGGACACTTTAAATTTTCTAAGTTGTCTCAAAAAGAAAAGTCGCTTCACCAGCACACACAGGAGAGGATCTGAAATCAGTCTCACACTCATCCTAAATAGACATACGGTGGAATAAAATAAAGGGTTGATAAATCACCAGCAGATTTAATATAAAAACAACCAAAATATGATGATCTGGTTTCCTGGATGTGTGAGAGTGATTATCAGCCTAATGGTCTGAACCTAATGGTCTGAATGAGGAACTGGGCCTCTCAAGCTTTTTATAATTCACGCTGGTGTACACCTGAGTGCCTAATTATGATTAATTAATTGATGTACCACACCCATCTAGGCTTGTGGCCAATGATTCGAATTTCAATGCTATAAAATTTATATGTTGCCATTCATTGTTTGACTCTGAAGAAGACGCATGAGCGTCGAAACGTTAGTCGGTTTTTATTAATAAATTAAAAACGTTGTGTGCTCCGGTTCTGTTTCCTTGGTCCGAGTTAGACCTTGGGTTTCCTCCCTTGAATACTGTGTCCTGTTCCGTGAGCACCAACCAGGCTGAAGCGCAAGTGACTCCCTTCTATTGCTCCACAAGATATTATCCATGTGATCACTGAAGACAATAAACACAAAAAGAACAAAAAAATAAATATATATATAAATAAATATATATATATTATATATATAAAAAAATGTGTCAAATATTGTTTTTGTGGAGTGTGATGTGTCTCCCTATTTATCATTGTCACCTCGTCCCTTAATCGCCACCCTTCACCAGGCTCCCGACAGGAGTGGGTGTGTGAGAGAGGAGAGCACTGGAAGAGCCAGGGCTGCCGGTGTGTGATGAGGCACACCTGATGTAAATGGAGCCTCATCACCGCCGCTGTTTAAATGCAGAGTGCGCCTCACCTCGGGAGACTGGTCTCTTCCCCGTGCATGCATGCTGGTGTCCTCGTGGGTCCAGGAAGGGTGCGTAGAGGGACTCCCGCGCCGCCAGAGATGTGAGCTGCCGTACCCGCGGTCCAGACGAGAACCGCACCCGTTACACGGCCATCGGGCCAGGATGCCGGGCCGTCTAGTCCCTTCAAGGACCGAAGAGGGGAGCGCATGCGGCCGCCAGACTCCGCCCCTTACCTGGACCCTTCCTTCCTGAACACTGCCAACCAAATGAATCCCGCAGCACGACGAGCACACCAGATTCCCTGTTTGTTTTGAACACTCTTGCCCTTTGGACACTTTTATTCCCTGTTTTTTCTGTTAATAAAAGCCTCTCCGAGGCCTGACGCCACACCCACTGGGTCTGTCGTTTGCTCCTCCCACCACACAATACAGAGAAACACAAGTATGTAGAAAATGATAAAATATGGTGAAGAGAAAACAGAAGCAGTGGATATTTCACTGAGAGAATTCCCTCTAGCACCACCAGCTGGTTAAAGAGGAGACCACAGAGTCTTAATGACCACCATAAAGACCACAACACCATATTTGTCCAATTCTTATACCAGGAGATCTTATATAAATCGATATTTTATCAATATGCAGGGACTCGAGAAGCTCAGCAAAGTCAGTGAGGAGGAGGAGGATGATGAAGACTGAAATACGGTGTGCATTCTTTCTGTGATTCATCAGATCTCTGACAGACCAAATAAGAGCTGGTAGACCTGCACACACACTAATGATGGTGAAGATGGACAATCTGATCTTCATCTCCAGTAGGTCAGCTTCCAGCATCCATTTAAATTGATAATTTTTCATATCATAGACTCTGTTTGATGTATTCATGATTTCCATCTGAAAATATGTAATTAAATAACTTGAAAAATTGTATTTGTGCACAATAAGTGCTGAGCAACTTTCAGAAGATACAAAGCTCATAATTTTACCTAAACATACAACAACAAAAGAGTTTGCATTACACGTATTATATGTAATTTCATATTTAATGACTTCAAGTGAAAATGACAATTTTGTCTTATCCAGATATATTCAGGAGATTTCTGCAGCACTGTTCTCATGACATATAAACATTTCCGATCTCGGTTGTTTTCATCTGTCATGCTTTCTGTGTGTCTTTGGTCTTTCTTTCTTTTTTTTTCTACTGCTTTTTTCTGGTTGTTGGTTTATCTGCTGGTTTGATCTTATCTCTCATATCTGAGCTCTGACGTTTTTTAGTAAGAAGTAAACAAATTTTGTAGCTATAAATATACACTATAAATCTAGTGTAGATTTGTGAAAATTGTAGTTTTATTCTGAGTAAAGGGTCATTACTAACTTTCTGAAAACCTGAAATGTTTCATTAGTAGAGTCATGTCTGTATCAGATCCACCTAAATCTACAGCTATGATTGTGTGTTCACATGTAGTATCTTCAGCTCTATTGATGGATGTAACATCATTCTTCAGCAGCTCATCCTATACAGTGCTTTATAAACCTGATACATGGCCACTGAAATGACTTGAGTCTCAATATGATGTGAGTAATCAGTTTAAACATTTGCTGGAAGACATTTCTTTCAGTGTAAAACTTTAAGTGGACAAAATTGCTTAGTGCACATTTAAGTGAGACCCCACACAGACACTGACATCAGAGCTATAAGTGAGACACAACCAGGAGTGAGGAAGAATACAAGCTTGGAGAGAATAGAGAGCAAAGAAGATGGTAGGTAAAGGAAAGCTAATAACAGTTTTTCCTTTTTTTAAAAAAAAAGTTCTGAAATGAAAAACAGTTAAATGTCTTGATGTAAGCAGATAAATGATTGAATGAGTATATTTACATTTTTATTTCTCTGTAGATTGTACAACAGCAAAACGAAAAAAAAAAGGTAACATTTTAGTATAAGAACCAAATGTCACTATTAATTAGTTTAGTTATTAGCATGGATATTACTAGCAGATTGGCTGTTTATTAGTACTTATAAAGCACATATTCTGCATGACCATATTCTACATCCCTAATCCTAACCAATACCTAAACAGTTACCTTATTATCTATTAATAAGCAGTAATAAGGAGTTTATTGAGGCACAAGTCTTAGTTAATAGTTAGTTAATAGTGAGAACTGGACCTTAAAATCAAGTGTGACCAAAAAGTTATTTTAGAAATGAGCATGTTAAAGTAATAGGCACAGACCTGCAGCAGAACTAACCATGCATTTATGTATTTTCAGATTCTTATGATAAAGGTCTATTAGTGAAACCACAGTCAGAGCTGAGATGAGAACTATAACCACACTGAGCACAGCAGATAAAACTGATAATCAGTGGAAAACTGACAACCAGAAACCAGTGAAGAGCAGCTCGTTCTCACTCCGAAACAAGACGTCAAAAACTGAAGCTTCATCAAGCACTTTGTACATCACAGTTTATTTTTCTTACACATCAAAGTAAGAAATAAAGATAAAACATAAAACATTTATCTTTTTGAATTTTTATATGTGAATTTTAGATTTCCATGTATTACAGAAAACAATGTATTAGACGGGCTATTATACTATAAAATAAAAGACCCTGATCTGGAATGTCATATGCTTCTGTGTCGACCATTCTGTCTACCGAGGGAATTTTCTAGCGGTCATAATCACAGCTGTTTACATTCCCCCTCAAGCCAACACAGACCAGGCACTCAAGGAACTGTATGGGAATATAAGTGAGCAGGAAACCGCGTACCCAGATGCGATGTTTATTGTTACGGGGGACTTTAACAAAGCCAACTTCAGAACAATAGCTCCAAAATATTTTCAACACATCACCATCAACACGCGTGGTGATCGTGCACTGGACCACTGCTACTCTCCTTTCTGGGATGCCTGCAAATCTCTCCCCCGCCCACCTTTCGGCAAATCAGATCACTCTTCCATTCTGCTCCTGCCTGCTTATAGGCAGAAACTGAAACAGGAAGCACCCGCCCTCAGGACAATTCAATGCTGGTCGGACCAATCAGATGCTAGACTACAGGACTGTTTTGATCACATGGACTGGGACATGTTCCGGGCAGCGTCTGATGATGACATAGAGGCATACTCAGAAACTGTAACGTGTTTCATCAGGAAGTGTGTAGAAGATGTAGTGCCGACAAAAACGATCTGCATCTACCCCAACCAAAAACTGGATTAATAGCGATGTTCGAGCAGCCTTCTCAGTGTGGATATCTGCTTTTAAATCTAGAGACGCTGATGATCGCAAACAAGCCAGTTACGATCTCAGGAAATCCATCAAAGCCGCAAAAATACAATACAAAAACAAAGTTGAAGAAAAAATACAACACCAATGATGCAAGAAGCATGTGGCAGGGAATCAATAACATCACAGATTTTAAAGGGAATAAACCAGCTACTGTGAACACGCCTCTACGCCTCTCTACCGGATGAGCTTAATAACTTTTATGCTCATTTCGAGGCTCACTGCCCACACAGAGCGCGCTCCCGCAGCTGCTGCAGAAGAGGTGAGTGCACTCTCCATCTCTGTCGCGGATGTAACCCTATCCTTCCAACGGGTGAATATCCGCAAGGTTGTGGGTCCTGATGGCATCCCAGGCCGTGTGGTCCGAGCAACAGACATTTTCAACCTCTCCCTCTCTCTGTCTGTGGTTCCCTAGTGCTTCAAAAAATCCACCATTGTGTCCATACCAAACAAAAATAAAATCACATGCTTGAATGACTGGAGGCCCGTTGCTCTTACACCGACCTTCAGCAAGTGTTTTGAGAGACTCATCAGAGATTACATCTGCTCTGTGCTGCCTGCCTCACTGGATCCGCTACAATTTGCATATCGTAGCAACCATTCTACAGATGATGCGATTGCTTTCACCCTACACACTGCTCTCATTGCTCAGCTCAGCATTTAACACCATAGTGCCTGCTACACTTGTTGTGAAGCTCCAGACTCTGGGACTAAACAGATCTCTGTGCAGCTGGATCCTGGACTTCCTGACAGGCAGAAGTCAGGTGGTAAGAATAGGCAACAACACTTCATCCCCGCTGACCCTCAACACTGGTGCTCCTCAGGGGCTGTACTCCCTGTACACACATGACTGTGCAGCCACACACAGCTCCAATGTCATCATCAAATTCGCTGATGACACAACAGTGATAGGTAGGCAGCGCTTGTGTGGCGGCCGTGGAGATCTTGTGCAGGAGGAAAAGTTTGTCCGTGTTTATGTCTATCGTGCGGTGCGATTATGAAAATTACCTACTCCAGAGATGAACTACTAAATATCAGTGCGACATCATCCCTTAGTTGCCGCCCTAAATTGCTGGGTCTTTATTCGGATATCCTCAGAATCTCAACGGATTGTAGCCCATACAAACACTCGAGAGCTCGTCCATGGAGGCTACTCCCCCGCAGCAGAGCGAGGGGTAATCGAGCCGGCTGCCGTCGCCGTTTGGAGAAGAAAGGGTTCCGTGCATCTTTACCTGGGCTAGTACTGGCTAACGTGAGATCACTCAGCAACAAGCTGGATGAGCTCCAACTTCGGTTGGAGACGGACAAGGATTATTCCGATATTGCTGCGTTCTGCTTGACGGAAACCTGGCTTCACTCCAATATTCCTGATTCGGCGGTGAACCTACCCGGTTATCGGCTCTTTAGAGCGGACCGCGAGGCAACAGCCACCGGGAAAAACAAAAGGCGGAGGTGTCTGCTTTTATGTGAGTAGCGAGTGGTGTAGCGATTTAACAGTCATTGCTGAATTATGTTCCCCCGATCTGGAATTGCTGGCCATACACTGCAAACCTTTTTACTCACCTAGGGAAATATCATCCATTATTCTTGCATGTGTTTACGTTCAGCCACAGGCTCATTCCGACACACAGCGCAGCAGCTTTTAGCTGATCATATTACAGAAGTGGAGAATAAGTTCCCTAACTCCACTGTAATTGTCATGGGTGATTTCAACCACACTGATCTGAGATCTGAACTTCCAAAATACCATCAGTTAGTGCGTTGTGCCACCAGGGGAGAACGGACTCTTGATCACTGCTATTCTTCCATCAAAGAGGCATATCGTGCTTGTGCGCGTGCGCCTCTAGGCAATGGCGATCATGCTGTGATTAAACTCATCCCCACATACCGGTCTCTACTCAAAAGACACAAACCGATTAAGAGGGTTGTACGGAAATGGACACCCGCTGCAATTGAAACACTGCAAGCCTGTTTTGACATTACAGACTGGGAAACTATTAAATTGGCATGCAATAACTTTGATGAGTATGTAGACACATGCTCGTCCTACATCTACTTCTGTGAGGAACTTTGCATTCCCAGACAATCTATTGTCATTTATGGGAATAGTAAGCCATGGTTCAATAAGGAAGTAAGGCTACGGAGGAGAGAGAAGGAGGCGGCCCACAGGAGCAGAGACAAGGCTGCCTACACCAAGGCCAAAATACACACTCAGCAAAGCCATCCAGCATGCTAAGAGGCTGTATAAGGCCAGGATTGAACAACAGGTCGGAGATAAGAACATCAGAGCTGTCTGGAAGGGCCTACAATCTGCCACGGGCTACAAAAAGCCCCCCCCACCAGCCTCCAACGACCCCAATCTACCAGATAAGTTCAATGTGTTTTGCACTAGGTTTGAAGTCCCGCGTGGGTCCCCCCACTCTATCCCCCCTGCCCCCCTCTCCACTGCCACCACCACCACCACCTCATCTGCACCATTTGTCATCACAGAGCATGAGGTTCGGAGGCTTTTTAAAGGTCAGAACATCAGGAAAGCATGTGGTCCAGACATGGTGTCACCTGCTTCCCTTAGGCACTGTGCCAGTGAGCTGACCACAGTATTTACGGACATTTTTTATCAGTCATTAGAACTATGCCGAGTACCTGCCTGCTTCAAATCTGCTGTCATCATTCCGGTGCCGAAAAAGCCCCAGATCACCTGCTTAAATGACTACAGACCGGTTGCTCTCACCTCTGTAGTCATGAAAGTATTTGAACGCTTGGTTCTCTCTTATCTCAAAGCATCTCAAAGCATCCACTGAACACCTCATGGAGCCTCTTCAATTTGCATATAGATCCAACCGCTCAGTTGATGATGCAATCAACATTGCACTTCACTTCATTCTACAACACCTGGACAATCGGAACACATACGCAAGACTCCTGTTTGTGGATTACAGCTCTGCCTTTAATACCATCATCCCTGACCTCCTCCACAGCAAACTGAACCATCTGAATATTCACCCCCTTCTCTGCTCATGGATTACAGACTTTCTCACCAACAGGACTCAGTATGTCAGGCTGGGCCCACATCTCTCACAGCCCCGCACAGTCAACACTGGTGCTCCCCAAGGTTGTGTGCTGTCCCCCTTGTTATTCTCACTGTACACCAACGACTGCACCTCTGGAGGCCCTTCGGTCAAAACCATCAAATATGCGGACGACACCACCATAATAGGCCTCATCTCCAACAACGACGAGTCAGCCTACCGCAAAGAGGTCAGTCTCCTGGTGTCCTGGTGTGCAGTCAGTAACTTGGAGCTTAACATCAACAAAACAGTTGAGATGATAGTGGATTTCCGCAAAAAGCCCCCGACTCATCTTCCTCTGGTCATCAATAACTCATCTGTGTCTGTGGTAGAGCACTTCAAGTTCCTGGGCACAACCATCACTAACACACTCAAATGGGACAATAACATCTCCCAACTAGTGAAGAAAGGCCAGCAGCGCCTGTTCTTCCTTCGCCGCCTGAAAGGACTACGGCTCAGTCCCTCCATCATGGTACAATTCTACAGAGCGGTCATTGAGAGTGTGCTAACATCCTCCCTCACGGTCTGGTTTGCCTCTGCGTCAGCCCGCGCAAAGGCCAGGCTACAAAGAGTCGTCCGGGCAGCAGAGCGGATCATCGGCTGCCCCCTGCCCCCCATTATGGACCTGTACAGCTCCAGGTCCATTAACAGAGCTGTGAAGATTGCGGCTGACCCCTCTCATCCTGCCAATAGTCTGTTTAATCTTCTCCCCTCTGGAAAGCGGTATAGGGCCTTTTTGCCCAAAACATCACGCCACCGCCACAGTTTTTTCCCCCAAGCAATAGACCTCCTAAATGACTCTTAAATCTTGGAATTCATGGCACTTTATTTATTTAACTCATCACTTTTTACATTCATATTAACGTATCGCTTATAATGTCTCTAATTGTCCTTGTATTGTGTTTTTTTTATTTTTATTTTATTTTTTTTCGCTTTTACTGTGTTGCCTGCATGGAGAAGACCAAATCAAATTCCTAGTATCTGTATACATGGCGAAATAAAGTTGAATTGAATTGAATTGATAGGCCTGATCACCGACAACGATGAGACAGCCTACAGGGAGTAGGTGAGCAGCCTGACTAAATGGAGTCAGGAGAACCATCTCTCACTCAACATCGACAAGACCAAGGAGCTGGTGGTGGATTTCAGGAGACAGAGCAGAGAACACACACCTATCACCATCGACAAGACACCTGTGGAGCGGGTAAACATCTTTAAGTCCCTTTAAGTTAACATCAGTGAGGATCTCACCTGGTCTACACACACTGATGCAGTGCTGAAGAAGGCACATCAACACCTCTTCTTCCTGAGACGGCTGAAGAAGTTTGGAATGAGCCCCAGCATCCTCAGATCATTCTACACTTGCACTATAGAGAGCATCCTGATGGGCTGCATCACTGCCTGGTTTGGAAACAGCACCTGAAAAGTGAAAAGTGTCATGCGAACTGCCAGCCACATTGTTGGAGGTGAGCTTCCCTCCCTCCAGGACATCTACACTAGGAGGTGTATAAGGAAATCCCGGAGGATCATCAGTGACTCCAGCCACCCATCCCACAGACTGCTCTCTCTGCTGCCTTTAGGAAGATGTCTCCGCAGCATCCGATCCCGCACTAGCCAACTGAGGGATAGCTTTTTCCCTCAGGCTATCAGACTAATGAACAGTCAAAACTAATACACCCTACAGCATACTCCCACAATATGGTATGCCACACACTGCACTTTAACTTCAACAGTTCAAAACTGGACTATACATACACACTGCATTTAATACAATAATCTATCTGCTACCAGGAAAACATACAACAAATCAGAATCATTAGTATTCTAGTAGTCTATAGTACATGTTAGTTCAGATTTAATGACAGAAAAAGTGAAAAAAAAGTGAAAAAAAATTAAAAATAAATCAACACCTGTTTCTTACTTATATATTCAAGTTATATTCAAACACAATTTCCATTTTTTTCAGTTAAAAATATGAAAGTGAAAGTGAAAGTGAAAGTGACGTGACATTCAGCCAAGTATGGTGACCCATACTCAGAATTTGTGCTCTGCATTTAACCCATCCGAAGTGCACACACACAGAGCAGTGAACACACACACACCGTGAACACACACCCGGAGCAGTGGGCAGCCATTTATGCTGCGGCGCCCGGGGAGCAGTTGGGGTTCAGTACCTCGCTCAAGGCCACCTCAGTCGTGGTATTGAGGGTTGGAGAGAGCGCTGTACATTCACTCCCCCCACCCACAATTCCTGCCGGCCCGAGACTCGAACTCACAACCCTTCGATTGGGAGTCCGACTCTCTAACCATTAGGCCACGACTTCCCCAAGTCGTGGCCTAATGGTTATTGTCGTTGTTTTAAAAATTACATGGTGATGTAAGCAGATAAATGACTGAATAAGTACATTTCTTAAAAACAAAACAAACATCAGCAATAATAATCTGAGAGGCTGTATGAATTCCAAGGTATTTTTTTAACTATTTCCTTATATATTACACAATAACAAAACAAGATAAAGTTAGTTATTCTAGAAAATAGCATACTGATATAGGAACAGACTTGTAGCAGAACTAACTTTATCCTGCAATTACATAATTTCAGTTTCTTGTAAGGTCTATTACTAAAAATCAAGTGAAGCATTAGTTCTGGCAGGTCACGTTAGTGAAGCTCACATCAGCTGATCTCCATCTACCTACTGATAGCTTTCAGTTACGTGACCGTCTTGAAGACCTGGAGGGCAAAACATCCATCGAACTGCAGCACAAGCTTATCAATTTTCCATCTGTTTCACAGCTGCAAATATTTAGATCACCTCTCAAAACAATAAAACCACAGTTTGTGAACAAAATGCAAGTTTTGGCCATTTGCAATCCATATTAAGCACCCGCGGCAATATTTCAATCATTAAACAGTGCAACAAACATTGTAAAAACACTTAAAGTGCCTTAATATTGTCACGCCCCTGGCTACATTATGTTGTGTTTTCCCTGTGTTCCGTGTCCCATGTTGATCGTGTCATTATGTTCAGATGTGTCTTATCAATTACCGTCTTTAACGTTCCCCTTATAAGTTGCATTCTGTTCAGTGTTTGTTTGTCCGGTCTCGTTGATGCGTATGTGTGTTTCTGCCTTCTCCCTGTGGATTACCCCATGTGGATTATTAAAGACTTTGTATCATCATCTTCCTCGTTATGTGCTTCTATCCCGCACAACACCGTAACAGAAGACTGGACCGTGAAGAAGTAAGCAGCATGTTTCCCCGCATTTTGGTTTTTCCTTTTTGTCAGTTTTTGTTTTATGTTATGGATGATCCTGCCGTCTTCCTCCTCCTGCTGGAGCAGAGGAGCCTTTCCCTTAAGGATCATACAAGACTTTTTGTGGAAATCGGCAACCATACCCATTACCCGGACTACTGCCTCTGCACTTTTTACAAGACCAGCCTGAATGACGAGTGCAGAGCGCGGTTGTCCGGAGATGGTCCTCGGGGGAATTTTGCCACCTTTGTGGATTGGGAGCTGTTGTCCTGTGGATCACCTCTGACTGTGGACATTGCAGACGACACCAGCCCCACTCCGAACCCAGAGCCCAGCCCACCATCTCCCCACTGCGCGGAGCTTAAGCCAGAGTCCACTGCTGACGGAGAGCCAGAGCCCACCGCAACCGACGAGCCATCGCCATTGACTGCGCCAAAGCTGAGGATCTCCGTGGAGCCAGAGGCTGTAACGTCAGAGCAGGTGCGTGAGCCAGCAACACTGCCTGCCACGAGGGAGACAGCCACTGACGGTGTGAGCACGGAGAGAAGCTCTGCCCCTGCACAATGGCTGAGGGTGAGCTGGGTATGGAATGCCAAAAGGGCCAAAACTAGGAGGATGGTCTCATTGACTGGGAATCTGATCTGGGGATCGAACTGCCCCCTCTCCTCTCTCCATTGTCCGCTGTCCCCGTCCAGCCCTCCTTCGTCCATGGTTCCCTCATCCAGCCCTGAGGGGGCTTCCGATTCTCCAGTGACTGCTCCTAGAATGTGCCCGCTCCTCGAAAATGTCCACCCTCTCACTCGCTCCGGCCTCCTCCACCGCTGTCGTCTGGCAGCCTCTCTGCTCGCCCTCAGCCCACCATCATTGCGGTGCGAGCCCTGAGGGACTGCCATCCTCCAGCGTCGCCATGGTCGGAGTTTCCCTCACCTCTGCCTCTTGCCTCAGAGGCCTGGACTCTGCCTTGGCCTGTTGAGCTCTCTGCTCCACCATGGCTCCTAGCTCCATCCTTTCTGTCATAGCCCGGCAGTCCACAATCACCGCCTGGCTCCCTCGTTCCTCCGGCTCTGCCTTGGTCTGTCGTCGACCATCCGCCGCCCCGGGACTCCACTCCTCTGGCTCCGGCTCATCCCTCCGTCCCTCAGGCTCTGTCAGGCTCCTCCTTCTCTCTGGCTCCACCTCAGTCCTTGGTCGCTCTGGCTTTACTGCGGGCTTCCGGATCCTCAGTGTTGCCCTGGCTCATTGGCTCTCTGTCTCGGGCTCCTCCTCCATCTACTCCGCCACCATTGGTCGGCCCCCTGGAGTCATCAGCCTTTCCTCCTCCATGGCTCCTCCCTCCGTCACCTCCACCGTGGGCCACCATCATGGCTGTGGCCTGGGTCCTGCCTGGCTCCTTCTCCTGCTCCAGCTCCCTCCTGTAGTCTTCCTGGCTCCTTCCTTCATCGTCACCTTCCTGGATTCTGTTGGTCATCTCCTCCCGGGGGTCCGTCCTACACCGGAACCTCCTCCTTGGTTCCCACCCAGTTCCCCCCATCTGTTGTTTCATGGTGTGAGGTCGCACCTTCTGGGAGGGGGGAGTAATGTCACGCCCCTTGACTCATTATATTGTGTTTTCCCTCAATGTGTTCCATGTCCCATGTGGATTGTGTCATTATGTTTAGGTGTGTCTTGTCAATTACCCTCTTTATTGTTCCTGAAGTGTCGTCTGCTGTGGATCTGAAGAATTACACTCAGTCTCTGGGTTTTGTTTCCAGAAGATAGACTTTATTTCAGAGAGAAACAAAGCCGAGAGGTTCTCTGCGAGAAGATCTCTCGAATGTTATGTGGTATCTCCTTATATACAGCGTATACAGGGCGTTCCAAATATTTCATATAGTTTTCCTTATGCTTACAATTTGATTCCTCCCTAGAGAGAAGGGGCCCCTAGACTTGTTATGGTAAAGAGAAAGGCCCGTTTGTATGTTTTTCCAGATGTTTCTCACAGGCTATATGATTATAATGGAATAATAACTGTATATATGGCTAGATTCACCTTGATTATATTTGATTAATAAAAAAATCTTATTAATAAAAATATTCTACATTCCCCCTTTGAGACTTAGTAAGTCTCACATTTGTTTATTTTTATCCAGAGTGCTACTACATAATTCAGTCTTATTAGTTAACACTATCTAGTGACTAAATAAGTCACACTGTATTATCACCAATGACTAGATTATGGAATTCCACTCTGAAGGGGGAAACAGGACCAAACATTTCCTTCCACACTTGACTAGGAGGGAGTAAAAGATCCAGGCTCCCTTAACCCCTTTTTAATAGAAAACAATGTTATAAGCATGAGCGTGCAATTGGTTCAGCACTTGCCTGTGGTTGTTACAGTTATGTATAAAAGACATAAAAATACATACAAAACATAACAGATTGAATATCACAAGATTATAATAGTTGATCTTCAGCCCAGATACCTTAAGCATCTTAGAGGGCTACCCTTGAGAAGAAGTTAGGCTAGCACTTACACCCAGGGTATGGTTCATCTTTAGACCTCTTCATTGTCCTCATTAAAGTCACTAGAACAATCATCAAAAGTTTGCTCATTTAAGTTTAATTTGTTTAGCCATCCTTCATAATATTCCTCCAGGCTCCTTTCTGTGGCCTAATGGTTAGAGAGTCGGACTCCCAATCGAAGGGTTGTGAGTTCGAGTCTCGGGCCGGCAGGAATTGTAGGTGGGGGGAGTGCATGTACAGTTCTCTCTCCACCTTCAATACCATGACTTAGGTGCCCTTGAACAAGGCACCGAACCCACAACTGCTCCCCGGGCGCCGCAGCATGAAATGGCTGCCCACTGCTCCGGGTGTGTGTTCACAGTGTGTGTGTGTGTTCACTGCTCTGTGTGTGTGCACTTTGGATGGATTAAAATGCAGAGCACGAATTCTGAGTATGGGTCACCATACTTGGCTGAATGTCACGTCACTTTCACTTTTTCACTTTCTTAATATAGGTATTTGATTATCATTGGTTCTGTTGAGCTGATATCATTATCACTTTTGTTCAAAGGTTGAAAAGTCAGTTGAAGGGAAGTCAGGTTGCTTTCTATTGGTTGAGTCTGGATTTGCATTATTAGGTCCATTAGGCATAGGATGGTCTTCAGAACTGTTATCAGACTTATTCTCTTTTCTCTCCTGTTCATCTGACAGGAGGAAAGGAGCTCCTTGTGGATCTTTTTTTGTGCTCTCGTCAGTATGCACTTCATCATGTGTCTCTGGTTTCTCCTCGTTACTTTTTCCTGCATTTTCTGCTTGTCTGTTTTCTTTTCCTCCGTCTTTACAGTGGTTTAGATGATACCAGGTTGTGCCTCCCTCCACTTGGACTGCTGTTGGAGTAGCTCTCACCACTTTGTAGGATCCATCTCTCCTGGGCTCATTCCATTTTCTCCAGAATATCCTCAGATATACTTGGTCACCCGGAACAACTGGACATGCAGTCTCTGTTTCCTCTCTGGGCTCTTTTATTTTTTTCCTGTAAATAGATAGCTTTATGTATGCCAGTTAATTTCTTCATATAAGATCAAAGTTTAATTTATACTTGTTCTAAAGGCGGACCTCTACAATATGGCACAGGCATGGGTCGACCCGTAAGCATTTCATGCGGTGTTAAGTGCATGCTCCTGTTAGTTTGCATGCTATAGCTCATTAGTGCAAGAGGTAATGCATCAATCCAATTAGGTTAGTACTTTCACATATATTTATTTTTTTTATTTTGGCATAGTTCTGTTTAATTTTCCTTATCACTTCCCCCCTTGCACAATGGTCAAAACCATGCACATCTGCAATAAGAATATTCAAAAGTGAAGTAATTGCAACAATGTTTCCTTCATGTGTACACCAGATCTCTTGTGAGTCTTTTTTATCTCCCCTTCTGTGACACATTGATTGTTCATAGGGGCCTGCTTGTTGTTGAATTCAAATTATATCATCCAATTGAGGTTTAGGTTTGATAAGTACTAAAGGTGCTAATACTGTAAGTCTTTTCATCATTGGTCCTAAATCTTTTGCTTCCCAATATTTTTCTACATATACTGCAATATGTGGGACAGAATTAGTTACACTGAACCATTTTTTAGCAAATTCACCATCTGGTATATTTGAAGCTGCTCCCTGTTTACCTATTATGTTGTACTGGGAGACTATCTCAATTTGCTGTCCTTTTGTTTCTTTCTGCCATTTTTGTTCTATTTTTTTCATCCCTCTCTGGATCATATATCATTGTGCAATGAAATTCTGATTTTGGTAGCTGTGCTTCAGGGATTTGTGTTTTAATAAATGTTCCCCACTTATTGACTGTGTGTCTCACATCTTGTTCTATCTGTCCTATCCAATAGACATTTGCTTTTGGCTCTGCAACTATCATTTGTGTTTCTGTTCCTATTGCGTGAATATATATGTTCCTTCTGGAGAATACCAAATTTGTAGCCCTAATATACATAATGCATCTCTTCCTAACAAATTGATAGGCATCTGATTTAATACTAGAATGGGCATTTTTATACTTTGATTTTTTTGTTTTTAGACACACTGGAACTGTTATTGGAATTAATTGCATTTTTCCTGAGAATCTAAATTTTCCAGACAAGGGGAGATGTGAGGCATATTTTACATTTAAACAGGTATAGAGGCAGCACCTGTGTCTAACATCATGGATGTGGCTTTTCGTTATATTTTAATTTGCATAATAGGCTCTTGATCAGCTTTATTTGTTAAAATTGGAAGCTGAATCTCCCCTTTAGGATTCTCTGGGAACCCCTAATAGCCTGGATTGGGACCTCCCCAAGGGTTTACTGGGCCCTGTACTGTACCTCGGTTAGGCTGTTGCCAGCTCTCCTCCCTTCCACCCTGAGGGTATTGTTGCCATGAATAGGTGGGACAGTCATTTTTATTATGTTCGGGCTGTCCACAGGCCCAGCACACACCTGGAGGACCAGTATAAGGCTTGCCTCTTCCTCTCTGGTCTTTTTTCTCCATGCCATTGGTCCTGGCTGTTGAGTATAAACATTAATTTATGGGCACAGGGATCGGGTGTGCGTTTGGAGGGACTGCTGTAAGTGGGCTTGACTGAATAGTTGGTTACGGAGCACTTACTGGAGACATCATTGTCATTTGTTCTGCTTCTGCATTTTTTATTAAAGCTTGAATCTTTTTCTTATTTTTCTTTGTTAGTTCTTCAAGCTGTAATTTATTTAGTTTATGCTGTAGCTCTTTCTCTTGGCTTTTGAGTTTGTGTTCTTTTTTTCTGTATTGTTTCATTGCATGAGACACATGGTCACAAAACTCTTTGTGTGTTTTAGAATTTAAACCGATCACATCCTCCAGCCTGCTCTTTACAGCTGGTGGCATAGTATCAATCACAGCATGTCTAAACAATGTTGCCATTAATGGGTCTCTTTCTGGATCCCCTTCAGTTTCTTGCTTCCACCTTTTCAGCTGTTTCTGAACATATGTGGTTGGATTTTCTGTGTCTCCGAGCTCTTGTCCCTTCAATGATTTCGGGTCCAGTCTGATCAGGTACTCTGCACGCAGTGCCTGCCACACTGCTGGACGAAATGCATGATAGGGTGCTCCGCACCCTGCCACACTGCTTAACAGAATGTTTAGAGTAGTTGTTTGAAGAATTTCATCCATCTTTGCCCCTCCTACAATTTTATCCAGCAAAGCTTTAATGTCTCCCACAGCCAAAAGTTTTCCCATAGTTTCTTCCTCAAACACCCTGATCCACTTTCCAGCCCCCTCATGAATATCTGGAAGGCGATTGTCAGCCCCTTGAGGTCCTGCGAAGCCCAGGGGACATAATATATATATTATTGTTTTGTTATTTAAAGGGCGCACTAGTAACATGCGCCAGAGGCGGCTCCACAATGCACTTATTACACACACAGGGACATGTAGCAGCACACAAACATGCCAAATATTACAAATTAAAGGATTACAATGTAAAATATTATTATTGTATAGAGCTACATGTCATAACGGGTAGTCATCACTTATATCAGAATTAGGCTACCTCACACACGAGCAGCTCTGTTTCCTCTGTGGAGACGCATTCAGTCTTTGCGCCAGTACCATTAGTACTAGACACAGCTTCATAAGTACTGACACTAGATCTGAAATAAATTAATTATTTTTAAACATCCTTTATCATGGCATTATCATCAAGAACACATCGGAAACCATCGTGAAGCACTGCCACACAAGGGTGGGGGGGGGGCATTAGCAAGATTTAGAAAACCTCACCACTCACAACAACCCACCACTACTCTCACCCAACTCCCAGCATGCAACAGAGAGAGAGAGAGAGAGAGAGAGAGAGAGAGAGAGAGAGAGAGAGAGAGAGATAAAAGTAACATATGATACTCTGAATCTCAAGAGAGCTGTCAGTGCATTTCAGGTAGGACCTCATGAATCTAATGAAATTCTAGTTTGATGACATTTGACTGACCAGTAGAGATGTTTTATATAATGTTACACTGTAAAAATAGGAAGCCAATGTATTGGGTTAATATTAAGGAATTTTCTGTATTGATTTTTAACAGGTGTTTTTCCCATATTTTGTATTGCACCTTGTATTATGTTTTAACTTTAACAGAAAAAATCATGGGAGAAAATTGCCAGTATCTTTCCACGCATATTTGTTTGTTGGTTTGTTTGTCACGGAAAATCTCTTAGCCTTTCTCTTTGGTCATTTTATACAGCTGATCCGTTACATTTTACCCATGTTCATAACAGAACAAGAAAAATAAAATTGAAAACAACACATTATATTTACAGTACAAAAAAAAGTGAAACTGAAAGTACGTCTCTCATTCGGCACATACACACTTAAAAATAAACTTGCTTCACGATGCCATATGAAGAACCTTTTTGTGTAAATGGTACCATAAAGAACCCCTTTAACTTCTGTTTCACAAAAGGTTCTTTGTGGCAAAAGAATGTTCTTCAGATTATAAAAAGGTAAGAAAGAGTGTTTCTTTAAAGAACCTTTGACTGAATCTTTCTTCTGTGGCATCGCTGTGAAGAACCTTTTAAGCACCGCTATTTTTAAGAGTGTATACAAATTTTTACATATTTACAATGTAACACGTGACCCTGGACCACAAAACCAGTCATAAGAGTTCATTTTAATCTTATCATAATCTGAAGGCTGGATAAATAATCTTTCTGTTGATGTATGGTTTGTTAGGAGAACAATATTTGGCCGAGATGCAAAATCTACGTAAATCTGGAATCTGAGGTTGCCAAAAAAATTAAGTTTGGTAACACTTTAGAATAGGAAACACTTATTAATTATTAACTATGACTTTTCCCTCAATAAATTCCTAATTTGCTGCTTATTAATAATTAGTAAAGTAGTTGTTAAGTATAGGTATTGGTTAGGATTAGGGATGTAGAGTAAGGCATTAATATGTGCTTAATTAGTACTAATAAATGGCTATTATTCTAGTAATAAGCATGCTAATAAGCAACTAGTTAAGAGATCCTAAAATAAAGTGTTACCTTAAGTTTTTATATATTTACGGTAGGAAATTTACAACATATCTTCATGGAACATGATCATTAGTTAATATCCTAATGATTTTTGGCATAAAATAAAAATTAATAATTTTGACCCATACAATGTATTTTTGGCTATTGCTACAAATATACCCCAGCGATTTAAGACTGCTTTTGTGCTTCAGGGTCGCATTTGTTGTATAAATTTTAAGGTTATTTTTTATGATGATTTTTTGTTTAATGGTGGTATTTTGTCACATGTGCAGAACTGTGTGCTGGTGGTCACGCTGAACAAACAGATTGATCAGTTGTCCATTTAAATTGAGCAGTGTAACTTTTTCCATGTATACTTGTATTTGTATTTGTATTTGTATTTGTACTTGTATTTGACAGCATTTTACATTGATGATGAACAGGCTGCGATGTAGTATTTTGTGTGCGTGAGGAGTTCTTAATTTATCAAAACAACTTAAAATACAACATCATTTTTGGTCATACACATAAGAGTCAGACATTATTCAAAAATGTAAAGGGTCTATTTTTATTTGTGTAGCCTACACTCACAACAACAACAAAACACAAAATGTTTAATTCATACATTTTATCACATGTATAAATAAATTATATATATATATATATATATATATATATATATATATATATATATATATATATATATATATTACATTTTATCACAGCTACACTAAACAGTGGAATACTTCAATAAGGCTAGTATTCAACCCTACAGTAATGACCATAGACAATGGACCTTTTTTTTTTTTTTTTTTGCTAATGTGATCATCGCACCTTAACTCTTTTCTTGTTTTCTCTATTTTAGCATCTCAGTGTGACCATGGAGGATACAAATAACTACAGTGATCCTGACATCTCCAACACATCTACTGAAAAATATTTATATTATCCATATATAGATAGAACACATTTTCCTTCATATCATTCTTCAAGTACCTATGTAAGACTGAGTATCTTCCTCATCACTAGTGTTTGTGTGGGTCTGCCAGCTCTGGTTTGGGCTTGTCGTCTTCTGCACCTTCACAGAAAGATCAGAGGCCAAATCTCATCCTTGGTCCTCCTCCTCAGTGACCTGATACAACTGCTCCTCAATATATATATATAGTGACACAAATACTGACACAATTATACTGGATCCCTCAGCTTTTCCAGTTTTGGTCAGGGTTACATTGGTGTGGTTTTCAGCTGCATCAGCTAGTGGCTCTAGAGGGGGTTCTGACTCTGAAATATCCGCTGGGGTCCACTCGTGTTTTCTCACACCCCTGTTATTTCATACTCGTCATCCTTGTGTTTGTCTTTTCTGTACAGAGTGCTTTCATTTTTTTCATGGATCCATTTGTAAATATGAACACTTTATTATTCAATATTGGCACAAGTTTGGTTTCTCTGTGTTTATTGACTGTAACATTTATAATCACATGTAAAGCCTCTTCCGCTGCTGTCAGCAAAAACACAGGTTCAGTGTTCACTGTTGCCCTTTTTACCTTTGTAATGCTGTACTTACCTTTCTTGTTGTTCACCTGTGTGAACTTCTTTACAGGTGAAGTCCCTATGTCTTGGCATGTGACGTCTGTCTGTTTGATGAGTCTGAGAGTGATTTCAGACCCTCTTCTGTGTGTTTTGATCTGCAGAGGATGTTCAGACACCACAAACACACACAGAACCCAACGCTGATGAGACTTCAGTTAGATTTTAAAAAAAGTGTCTTTTTAGATGCATTATTTGATGTGATAGAAAGAAACAGGCTATTTTCTCAAGGAAGTTAAATTACTTGGCTGACTCTTAACTTAAAAAATACTTTAACAATGAAATGCATGCCTTATGTATTAGTTTTAAGTGTAATTAATTTTCCATTAAAATATTTGCTACACTTTAATTATTTACTCATGGTAATAGAGTAGAAATTACAAATAGAGAAATTTCAAAGGATACATGTTGAGTTTGAGTGTGTGTGTGTGTGTGTGTGTGTGTGTGTGTGTGTGTGTGTGTGTGTGTGTGTAATAAAGTCGCTTTGTATTATTCATTATTAATGTAACTAATGTGACTACAAAGAAGGTACAAATGCTGTCACTGGTGTGGTACCCCTTTAAAATATACTATTCTGTACAATTTAGGTAATAATATGTACATTTAAGGTAATAATATTCACACTTTAGGGGTAAATAAAACATGTGTTTTGTCTTTTTTCTACTGCTTTTTTTTCTGAGTGTAGTTAAATAGTTTTGACTACTAAAACTTTTGGGCATCATTCACTGTGTTTAGTAAGGCACTGAAAGTTTTGAGGGATTCTTCCAGGATAAATTGAAAATTATTTGAAGCTTCGCCACATTTGACACCACAGTGCCACCTTAAGGTGGACTTGATTCTCTGCTATCACTGTACTTTTCACTGTAATGAACTACACCAAACCATATGATGTTTGTGTTGCAGTGAGATGAATGTAATGTGAATATCACCCCAGTGACATTGGCACATTTACTTTGGTTGTCATACTTTGTATGATTTCTGGTTGAACATTTTTTGAATAATTTTCCAGAATGGACATTCAATCTGACAGCAGTCTTTTCAGATATTCTCAGATACTCTCTCCAAACCCATCAGTAGTGACGGTCGCTCTCATGATGTTTCCAAACCTTTGCAAATCTTTTGTTTAGAATCATTGGTTCAGAACTCTCATGAAACACATGATTTCAGCAGATGAGGCTTCACTTTATCACTATTTCTAAACAATTTAAAATGTCAATGACTTGCCGCTAGGTGGTGCTGATTTCATGGCAAACATATGAACCAGTGTCTAATATGGTTTTAACTGATCTCAGGTCAGTTTTATGTATTTTTTTATTGCTGCATGGTCAGTGCTCTCTTCAGGACACCTTGTGAATCAAATTATGTGAAAACCCAGCAGATTTTACTATAAAGATTAGGTAGAACAGAACATTTATATTTCTGTCAATACCAGAAACATCTGTGCCATAGCTACTGTTTTGTTTGTTTGTTTTGTTTTCTTTTGTTTTCTTTCAAAGCAGGAGAAATGAATTTAAATTGAAAATTAAAAAGACTGAGAGACGGTAATTGCATGTTAATGGTTTGATTAGTAAAGACCCTAACTAAAAGAATACAGACAGTAATATTTGGTACATTTAAAGTACATTTAAAATATTACACTCTTGTGAAAATATTTCCAATTGTTTTGTAAAAGATATCATGTTATTATGTTGTGGCCAAGATCTAATTGTTCTAAATGTCTGTTTGACCAGCAGGTGTCGCCAGCATGAGGTGTTTTGAATGCTTTGAAACTGAAATGTAAACATATGGCTTCAAAGAAAATCTAAAATTCTAGCAAACTGCTATTCCTTGAATCAAGAGCTCTGTCTTTTATATGCCCATAAAGAAGTTGCACAGTGCACATTTCAATACTAAAAGAAACATGGGCATAGATTGCCAATAACAGATTTGCATGGCCAAGGTGTGAGAAAGCAGCTGTCCTTTTATTGTCCAAATCCATAATGTATGAGACATATGCAGTTAACTTTCAATTACATGAAAGATTCACATGTACTGTATTTGTTAGGGTTAAATACGTTTTACATTTAAAAATGCAATCTGTCAGAAAAATGTTGTTGTTTTTGGTCTTTTAACTACAGGTGGTCAACTCTGACTACCATCAGTGTCAACTCTGTTTAGGGTTTTGCTTTAAAAAAAAATAAAAAGATAATTATATGTGTTTTATTGTTAACAAATTGATCAGAAGCTGATTAGCGTTAAAGAATTTCATTAATTTTTAAAGCTATGTTTAGAGAAAATGTACACCATGTTAGCAACTTTTTAGTTAAATGTGTTGATATTTGTACTCCAAAACAAAAAGTCTATATCTTAATAGGTTTAAAGTTGAATTAATGGATGAAGAGACTGAAGATCTCCCAGAGAAGACAGGGTTTTAAATTGTGTTACATTAGTTAACTGTGTACATTTGACCCAGAGTTTTCTGTTATACACTGATTTTCAGAATAAATATTTAAAATCTTACAAGTTTAAGATCAGCAAATACAGAAAATATTAAATTTGAAGTGTGTTCTATGAATATATATATATATATATATATATATATATTGTTTTATTTGTATATATATTTTTTTTTTTTTTTTTTTTTTAATTTTATTTTTTATTTTTCTGGTTAAAAATGAAATTATTATTAATATTATTATTATTATTTCAATCTGTGCCTGCACAAATCATGCCATCTCCCATGTCTGCATGATATGATTTGATCAAAACAAGATGACTACAATCCCTTAATAACATTTTTATTATTACCTTGTTGATGTTTTTTTTAATCTGCAGAGTTACATTTCATGTGATTTTATGACTCACTGTATCGACAAGCAAAACCACATCTTCCTACTCTGCACCGCTTGATAGCTAAATGCTAAAATGTTCCTTACATTTTCCTTAATGCCTAGTTTATTCAAGTTCATTTACTCACCCATCGTTCCAAATCCATATGATTTCCCTTCATCTTCGGAACACAAATGAAGACATTTTAATGAAATATATTTCTTAATCTTAATCCTTTTTTTTCTGTTCCTCCATTAATAGCCCGCACACCAAAACTTCAGCTCGGGTAAACGTGTAGCCTAATCCATATGAATTAAGCAGTTCAATTCAAGTCTTCTGAAGACACGCTGTCGCTTTATATAATGATGAACTGATTTAATTTAGGCTTTTATTACGAAATAAACAAAGATATCAACACAGTTTAACAAAAAAGAGCAGGACCTCAAACTTACTTACTTGACACGCGAGAACCAATGAGCGTCACGCATGCGCGTTTGATCATCAGCAACATTAAGTTTATTTTATTTTATTTTATTTTATTTGTGCCAGGTAAATACAGTCGATTAGCCATATTTGATGTGCTCTTTATGCACTTTTATCACTGTAAACCTAAAATGTCTGCTTTCTGGCTTGTTTTCATATTAACCCTATACATGCAGCTGTGTTTGCATTGCTTTGACTTTCTCTGTATCCCACCTTGCACGCCTCGATTGGTAGAGTATGTAGGCTATAATACCTGCACGTTATTGGTCAAACTAGTTCCTTACTAGTTACAAACTAGGCAGTTTAACAATCTCAGCCTGTCCTGGTCACCCTAAATAATGTTTAATATGTGAATAAAACCGAGTGGTTAGGCTCTTGCTTCTTCTTCTTCTGTAATGTATTTCAACTGCGGACCACCAGATGGAGACATGTAACATGTTTTCATGAACTAACGGTGAATAATGTGAACTGTGTCTGAGAAATAAGATCTAAAGGATTGTTTTAAATCAGTGAATTTAAGAAAGCGGCGTCACAATCTCAATATTATTAGTTCCTGGAGAATAATTCTGACAGTAAACTGAATTGTATGTAGCGGTTAATAGATAATTAGATTAACTAAATTCTTCTCGATCAAGTATAAAGCGCGAGTGAACCCTGAAGGTTCAGTGTTTGTGCGCGCAGCTGATGTCGGGAGTAACAGTGGAAACAGTGACTGAGACTCAGTGCGGCTCTTGTTCAGCAGATGGGAGGGACTGCATGCCTCTCTCTCTCTCTCTCTCTCTCTCTCTCTCTCTCTCTCTCTCTCTCTCTCTCTCCCTCTCTCTCTCCCTCCACCATCAAACTAACTCCTGCATTTCAGAAACTCCAGACTGAAGCGACGCTGTCTCGTTTGTCTGTGTGGATGTTTAAGAGCGATGTAGTCACTCCGGAGGCAGTGTGAAGTCATGGTGAGTCCAGCCCTGTCTGTCTGTTCACATTTTACATACATTCATTAAGACCACGCTTTATAAGAAACGAGTGTAAAATAAGGAAAACACAGGCGTTTCGTCTTAAAGAGACAGTAACAGAAGAGCTGCGATAGCTGATACAAAGTTGCAAAATTAATCTGTGAATACTTTTTATTTCTTTCTGCTGAATATTCTTGAATCAGTGTCTGTTTAGCCTCTTGTTTCAGACAGAAAGTATTCGGTCTCTCTTTGTTTGAAACGACAGTATGAATATGTGATCCTTGCAGAAATACTGACGGTCATAAACTGTCATTGCTTCGTATTTTTTATTTTTGGAAATCTGTGTTTGTATTAGCCATGTTATCAAACTAAATAAATGATATGATAAAACGATTCTAAAAGCAACAGATTTAAAGAGAACCAGTCTACAGTGGTCATATTAAATCCAGTGATTATTTTGGTGGAAATATGGTTACCATGGTAAATATGAACAAGGCAGGGGTGAGCAGGAAAGAGATGGAGGTGGGAATTCCCCTCATCCCATCTGAACTCATGAGGAAACTCTGCAGGACGCACGGATCTGGAACAAACCCAGGACTCTGATGACAAGACTCTGCTCAGGGCTCCTGGACTGTCTTCATGACTGTTTCATATCACTTTCACCCAGTAGAAGTGTAACGTTAAATGAATAAGAATGGGGTAGCTGAATGAAATAGATTTAGTCTGACATGAGATAAATATGCAATAGGAACGTAGAATTCAAAGTGAAAGTGAATTGCATAGTTGAATGAAACAGAATAATAAACATAATTTTTTGAGTGTAGTGTAGTGAAAATATAACAGAACGGAGCAGTAAAAAATAGTTACATTTAATTAAGGAAAGTTGAACCAATAGAGTAGAATAATTGAATAACAGAATAGCTTGGGGAAAAATATGAGTACAGTTCAGCAAATAGAATAAAGTTGTTGAAGAAGTTTGAAGTGAATCTTGAAATTGCATAGTTGTATACAAATAAAGTGGAACTAGCAGAATATAATACTTGAATAATATAAAATTGGATAGAGTGAACTAAAAGAATAGAAGTAAACTAAAACACGGAGAACATATAGAATTTAACCATTTTTAGGAGTGAAATAAAATAAATAAAAAAATAGTGAAAATACAATTGTAAAATATTATAGAATTAAGGGAAGTTAAACTAATTGAGTAGAATAACTAACAAAAATAGTTTAATTAATAATGAGTAAGGTTCAACAAACAGAATAGTGTAGTTGAAGAAGCCTTATAATAGAATTGCATAGTTGAATAAAATGAGTAGACTATAAGAGTTTTACATAAGATCATATAATAAAATAAAAGGATTAGAAGAGAATAGTACAGAATTGCATACAAAATAAATGGCACATAAAAAGAGTAAAGTGAAACAAATAGAATGGAATCTTTTGATAACTGTAACTGGTTTTCATGACTGTGAGCTGATTACAGACAGATAACACAAGATATACAGTAATAGAGTTAATAGAGTGACAGTAATGATGTTACTGCAGTGTTCTGGACGTCCTGCAGCAGACGCGTGTTACTGTCCATCTGTCAGCATGTATACAAATCATAACTGAGGCAGATGAGGGCCGAATGCTGATGTGACTTCAGCTGCTGCCAGTGTTTGGTGTGTGTGGGACAGGGTGGAGCCGTCTGGCTGGATATACAGAGACAGAGACAGAGAGACACACACACAGAGAGAGAGAGAGACACACAGAGAGAGAGAGACTGTTTTACTTTGAGAGAAATGAAAAGACATGACGGTGGTTTGGGTGAAGTTGCATTTTCCACATAAGACCTGAAATAGAGGGAGATGATTCATTTTCAGTTGGGAGAGGTGAGAGTGCATGGAAAAACACATCAATACACACACACACACACACACACACACACACATACACACACACACACACACACACACATACACACACACACATGCACATTTATTGATATAGCAGATGTTTTATCCAAAATGAACAAATTAAGATCCACAAATGAAGAACATCATAAGCAATTGGTCATAAAAGCTAATAAAATACGTAACGGCTATTAAAAAAAATAAAAAAATAACATTAGTACAAAGAGTAGAAGTGGAATGCAGAATAAAATAGGAGCATAAACATACATTGGCTTATATATTTGGGCACTTATATTATACTCAAACATGTCTGAATATCACTGCATTAGATTACAAACCCAAGTGATGTTTGTTTAAAAGACTGAATGAGTATGTTGCATTAGAAATGGTAACACAATAGTTACAGTGCACTGTGTGATGTTAGTGGATCACGTTCTTTCTTTCTTCTTTCTTTCATTCTTTATTTATTTTGAATACAAAAAAAAAGGAAGATAGATTTACATGTACAAAAAGGAGTAGGAAGAAGTAAAACTTATATACTCCTACCCCTTAAATTTCCTACTCTACTTCATTTGTAAATCAGTAATCTATGGAAATAAGCATTCAAAAGATCTATACACATTGATAAGGATACTGAGATGGCGCCGCCATGTTCAGACACCATCCTGGTCGCTCCGGTTAGACTGTGTTTTTATTTAATTTTTTACATAACATTACTCTCACCTTTTGCAAGCATAACATCAGCACTGATCACACATGACAGCAGAACACTTTTAAACATCAGAAACCAGTTTTCTCACCTGTTTTACGACGGTTTACCCAATGATCCAAGTTGGCCACCTGAGATTCTCCACACGACGAATGAGAACAATGGCTATGAGAGGGCTCCTCCGAGGCGACGAAACAGAAAACACAGAGGGAAACGTGCTGGGGTTCACAACAGACTGAGGACCAGAGCGCACAGTCCACCTTTACCCAGTACCCTGCTAGCCAGCATCCAATCACTTGAGAACAAGATGGATGATCTCAGAGCCAGGATAAGATTCCATTGGGACATAAGGGACTGCAACATAATCTGTTTATCAGAAACATGGCTGACCCCCTCGATACTGGACGAAGCTGTAACACCGTCTGATAGCTTCTCTGTTCTTCGGATGGACAGGACTGCAGAGGCCAGCAAAACCAGGGGTGGCGGGGTCTGTTTCATGGTCAACAACAAATGGTGTGACCCCAGGAACATCACCACTCTGTCGCGTTCCTGTTCGCCTCATCTGGAGCATCTAACGATCATGTGCCGCCCGTTCTATTTGCCTCGTGAGTATACACTGGTCATCGCCACGGCTGTTTACATTCCACAGAGATGGCCCTGTCTAAGCTCCATGATGTGCTTAGTGTCTGCTTAAACAACCACCCGGACGCTGCCATCATTGTGAGTGGGGACTTTAATAAAACCAGTCTTAATCATGTAGTGCCAAACTTTTACCAGCACATTTCCTGTCCAACCAGAGGGAGAATACATTGGACCACTGCTATTCTCAGTTCAAGAATGGATATAAAACTAGCTCGCTACCAGGTTTTGGTAAATCTGACCATCTTCCTCATACCGGAATACAAACAAAAGCTTGTGCAGGTAGTTCCAGAGAGGCGGGTGGTGAAACGCTGGTCCGCCCAATCAGAAGCAGTGCTACAGGAAGCGCTCGATGATGTGGAATGGGACAGGTTTAGGTCTAGTTCCACTAACATCAGTGAGTTTGCGGATGTATCTATCAGCTTTGTCGGCACTCTGGTTGAGGAGTTAACACAAACTATAACAATAAAAACTTTCTTGAATCAGAAACCATGGTTCGATAAATCAATCCAGGCAGCGGTGAATGCGTGCACGGCCGCGTATAATGCGGGGCTCGTGTCGGGAGGCATGAGCGGATAAAAAACTGCGTGTTACGCTCTCCGACGTGCTGTGAGAACCATTAAACAACGGTACAGAGAACGAGTGGAGTCTCATTTCCAACTGAATGTCTCCAGGCGCATGTGGCAGGGACTGAGAACTATCAGTTCTTTTAAAAGTAAACCCTCCGTTGCGGTGAGTGCTGACTCTTCACTAACCAATAAGCTGAACACCTTTTATGCACGTTTCGAAGCAAACCGCTCTGGCGATTATCAACAGTCTGCCGGCGTACACAGAGGAGAAGAACAGCTGCGTAAGTGACGCGTGCGCAATCACTGTATCGGAGGACGAAGTTCGTCGAGCTCTGAAGCGTGTGAACAACAGGAAAGCGGCTGGCCCAGACGGGATTTCCGGTCGTGTATTGAGATCATGCGCCGATCAGCTGGCTGGATTGTTTACGTTTATCTTTAACGAGTCCCTTACTCAGTCAGTCATCCCTACATGCTTCAAAAAATCTATCATTGTTCCTGTACCAAAAAGCAACACCCCATCTTGCCTGAATGATTATCGACCAGTGGCACTCACATCACTAATTATGAAGGTTTTTGAAAAGCTTATCAAGAACACCATCTGCTCCTCTATCCCTAACAACATTGACCCACTCCAGTTTGCCTATCGCCCTAATAGGTCTACTGAGGATGCTGTCTCCCATCTCCTGCACACCACTCTCACCCATACCGACAACAATAAAGGGAATTATGTGAGGTTGCTGTTTATAGATTATAGCTCAGCCTTTAACACTATAGTCCCCCACAATCTGGTCTCAAAGCTCAGAAATCTCGGACTGAATGCCCCACTCTGTGACTGGGTTCTTGATTTTCTATCATGCAGACCTCGAACATCATCACCCTGAGTACAGGAGCCCCACAAGGATGTGTTTTGAGCCCGCTGCTCTACTCCCTCTACACATATGAATGTGTGTCCTCTCACACTTCCACTTCTGTCATTAAGTTTGCGGATGATACAGTGGTTATGGGCCTCGTCTCCAACAACAATGAGGCTGCCTACCTTGATGAGGTAGAAAGACTGACATCATGATGCCAAACAAACTGTCTCTTTCTGAATGTCAGCAAAACCAAGGAACTGGTTGTGGACTTTAGGAGGAGGCAGCAGTGGATCTACACCCCACTCATCATTAACAGGACCCCAGTGGAGAGAGTGAGCAGCTTCAAATACCTTGGCGTACACATTTCCGAAGACCTGACCTGGACTAGTTATATTCAGGCTCAAATTAAAAAAGCCAGACAACGACTGTACCATCTGAGACTCCTGAGAAAATTCAAGGTTTCCTCTGGAATCTTGAAAACTTTCTAAATCGGGGCTATAGAAAGTATATTGACTCAGTGCATTTCATCGTGGTATGGAAACAGCTCAGCCCAGGATCTTAAAGCCCTGCAAAGAGTAATGTGCTCCGCTGAGCGCATCTCCAGAACATCTCTCCCCTCTCTGTAAAACATCCACACCAGGAGATGTAAATCTAGAGCTGTTAAGATCGTCAAAGTCTCCACCCACCTGGAAACCCACTGTTTAATCTGCTACAGTCAGACGCTTCCGCAGTCTGATGGCAAAAACAGAGATGCTCAGAAGGAGTTTCTTCCCTCACATTATCAGACTACTAAACATGAACATTAAACACACTGCACTTTAGAGACTCTGGTAGTGTAGGGTTACCCAATAACTCTTTGCACACTGCACTTTTTGAGATAACCTAGCTATGAAACTCCTCCTCACTGTACACTGTTTACATTTCTGCACATCATCTGAGTAGTAGTCTAATATATATTGTGTATATTTCATTATTTGTATTTAATCTTCTTGTTATTTTTTTTCTTATTTTTTTTTTCATATATTTCATTATTTGTATTTAATTTTCTCTTATTTTTTTGACCAGTCTAAAAAGAGTATGCCAGACCTATATTTCACTGCTTGTTTTATGCCATATAACTTGTATGTGACAAATAAAATCTTGAATCTTGATAGTAACTGTATATAAAAATGTGTTAAGTTGTGGAGTTGAAATAGTGATAATTTGTGATGGTTATTGTTTAATGATATTGACAAAAAATGTTGAAGAAAAGCTAGTATATAAAGTAAAGTAGTAGTAAAGTTAGTATGGAGAAAAGCTCTGGCAATGTTTGTTTTCCGTTGACTCTTGCTTTGATATCTATATATCTATCTATCTGTATGTATGCATGTATTTGTTTTTATTTTTTTATTTTGTGTGTGTGTGTGTATGTATGTATATGTATACACACACACACACACACACACACACACACACACACACACACACACACACACACACACACTATATATTTAGCTACCTGAATATGCATCTGTTTTAATAGATACAATACTGTTTGAAAATTTGGGGTCAATGAGTTTTGTTGTTGTTTTAAAGAAGAATACTTGTATTCATCAAGGGTGCAATAATTTGATCAAAAGTGACAGTATATGTTACAAAATATTTCTATTTCAAATAAACGCTGTTCATTTGAACTTTCTATTCATCAAAGAATCCTAAAACATGTATCGCAGTTTCCAGAAAAATATTGTGCATAACAACTGTTTTCAACACTGATAATAATCAGAAATGTTTCTAGAGCACAAATCATCATATTAGAATGATTTCTGAAGATCATGTGACACTGAAGACTGGAGTAATGATGCTGAAAATACAGCTGCACATCACAGAAATAAATTACAGTTTACAATATACTTACATACAAAACAGCTGTTTTAAATTGCAATAATATTTCACAATTGTGCTGTTTTTACTGTATTTTTGATCAAATAAACACAGCCTTGGTGAGCAAAAGAGGCTTGTTTTCAAATCTAACCGACCTTAAACTGTAATGTATTTGAATACAATGTTTAAAAGATAACACAAGAACACACTTGATGTATTTAATGTGTTGAGCAAGTATTTGCTGATAAGTGCATAAACTGTGTTTCTTAGGGTTTCCTTTAGTGGAGTCACATTTAAGTTCCTGATCTTCTAATAGAAACCGCTTGCACTTCCACTTCGTTCATGTTTCTGTTTGTGGAGTTCCTCTTAGAAAGAGGAAATAGTTCCTTCTGAATTATTTTTTCTAACTCTCTTTCTCTCCTTTTCATCCGCCTGCATCTGGATTCTATCATTCTGCTCTTCAGCAGTCTCTCTCTCTCTCTCTCTCTCTCTCTCTCTCTCTCACTGTATCTCTCTCGACCGACTCTTCTGTAAGGAGCTGCTGAGAAAGAGAGGAAGTGCCGCTGGTGTTATATTCTGCTTGAGGTTGTGCTGTAGATGTACATCCTTATATACATCATTACAGAAGTTTGATAAAACAGATATTTCATGAACCTCCTCTCAACCTGACACATTCACGCAACAATTTTCAGAAACACACTGATGTGCAAATTGACACATTTTCCTAAACTGACTACTTGGATTGTCTGAACAGTCTTAAGGATGGCCTGAATAAATACGTTTCATCTGTCACACACAGTTCTCAGTGGGTGCTGACACAGAATGTGTTTCAAAGAGCAAGACACAGCATATTTGATTTTTAGACCAACATTTTTTAGAACAAATCGTGCAGCAGTTACTCTTCATCATGTCTTTACAAACCAGAACAAGTTCCACAAAAAGTGTTTCGCTAGTTTTTCATTATGTGAGTGAGAACTAAGGCTGTTGAGATCCAAACTAATAGTAAAATCTAAAAAAAAAAAAAAAAATCTATCACTGTCTATCCTTTTCTTGCTATCTACTTTTTTATTTTTATTTATTATAAAAATAATAATACATTGACCCTCCAACACTAGCTTTCGGTATTTAATCTACTTAAATAAATACTGTCAATGTCAGAGGACATGCTTTGTGGAAAAATCCGTTTTATCTTTTTCTTTTTTTTTTTCCTGGACTATAACAGAAAAGAAGAAAAGAAATGATGCATGTGTTCTCAATGGTTTCAGTGCAGAATGGAGTTTGATATTAAGTTAGTTTGATAGTTTGATAGTAAGTATTCTGTCTTGACTTCTCATTTTGTGGAGTATTTCAGTCAGAACGCAAGTTCTAAGATACAAAGCAGATGCAAATGCAGTACTGTAAATGGAAAAGTGAAAAGATTCTAACATAGATATAACTAGCTAACTGAAATATGATACTAGAGTTTTTTTTTTTTTTTTTTTTTTTTTTCAGTGTGTGCATTTGATTATCCTCATGTGACTTATTCACCTTTTGGTCCTAAAATCATTGTTTTTTCTTCCTCGTTTTGTCTTTAATATTGTTTTTCTTGCATTCTTTTTCATTTTCTTTCCTGCCATTTTCCTTCTCGGTTTGTTTTTCTTTCCTCACCCTCCCCACCACCCCAAACACACTGGCCTTCCTGGCTGACTTTCGCTCTCTCTTTTCCCTCATCTTTTGTTTATTCCACTCATCGCTCACTGAGTGGGAGACTTCAGAGAGCATAATATGTGTTTTGTGAAGACGCTTCGGTGTAATTGTCGTCAGATGATATTTAGAAGCAGTTCCTGAGAGACGGAGTGTTTAAGCCGGAGGATGGAGAAAGAGTGAAGAAATAAAGGAGAGGAAAATGTTCAGGGTTGCTATGACGACAGAACAGCAGTAAAGTAAACATTAGTGTGTGTGTGTGTGTGTGTGTGTGTGTGTGTGTGTGTGTGTGTGTGTGTGTTCATTGGTTGTGTTTTTTTTTTTGTGTTTGTTTATTGGGTTTTTATATGGGTGTCATTCATAAAACACAAGCAGACAAATTTCACATCATGTGTAAACCATCACACTAAATTCAGTGCAAAAGACACCACACACACACACACACACACACACAGAGTAAAAACTGTAATATTGAGACATATTACAATTTAAAATACTGAAAACATTTTTATAATAGTACTACCAATACTAATTTCTTATTATTATTATTATTATCCTAATAACATAATTGTGCTCAGAAACAAACAGATAACAAGCATCTTGTAGATAATTTGTTATATAAAGGAAATCCTTTATCACAGTCTGTTTAAAAGTGTCCCCTGAAAAAGTACAAATTTTGATAGCATTGTTTTCTTTTATTGTTCATTTTTTGCGTTATTCAGACAAGACACAAAGTTTCTGAATTCAGTGCAGTTGTCGAAAGGTCATGATGACCATTTGGCCCACAGGAAGTTTTAGATGCTCTCTGGAACACAAAACAGGAAGTTGTGTTTGTGGGGAGGAAGAAACGAGCAAGCTGTCGGTCGTGATGACTAACATGTGAATGGTCTCATCAGCTTGTGCTGATATAATCTGTGTTTCAGGGTTCAGAGGCGGTAGAGGACTGCGTGCAGGGGGCGCTATCTTCCCTCTACCCTCCTTTTGAAAGCACCGCTCCTCCTCTCCTCTCTCAGGTGAGACCATACAACTCTCCTTTCTCAATGTTTTATGTAAGTTTTCTAACTGATTGGGTAGTTGTTTTTCCGAAAAAAAATAAAATAATAAAAAATAAAAATAAAAAATAAAAATCCCAATATCCCATAAACTTTCATTGACAATTTCTAACTGTAACTCCTCTTAAGAGTTTTCAAGTTATGTCTACCAAATTCAGCTTAAAGGGGTCATATGATGCTTTTTTAAAGCTCATTATTTTGTGTATTTGGTGTAACGGAATAGGTTGACATGCTTTAATGCTCAAAAAACACATTATTTTTCAAATACTGTACATTATTGTAGGTCCTCTATGCCCCGTCTCTCTCAAACGCGTCGTTTTCTACAACGTCCCTCCTTCTGACAAGCGCAGTCTGCTCTGATTGGTCAGCTGACCCAGTGCATTGTGATTGGCCGAACACCGCAAACACTCATCGGAAATGTAACGCCCCTTTCCATAATCGCGAGTGCTTATGCTTTCGCCTAGATACACACAGCATTGTGTAAAAATTCAAATCACATCATATGACCCCTTTAACATTCAGCTCTGAATCACAGTTATCATTGCTTAATTATAAAATGGACTAAAAATAACCTTTTGACTTGTGTTTTCAGCAAGCCAACATTCAAAGTCTGTCTTGATCATTTTTCTTTACCATGTGTTTTTGTGTCATGTAGGTGTTCTCCGTACTCGAGTCCACCTATCAGCACGACAGCTTGAGATATCTGCTGGATTTCTTCATTCCTGCCAAACACCTTCTGCACAGACTACAGCAGCATGCATGTGTAAGTGTTCACTTATTAGTGGTGGCTGCTAAAGCAATCATCACTGTTACTATTGGCCACACATAGGGTTAAGGTTACAATAAAAATAAGCTTATCCTTAGAGGTTCGTTCAAAGCCCGGGCCTTAACAATTGAAATTCAGTTTGTTGAGGAGAGGTGAGCTATTACTTAAAATCAGTGAATTAAGGATTTTTACCTGGTGGGTTATGAATATTATGAAAAATTAAATCTAATATAAACTGAATGAGGGACAATTTCCCACAATACTTTAGCAAACACCCAGCAACCACCTAGAACTTCTTAGAAACCACTGTAAAACATATTTGAAATCCTAAAAATCTACTAACCAATACCACTCTTATTGCCACTTACTGTAGTAAAATCACTAAGCTCTTTTCCCTAACACACATGTATGTCACTCATAAACACGGAAAATGTTCATTATGAAACTCTCTCACACTTACATAAATAAATGACACACACACATTCTCAGCCGGCTCTGTTTTCATTGTCGCTATGAGAAGCTGCCAGGGACAAGAGCCTCTGTCTGAGTCATGGCTGTAATTCTTACCATATGTGTGTGTGAGAAAGAGACGAGGGCCTGAGAAAGGCTGGAGGAGTGTTCGCTTGAGAAATGGGGGAGGGATAAACAGACCAAACACTGGGGCACATTGAGAAAGCGGGTGAAAGGGAGTATCAAAACGAGAAAACAAGGGGCTGTTCACTGAAGGAAGAAGGAATATGACTTCACAATCATTCTTCTGATGCGTGGAAGACACTTTTATATCTTTTAAAATGACAGTAAATTACATACCATAAAACAGAGGGTGTTTTAGAAAAAAAAAAAAAAAAAAGGTGGATGATGTAGGAGGGGAGCGGCATGGATTCCTGAACATAATTTGATCACGGTCCTGTGAGTGTGCACAGATGAGAGGGGATTCATGTCATGGGATAATTTAGCCTATATGCTGAAGAGAAAGCATTTGAAACTTCATTAAGATTTGCGGATTGTAAGGTAAGTGAATGCTTTCAAATGGAGGGGTTGAGAATATATATATAATGTGAAAGCTACATGTTTAATTTGTAACAATTCGATATTTTACGATGCACACAAAGTTGAGGTAATGAGCAATGTTGCACTAGCCAAGAGGATCCTGAATGTGCAGTTATTTGCAGCTTCTCAGCAGTCAAGGACTAGATACACTAGGTGGACATGCCTACAATGACATTTCTTAAGTATACTTCATTATTAAACTTCCGATGTGTACTGATTGGTTGTGGTTGTGTTGCATCAATTTGTTTGGAATAAAGTCGTTACATTACCACAATTATAAATAACACTTTAGTTCATAATGAGTTTCACAATTCAGTAACACTTGAGTTTCACAATTTCGATACCACAGAAAAAAAAAAAAAAAAAAAAAAAAACTAATTTAATTAACTTAAGCTTATTAAAGACAAGCAAACAGTCAGTAATGAAATGAGCAATAGGACAAATGCAATAGAACAAAGATACAGATTAAATAAACACGGTTTCAAGTTTATGTTGTTGTATATAGCAAAATAAATCATACATAAAATAAAACATTGCATGTCAAGAGCAGAGATTGATTTTTCTCTTTTTCTTTAGTTGTTTGATAATATTAACTCCATACAGTGACAGGTATATTAGGCTGCTGTCACTTTAAGACCTAATGCATGGAACTGGTATAATGTATTGACACAATACCATTTCTTTCCAATACCAAATATTTACAGTCACCTAAGACATACCCAACTGTGACTACATGAATACTACAGGCATTTTGACATATCTTTGTGTATTCGACTGTTAAGGCACATGACTCTATTCAGTACTGATGCTGTGTGACAGGCAGCCTTCTGTGCATGTGCTTTAGGTGTGTGTGCATAGAAGATTGTCTCTCAGAACAGCACGCTTGTACCAAATTGAGAAATTGCATAACCATGATAAAGACGATAATCCAACATCTTTACTTGTTGTCATATTCCTACTAATTTATCATGACTACTAGTATAATGGCCTGCCCTAGTATTAGTAAAAAATATTTCTTAGTTTCTGCATGTAATATTGTTTCAAATCAAGAAACATGATAATATTAATAATTGTAATGAGTTGTCCACTGAAGGCAAGCGTAGATGAATCCAAGTGCAGTTTATTTACAAGGTGATAATCCAAACTTCCAAACAATAAACAAAGACTTGACTTGAACTGACTTGGCATGAAACAGACTGGACTCACCGACAGCAGGTTACAAACATTAACATTAATACACGACAGGGCACAATGGCAAAAACCTGACTACTTATAACAGACAAAGATGGACACATGACATGAACAAACCAATGGAGAACAAGGCACATGACTAAGACAACCAATGAGTAAACAGAATTGATAAATCACATGACAAGACAATAAACCAATCAGAACATGACACATACACAAGGCAGAGATATATGAGGGCAAGGTAAGCATGACACAAACAGCATACAGTAGGTGGCGGTATGCACCGGAAAAAATTGGTTGCGACCCGCCATTAATACTAGAGAAGAAGAAGAAGAAGACACAAACAGCATAAATCAAACTACAAAATAAAAGACATGAAAACAAGAACATGAAACAAAACCCAAAACAGACATTGCAATAATATTTTCAATTTGGGAGTAATGGTTTTTTGTTTGGAGATGGTGTTTTTTTGAATCAAGATTTCAAAAGCTTGTGGCTTGTTTGGGATTATTGTTAGTTGTCTACTGTGAATTAGAAAAATGTTGGGCATGACCGAAAGTTTATGTGGGGTGTAAATATACTCATCTAATTTGAATATTAAGACATCACCAGGGAGCAGCCATCTCGAATTTCATAATATTCAGGGAATAGTAGATATTGAATTGATGTTTGAACTTATTTGCATGTTTTTTTTTTTGTGTGTGTGTCTTTTTATCCTCATTCCCAAATGATCAGAAAAGAGGAATCCAACCAATAAAACAGGAAAAAAAAAGAACTAAATTATTACTATATTACTACACTATATAGTAGTAAAAAAACGCATGTGACCAGTAGCCTACTTTTTGATCAGTTCATCAGTAATATTCAGGAAATAATAGATATTGAATGGATGTTTGAAATTATTTGCAAGTTTTTTTTGTTTGTTTGTTTGTTTGTTTTTTGTCTTTTTATTCTCATTCCAAATGATCAGGAAAAAAAAAAAAAAGAAAAAAGAACGGAAAAGTAGTAAATTATTACTATATTACTGTGCCATGGTAAAATGCATGTCCCTATTTTTTTTTATCAGTTGACCAGCTATCTAACCAATCAGGTATCTAGGCGACACAGTTTATAGTTATTGAGAGTATGGTTCCTCTCATTGCATGGCACAGCGCAGAGCGCACCTACTCACTGACCGCACCTGTACTGTCTGCCAGCGGCCTTTAGAGCGTTCGCGATCAGCAACAGCTCTCCTATGGACACTATGACCACGTTCACCCCTGCCACCCTCATCCCCGTTGGGCAAAGGGTCGAGATGATCATTTGTTTGTGCTTTCGTGAACACTCTCGCCTTGTACGGCGGCACCATTGCGCTGCAAAGATGTACCGGGAGAAGCGCGCGACCATTAGATGACCGATCGTCATTTCCAAAAGGAAAATATTCCCCCTTCAGAGTCAGAATCAGCGAATAACATTTGCAATACATCCTCACGGTACAAATTTGTATTAGCCATTTGCCGATTTTCTCTCATAAATCTCACCATTTACTCGCACGCTATGAACTGAACTGCTTCCGCATCAATGACACGAGAGCTCACTTGCTCTGCTATTTCCTCGAACACTTTGAATAGGAACATGATGTAATTTTGGTCTAGAATCGAAGTACTACATGTCTGCCATCTAGTGGTAGGGAACAGAAATTAGATATTACACCATTTTAGGAACTACAGTCTATTTTACTAAGTATGACGTCTTGTCGCAATTTTGCGACTTTGGCGCTTAGAGGGTTAATTGGTGCATAAATATTATATCAAACATTTATCAAACTCTTCATATAGTTCTATCGTGGATAATTATTGTTATCGATTTATCGCCCAGCCCTAGCTATGACATTAGACATCTTGGTAACAATATTTTTGTTCTCTCTTTCTCAGTCTCAGTATCTGGGCTGTCTCTTCTTGCACTCTGGTTGGCCACTGTGTTTGGGAGAGAAGGTAGTAGTACAGCTCTCTACTTTGGACTGGAGACTCCTGCGTAGTACTGACTTCTACCTACAGGTGGTCCCCTTCTCGACACGTTGTCCTCGCCTTGCTCTTAAGTGCCTTGCACCTGGTGGGAGGAATGTACAGGAGGTCTTAGTGCCAGAGTCACAGCATCCGCTGGTGTTTACTTCAGAGTGGCTACACTGCATCAACAAGGATCGTGGCTGCAAGAGAGAAGGTAAGACAAAAATGGGAGGAATAAGTAGACCAATTGTTAGGGTAGATGGTGGAGAAATGGGAGCAAGGAAATACAATCCAATGGTAGAAATAAGGTGCAGCACACTGAGGAAAATTTTAGTGTGTCATGATGTTTAAAGCAATGTCTTAAGTTTTTGTTTGCCTTTTAAGAATGATACACAGAGTGGACCCTCTTCCTCTTACTTAGATCTTCTCAAACTTTCTTGCCATGTAGGTGGAGGATGTTTGGACACCTGTCTGGTGAGTACATGTGATGGAGTGGTCCATATTCCATGGGAAGAGGTAGTCTATCCCAAACTCCTCCACAATCCATCCAGTCCTCTCCAAGACAATCCTGAGCAAACTGACTTGTCATCAGGCGGTTTGGGCCTTGGTTGGGGCAGCTCTTCAGCGGAGCATGATTCCTGGTCCTGGGATGAAGAAGATGGCTTGCCTCCAGATGGGAATGAGGCGGAGATTGAGGCTGCCTTAGAACGCCTGCGCAGAAGCAGTGATGATCATCTTGTAGCTGATGGTGCTGGAGATTATGTTGAGCTGCTAGAGCCCAGAGGAGGCCCAGATGGTGGTGCTGATCCTAAACAGCGCTATCTGGAGATGCATGGAATATGTAAGACCAAAACTTTGCCCCTGTGTAGGAGGGGTAAAGCAATACGACTACGAAAGGGGAAGGGGAGAGGGTATGGGAAAACTGAACCTGGTGCTAGGGCTGGAAGTCTGGTACGAAGGAATAGCAACAACAACGGCAAGGATGGTGTAGTTTCCTGCAGTGACTTGGATACCTCACGCCCCTTGCCTCGTGTCATTGATTTAGGTTGCCAAAGAAGGTCATATTACCCTTCATTGCAGGACTCTGACGAAGGTGCTAGAGACCCAGTAGGTCTCGAATGCAGATCTCCTTGCAAGGACAGTCTGGCCAAAGAGAGGAGGCCAGGGGTAGGAAAAGAGAGAGATGGGACTGGGGGTACACTGCCCTGGGATGAGTGTCAGAGGAAGAAATGTTCCAGCAGGCGATGTTCCACAGATGATAATGATGTGGCTAAGAACAAAGCAGAGAGTCTGGAAGACGGACAACAGGACCACAATCAAAGATCACACTGGGGCTGTGATGATAAAACATTGGCCAGCACTTTAGACAGTAGACATGAGGTTGCAACATTAGCAAATCCCTCCAATGCTGCAGATAATGGAGCTGTCCCTTTGGCTGTTTATGGAGAAACAGAAGATATAAACAAGAAATTGGCTGGAGAATCTAGGACACGGACAATGTCTCTCCAAGATTCTTCCATGAACATTGCATCTGATACATCAGACTGTGCACAAAGCAGGACCAATCACTCAGACAATACTAGTAAAGAGAAAACGGATAAAAGTTTGCCACCATCAGGTACTGTAAGCGCCATGGAAGAAAAGTGTCCTAGAAAGTCAGATAACCTTATTTGTCCCAGAGGAAAAGAAGTAAAAACAGGTGGATTTAGAGCACCCAGGTAAGGTTAAGTAAATGTGAATTTCCAGTGCATATATTTGATGGTAATTGTTTAAATTGTTTTAATTGTCTGCACCATCTTGTTGTGCTCAGTACTGCCCATACCAGGGATATCATACCAGCACTAAAAAAGATAAATTTGCCTTCCTACAGGAGGAAAAGGAAAGCCAAAGGAGGCAAAGGAAAGACTAAATCCAATGGCCGTGTCCAACATAAAGGCAAGGGTGACCAAATTCACTCAAAGAACCCGCCCAAAGCCATCCAACCAATCAGCCATTCTAGTCAATCAGAGGAGGCTCCCAAATTATCTAAAGATTGCAAAGGCTGTGTAGCAGCCTCTGACATAGAAACAGATGCAAAGTCAAAAGCCAAAGATGGAGGTATGTTGTGATTGTCTCAATTAATGCTCATAAGTGGCCTCTCATTGAGTGCTGAAGTCATAGCTCACTCCATACTCAGTTTGTTCAAATGTAACATGTATTACAGAAAGCCAGACTGGCACATCCTTTCCTGACCATTTCCAAAATGAGATGGGATTATCTGAATCTGCTGCTCACTTAGAGTCCAAATCGCCCCCTCCTCATCTTAGAGACTTAGATTTCAATCTTCTTCAGTCAGGAAAGCTAATATTAACAGGTAAATGTTCTTACTTTTAATGGTTACAAAGTATTTATTATTTCCTTAACATTAAGTCATTTCTCATGTAGGTACGATGGACCGACTGGGACGAGCATTGGTTATCACAGAAAGTCACCTCCCAGAGGATGGATGGAACACAGATGAAATAATAAAAGTGTTGTCCTGCTATTACACCATCACCAGGTCTGTTATTCAACCCATGTAACAGAGACGACCATGACTGTCACTACACCTCAAATGCACTGGTGTCTTTAGGAGAAAACATTCATACTGTGTGAGCTAAAGTTAGAGCTGGAGTATTTTCATATTCTGGGTAATCCCCAGTGTTTTGCTGAATTTTAGACTGGAGGGCACTGTCTCATGACCTTTTACTGTGTTTGGCTAATGTGCATTCTGTGCTGTGCTTATTTTGAAATAACAGACCTATGGCCAGAGAGAAGGGTCTTACTGTCATAGTGGACAGCAGAAAGTCTGCCCCGTCTGAACTCTGTCTCTCTGCACTGAAGCTCTTCAAGGTGAGTCAGTGCACGGATGGTGTTTGTGGTACAGTTTTTGTTTTGCATTGATTCTAAACCTGTTTTGTCTGTGTGTATGTGTCTGATTGTGTCTAACAGGGGCAGGCAGAAACAGGGCTTGACTCAGTCCTTATCCTAACTGAGGAGCAAGATGAATCGACCCAACCATGTCTGGATAGAATAGAGGTGCATGTTTATTCACTAAGCTAATATTTATCAATCAATTTGGGCTAGCACGGAGTAGGGAATGGGCTTTTCAATAATTTTGGGCTCAATCCCCAAGACAGACAGAGGAGCAGCTACTGGTACCTGAAATCTATACAAAGCTGAAAATGAGAAAGGGAATTTAGACAAGACATGCCATCCCATGATTTGACATTTATAATAGCCAAGACTCTTTTAGTTTCTGTTGTGAACTATGCTTAACTGCCCTAGTTCTGGATTGCATCTGTATTATTATCAGTGCATTTATATCTAACAATTAGATCTGGTAGCCAAAAATGTTTAATGGAAGGCTAACATGCAAGGTGCAATGCAAACACCTCAAACAGAAGATTTTATTATTTATGTCACAGAGACTATCTCACAGACACATAGAAAGCAAAGATTTCATAGAGTTGCAACACAAGTGTTGGCAGCATGTTTGCTTTCTGTCAACTCCTCCGGTTCCCCAGGGAGTTTGTTTAGTTCCCGTGGGATAGGTTAACTTTCAGTCTGGCGTTGAAGTAGATGATAAAACTCATTAGAGATTTTACTCACTCTCAGGTGCATACAGTACGAGGTACAGGCATCCTTCAGCAGTTTGTGGACAAGCAGCAGTTGCCCAAAGAAATGGGTGGAGACTTTAACCACTCACATGATGACTGGCTCACTTTCAGACTGGTAAGAAAATACTTGGCAAGTTGTCCTGCATAGCCAGACTTTTGGCATGGTCCACATTACAGCTTATTCTGACTCTCCAGCTTGTGTATATCTAGTTTACTTGATACTAATAGTTTTAAACAAAACTTTTAATGTATTTATACAATTTTACACTACTTATCTGACAATTCCAGTGATTAGTGCTCACTGTGTCAGCCTGGTTTCTTGTAAACACAGCACAATGTTGAAATGTCCTGTGGCCTGTATCACGAAGGGAGATGAACAAACTCTGAGTTTCAGGGTAGGTTTAGAGTTGTCAAAACCAAACTAATCAAACCTAGTTTCAATCAGGATCAGAGTATGGGAGCTGAGTGGAGCGGCAACAATTTCCCCTCCGCGCTCCAAGCATTCAATAATCACTCTGCTCCAGCTCCGCTCCGGGTTCACCATTTCCCGCTCCTTGCTCCACTCCTCTCTCCACTGATCAGAAACACCGCTCTGCCTTCGCTCCGCAGTTAAATTATTTCACGATGCTTGAAAAATCAAAGTTCTGTTCAGAAATTATATTAAACAAAAAAATAAATTCATAATACTAGAAGAATAGTTTTAATTTGGTTTATTGGAACACTACAATTATCCCAAGTCCATATTAAATGACTGCTTAACTCGCTTAGCTTACTTGTCTGTGCAACGTCTCTCTCTCTCTACTATGGTGAAGCTGAGGGTAGTTACTTCAGAAACAGAAAGAATATGCTGTAACTTCTCAGTTTTTTCTTCATTCCTGAATGTGTGCGCGTGATTTGTACATTATGTGTGAGCTTGTGTGCTCTGTCCGTGTGCAGCAATGTAGCAGCACATTAGTTTTGAGCGGAAATTAATAAACTGTACAACTTACAACATGCTTTAACCTCCCGCACTTGTCCATCGGCATTTTATTCTTCGTATGTGATCCACATATCTGTCAAGCTTACTAATTACGTTTAATGCATGAGTTGGCATCATTTGTGCTCCGAGAGCATCAGTGCAATTCACATATTTGTTAAAATGAAGAGATGTCGTTATTAAAAATATAATTAATTTAAATGCATTTACAAGGCAGGAATAAACACTGCTGCTGCAGCAAACACTTGAGAAGGCAGCAGAAAGAAAATATCTGACTACGCAAAAGAATAAGATGAATTTAAGAATTTATATACTTTCACATTGAGCTCAAAAGAAAATACATGTTGTTTAGTCATTTTAAAAGCTTTATATATTGAAATTTACTTATAGGCAATCTATATATTTAAATTAATTCTAATGCAAATGTAATATTAATTGCCAGCTCATATAATATATATATATATATATATATATATATATATATATATATATATATATATATATATATATATATATATATATATATATAATGTATATACACATTTTTTATATTTTTTATTATTATAATTTGTATGATATTAGTATAATAAATCATTAGTAGCAAAAGACAATTTTGTCTCTAAAATTCAGACAATTTTGTCTCTGAAACTCTTCTACTCTAAACTGCTTTCATTTGGAGTGAGAGATGGGGGGAGTGGCTTAACTGCATCTGATATATGCCACTTTGCTTACAGCTGATTGGTCCGGTTTGGGTTTGTGATCTCTAACCCAGAATAAAACCTGCTCCGGAACTGGGTAGCTGTTTAGCGTAAGTTACCATGGTGACGAAAACCACTCAAAAACCAACCCATCTTCTTGAGCCCAAAAACTCAGAGTTTGCTCAAACTAAACGCAAACTTACCTGGGTAAAAACTGAAACTGGCTTCGTGCTACAGGCCACTGGTGAAGTACACTACTGCACTTGCCTTAATCCTAAAACGAGATTCACCATCAGAGAAGTTACTGTTAACATGGAATCACAGATATATTTTTGTGTTGAGTTTTTCAGGCTAGTAGAAACTAGCATCTAGCCATTTACATGATATAGGACGTCATAGCATTAAAGGCTAAAATACAGCACGTGTGTTTTTTTTTCTAAAAAAACAGCTTTTTTTTCTACTTAACCTGTTCATTGACAAAATCTTTGAATGGACATCATTCTGTGTCTGTGTAAACTTAACACTTTGGTTAAACATACTTAGAATATGTCCCACAGCCAAACATCTTTTACATTTATAAATACAGTAAAGCTACACCCATAAAAAACACCAATAAACTTAAATATAAACATTTTAAGAATTACCACAAGCCTGACCCAACATCTGCAGCAGATGAACATGCTCTTCCTGATGTTCTGTAGAGTTTGGAGCAGCTGACAGAGCGCTGTGAGAGCGCCCTCACCCTGCTGGGAGACGCACTGCAGTCTATGGACACAGAACCACTACCTGACTGCATTAAGGTGAAGGACTGTTTGATGTAAAATATGATTTCCTGTCTACTTAAGTCTATTTAAAGGGATACTCCACCCCAAAATAAAAATTTTGTCATTAATCACTTACCCCCATGTCGTTCCAAACCTGTAAAAGCTCAGTTCGTCTTCAGAACACAATTTAAGATATTTTGGATGAAAACTGGGAGGCCTGTGACTGTCCCATAGACTGCCAAATAAATAACAGTGTTAAGGTCCATAAAAGGTATGAAAGTCGTCATCAGAATACTCCATCTGCCATCAGATGTGCAATCTGGGTTATGTGAAGCTACGGGAACACTTTTTGTAAGTGAAGAATAAGAAGGTCACTTCATATAACCCAGATTGCACATCTGATGATAGATGGAGTATTCAGACGATGATCCTAAATATCTTAAATTATGTTCCGAAGACTTTCTGAAGAGCTTTTACGGGTTTGGAACGACATGGGAGTAAGTGATTAATGACAAAATTTTCCTTTTGGATTGGAGTATCCCTTTAAGTACACATTTGTTTGTGTGATATTTAAGCAAATAATTGAGTTATCAGACTGTCTTGTTCTTTTCACCTGTAGAATGTTCCCCTCAGCGTCGACAAACACAGACAGTTAATGACAAGCATCCTCACTGACCAACGGCTGACAGAGCTGCAGCAGGGGGGCGGGGCTTGGCTGGCAGGTCTGGCCAATGGGACATCAGGGTTGGCACAGAAATCACCAGACTGCAAGTATGAATAGAATACAGAGAGAATGCATAATAATACTAGTTTCACGTTAGTTTCACATTTCACTTAGCTTCACTTTAAATGTAATCTTTAGTGGACATTTAACAATAAAATGTTGCAAATGCATTTCTGCTCGTCTGACTGTAGTATTGCACTATTTTTTGCATTCAGGGCTGCTTTGGCAGTGGCCTCTAACCTGTATGACAGTGTGGATGACGCGCTTCACCGGCTAGTGCGTGTGTCCAATCAGAGGGGTCGTGACCTGGAAGCGCTGGGGAGATTGGCTGCACTTGTGGATAAATTGGACAAGGTATGTGTGAGGATAAAGAGACCAGTGAGATCTGTCAATGGAATATTAATTAGGTATTAGTTACAAATTATTTTATTCCAATTATTATTTATTATTATTATTTTCTTCAGATTTTACACATGTCTGCAATTTTCAAGTAATCCTGGAAACTTTGATTAGCTTCAGATATGTTTGATTAGGATTAGAAACTGAACTCTGCAGGACTGTGGCCCTCCAGGCCCAGAGCTGAGTTATTTTGCAGTGTAAACTTTGCTGATTATAACGGGAATGTTCAAGAGAATCCAGAATTGCGTGCAGACAATGAACTCATGCTAAACTGCGGACTCAAACGGTCACGTGAAACTGTGTAAACTTGCAGCTTTGTTGATTATAATGGGAACATTCCAGTTTTAACGCATCATGTCGCTCACTTGCTCTGAATGACTGTTTTGTTTTTTGAGCCTCTAGGAGAACCATGCTGACTATTTAGACAGTGTGTTGGTTTACTGATATGATAGTGTATATAACAGCTATAAAGTCATTCAGGAACACAGTCCACAGTTTGTTTTGGATATGTTCATTATGAAAATGCATGCAAGGATGGTGAATATTGTAATTGTAAGGAAATTGTATAATATATATATATTATATATATATATATATATATATATATATATATATATATATATATATATATATATATATATATATTCTCTCTTTTTCTTTTATCTTTTTTTTTCCCTTTCCCAGCTTTATTTCAATGAACAAAAACACAAATTACAACAACTTTTTTGTTGTTGTTGCTGGTGAAAATACTAACAGTCTAAGACTTTTGCACAGTAGTGTATATATTAGCTTTAGTTAACAATAACATAACTTCAACCATGACATTTTCTCCTTTTTGTGTTTAATGGACGAAAAGAAAGTAATACTGGTGTGGAATGACATGAGTAAATAATGAGAAAATTTTCATTTTTGGGTGAGCTGTTCTTTTCCTAAAGGAAATGTTCAACAGTTTTGAGTGTGATCATGCTGTTTCATCACAAATGACACTGACTTCTTGTTTCTTTCTCTGTGTGTATGTGTTTGCTCCAGTGTGAGAGAGACATAGAGCACGTACAGCAGCAGCTCGAGGACTATAAACATCCTCCTCTGTCTCTCAGCAGACTGTCACTCAAACAGCACAAGTTCAGGAGCTTCAGAGAGTCTGCGATGGTGAGTCTGTTTCACAACTACAGCTGAAATGGACTCTTATAAATGATCTGAGACGCTTCTCATTCCCACACATTTGATATTCGATCATATGTATGTGATCTTACCTTTTCCACTCATGTGCAGCTTGGCTTTGCATTTGTGCGTGTTAACAGGAGCTTCACAGTGAGACTCTGGTGTTGCTGGGAGAGGTGGAGAGCTGGTCTGAGCTGGACTGGCCCGGTCTCAGAGCCGTGCTGGACAAACTCCCTCCAATAAGAGAAAAAGTGCGAGACATGTCTCACTGTCTGTCGGACTGCTGGACACAGCTGGACAACACACAACGGCTCCTGTCTACACTTACTGAAGTAAAGCACAAACAAATATACACACAAGGCCACTGTATGATTGTTATTGTTTATTACTGTTTATTCCATGGTAGATATAATTCTACAAGCAGCAATGGACAGGACAGGACCACTTTACATTACTATGGAGTGATGCAAAAAAAAGAGAGCGAATATAGACATGAGAGAGGACATGTCCTGAGCATATCAACATAAGCAAGAACATGAAGCAGAGTTTAGTTGTTTACAGTAGTTTATCTATTGTAGATTTCAGTATTCAAATGCTTTGAATATGATTTATCCATTCAGAATTTAGAATCAGAACTACACGTTTTATAGCATTAGTTTAAAGTGTTTTCCACTCAAGATTTACACAGTATGGTACTGATGCTAGAACGCCAAACTTACAGTCAGCAAGTTATCATTATTATTATTTATTCTTTTTTTATTAAGCAAGCATGTATTAAATGGATCAAAAGTGACAGTACATACATTCATAATATCAGAAGAGATTTCTATTTCAAATAAATTCAGATTGGTAAATTTTCTGTTTATCAAAGAAAAACAAATCCTTAAAATTTATCAGTTTCTACACTTTGTCTAACTGTTTCTAACAGTGATAACAATCAGAAATGTTTCTTGAGCAGTAAATCATCATATTAGAATGATTTCTGAAGATCATGTGACACTGAAGACTGGAGTAATGATGCTGAAAATACCCCTTTGATCACAGAAACAAATTACAGTTTAACATATATTCACATAGAAAACAATTATTTTGAATTGTAACAATATTTCCCAATATTACTGTTTTACTGTATTTTTAAATAAAATATATGTAGCCTTAGCAAAGATTAGAAATTTCTAAAAAAACAAAAACAAAAAAAAAAAACCTACCAACCCCAAAATCTTAAACGGTAGTATATCCCTAATTTAGAAAACAGAAAAAAAAATACACTATTTACTGTTTGCCAGTGGGGTAAGAAATACACAGATTACATAAAAATCAAAAATGACTCAATTGATAATATTATATGAATTTTGACAAAATTTTGCTAGTGTGATTGTACCATTTTTCCTTCAGGTTAGATGCATTTTCTCAGACTTTTGGAAGAGAGTGCAATATACAATTTTACATTTAGAGTATTTGCCCCTACGTACACACACTTATGCTAATAATAATGACTAACTCTCCATTTTTTCTCTCTGCAGGCGTCTCAGTGGTGTGACGTGGTGTCGTCCTCCTCTCCTTCCTCTTCTTCATCCTCCCCTCTCTCCTCTCTGCCTCCCATCCCTCCATCACGTTTCCAGGACGCTCGCGCTCTTGCGCTGGATCTGGGTGGTGGGGCTTTGCTGGACCTCTGGTCCCAGACTCTGGAGCGCTATCAGAAAACTCTGGCTCAGTTTAAGAGCCGGATCCTGCAGGCAGAAAGAGGCTCGTCAATGGCCCAGGGTCAGGAGCCGGACTCGGGGGGACGAGGGAGGACTCCCGCTTCCAGCACGTCCAGCCTGGGGGATTTAGAGGGGGAGATCGAGCCAGACTGGTGCCCTGGAGAAGGAGAGGGGGGCCTGCAATCCTGGGGTTCACTGGCGTCTCTCTTCCGGCCACAAAACTGCTCAACACTCAAGATTGGAGAGGAAAAGAAGAAAGAGGGGGTGAATCCAGGAGGGGGGAAGTTTCTGCAAAACCTTCTGCACCCGGCCAAGAAAAATGTAAGTGTGCATGTTTTAGAGTGAGGGAGTCGCAGTCATGAGTTCAGCAACCAAAATGAAACTAAAACACTCTAAAAACCACCTAGTGAACACATGCTAACAACTTCACAGCTATCTAGAAAACTCCCTATCAACCACCAACAACTTAACAACACCCTAGCAACCACATAGCAACACCCTTGAAACCACCCAAAACACCTGCATTGCAACTCCCTAGCAATCACCAAGAACACACTATAAACTTATTTGGATCACCTTATCATCTGCATTGCAACACCCTGGGAACCATCTAGAACATCCTAACAAGCAAATAGCAACAACCTAGCAACCACCTAGAACCCCCTGACAACTGCATAGACACATTCCAGTAACTGTAAACCAGTTTCCTGGGATCTACCCATAACACCCTAGTAACTATCTAGAATACCCCTAGCAGCTGCATGATAACTCTAGGCAACACCCTGGGAACCTATCACAGCACTCTAGCAACCATCTAGCAACATCATTATAAATGCATACCAACTGCCTAGCAACTATCTACCTATTCCTTAACAGCCACCAAGAACACATTAGAATCTGCTCTTTAAACCACTAGAAACAGCATAGTAACACCCTAGCACCAGATAGCCACAGCTTGAGGACCATCTTGAACACCTTAAAAACCACCAAGAACCCAACTAGAAACTGCATAACAATGCCCTAGCAACAACCTAGCAAACATCCAGAACACTCTAAAAACAGTTAGCAACAAACTAGCAGCCACATATCCACAGCCACATACCGATGCCCTGGGATCCATCCAAAACACCCAAGCAACCAGATAGAATACCCAAGCAACCTTATAGTAACCCCCTAGGAACCATCTTTGTCCAGTGTCTGCGCTATTTTTCGCCAGATATTATGTCCAAGAAAAACTTATAAAAACCTGTTGTTGCAACCTCCACTATGTTGTTGTTGTAGTTGTTTTGTCTTTTTAGTTTAATTTACTACGATATAACAATGACACGGGATTGAGGCTAGAAGGGATACAGCTACGTCCATCGGGGCTTACTGGGCATACACACATCAACATTGCATAATTTTTGTCATGCTGAACAACAATAATTACTGTATACTTGCATTATTGTAACGGAAGGTTTAGGGTTGTATAGGTGTAGATGTTAATAAAACAGAATGTGATAGGTAGCAAATTTACTTTATTGTTCTTTCCCGGCCATATCCCATTCCCGGCAACAACCATGGCCCGGGTCAGTGCTGCCACCTTGTGGAACAACTGATTAGTGCCAAACAAATTCAGTGTGCATGTGTGATCTGGGCATGCTAAAGTTGGTTACAAAAATCAGGTGGTGCACGCGCAGTGCACTCATACTATTCTGGTGATGAAATTTGCGTCATGCACACAGGCCTTCATATTCATATAAAAACTGAAGTATACTTTGTGCTTATGTAATTGGTTGTCACTGTCCTGCTGTAGGCCACAGACGCACCCCTCCCTCCCAAACCCCCTCGCAAGCGTCATCCCAGTTTCGACCTCCAGGCTCTGCTGGCCCCACGCCGTTCGGCCGCCGTGTCTAAACCTGCAGAGTCCACATCGGGCCAGTCCTCTCCACTGTCCTGGTTGGGCCGCCGGGGGCTGACGGATCCCATCCTTACGGCAGGGGTGGCAGCAGCGGTTCCAGGGTGGAGGGATCCCACTGGAGCAGGAGCAGGAGCAGGAGTGCTGATCAGAGGAGTGGAGGTCAGCAGTAAGGAAGTGGTGGATCACACAGGCTTCACGCGCCAACATGTGCTGCTTAACCGTACCGAGAGAGAGACGGGGATGGAGAGAGCAGGAGCGACCGCACAGAGGTGTGTGTGAGAGATTTCCCTTCCAAAATCACCTGATGAAGCTACTTTGTGAGGATATTAGGTCACATAGGTTTGTTTTGGAAAGGCTGTTCAAATTTTGGTGACATCAGTTGTGTTAAAGGGTTAGTTCACCTAAAAATGAAAATTACTCAATTTTTTACTCACCCTTAAAGCATCCTAGGTGTACATGACTTTCTTCTTTCAGATGAATCCTGTCGGAGTTATATTCAAAATTTTCCTTGCTCTCCCAAGCTTTATAATGGGAGTAGGTAGGTGGGTGTTTTTGTTCAGCAGTCCAAAAGTAGTCAAATAAAGCGCATACATCTGTGATAAAACGTGGATCACATGGCTACGGGGGGTGAATAAAGGCCTCTCGTAGTGAATCGATGCATTTTTGTAAGAAAAATATCTATATTTCAAACTTAATAAAAACTTTTCTCTCACTTCTGTTAACTGTCACACGCAGAATCCGTTTTGGTGGATGATGGAGAATGTATGCGTCGCATGCACCTCTGAGATATGCTAGTCTCACGAGTTTTACAGGAGCAAAGGAGGCAATGTTTCCTTACTTTAGCAAAGGAAAATCAGTCCTCCGCACTTTCATATTCGTCAGTAATCACTGGTGTGACTCGTACGTCATACGTAAAAAAAATAAATAAATAAATAACATTTTAAATATGAATATTTTACTTACAAAAACACATCGATTCAACAACAAAAACATTGAACAAAAACACCCCCCTACTCCCATTATAAAGCTTGGAAGAGCAAGGAAAATTTTTAATATAACTCCGATTGGATTCGTCTGAAAGAAGAAAGTCGTATACACCTAGGGTGCTTTGAGGGTGAGTAAAACATGGGCTAATTTTCATTTTTGGTTGAACTAACCCTTTAAGAGTCAAAGGGAACCTCCACTGATTTCCATACAATTTACTAAAAATCAACACTTTCAGTAGCTAGATTTTTAACACAACAGGTCAATGACAAATAAGGCATTTCAAGATAAATTTTCATTAAGGATAAACCATGTTTTTGGGTCAATCTCTCTCTCGATCACAGCAAGCTGTACTTACAGTGGTGTCGGCTGGTCAGCACAGAGAGGCAGTATGTGGCTGTTCTTAAAGGTGTGGAGGAGAACTATCTGCCCCTCCTGGAGTCTTCAGACGTCCCGTCTGCGCTGAGAGGAAAGACAGAGTCACTCTTCTGTAACTGGAAAAGCCTCTCTGCCTTCCACTCGCAGTCACTTCTCCCGGCCATGGAGGGCGCTCTCTCCCAGACACTGCAGCAGACTGACTGCTTCAGCAAATATGTGAGTAACAGCTCACATTGCTTTTTCCCATAATTTGGCAAAATTACAGTTTCATTGTAAACAAGACAGGAAAAAAAAAAAAAATTTTTTTTTTTTTTTTTTTTTTGTAAAAACAATGTTTTAATGTGATCTTCATATAATATTTAAATAAAAAAAGCCACATAAATGCGAACGAAGCTGAAAAACACCATAATACTGTTCATAACCAGAATGTTTTGAATTATGAAATGTTGGTATGTATCCATATGAATCAAGTATTTCCTGATATCTGTTTCCACAGAAGGATCAGTTTCTTCTGTATTCCCACTACATCCGGATGAGACCTGAGCCGGACGCTCTGCTCATCGGTCAGGCTGCTGACTTCTTCAGGGTGAGAAAGCAATGTCAAAGTTGCATTTAATTGATTGATATTTCATCAGAGCACATGCAGGAGAAGTATAGCAGTGTGTCCATATGGCACATTTCATGAATCAGGTGTGAAACAGAGCCTCAGTGCAGTCTACGTTACCTACCCAGAAATCATACAAAAAAAAAACATGAAATGTGTGCTTTTTGTTCCTTAAAAATGGAATGAGAGGCCAGTTTATACCCATGCAAAAAAGGACACTTAGTTTTAAAATGAGTACTTAGTACAGATTTAATATATTTTAAAAGAATATACCGCTAAAAATAGAATAAAATAATATACTACTATGTGTACTGGATGTAAAACTAAGTTTAAATTTATATTAAATGCAGTTAGCTGAATTTTAGAGCATTTTTGACCCTCTGAAGAAGGGCTTTTTCATTAGCAGCACAATATCATTATTAGTTGAAATATGGTTAAAGCGCAGTGTTGAATGTACTGACCAGCATTTATGGTAAACCCAAATATACTATCATTGCTTTGAAAAAATGTCTGTCTTGTATTTAAATATATTTGTATTAACATGTTTGTAATAATGTAAAAATATAATAAATGTAATATTGAATGGCACACTAGAGTTAAAATTCTAATCAAGTACTTTGCATGTGCTTTAGTATGTTAGTCAACACATTAAAATAAGTGGACTTTAAAGCATGTCAAATTATTATTAAAACAATCATTTAAAAAGAACTTTAAAGTGAAACATTCAGTTTGACATTATTAAAAAAGGTTGCTTTTTAAAAGTGAACTTAAGCGTGTTAAGAAACGGTCATGAAAGTGTCTCTCATTCAGTTGCCTTAGTGGCATTTTTTTTTCATTAATGTTGCATACGTCTTGTATTTCAGATTGGAAGTATGTATCCAATACAGTTAGGCACACTTTTTTTTCACAAGTTGACTGTAAGCTGATCTGTCCATTCCTGACTCTGTGTACTGTAATACAGTTTATGTTGCACTACTGTCTTTGCCCACAGGGTGGCAAATGAGTTTTTGATATCTGTGCCATTTTTTTAAATGTGGGAAATAATGAGCTGTTTATTTAATCGTTCTCTCTCTGTCTCTCTCTCTCTAGTCAAAGCTGTCTTCGTCTCTTGTTCCTGCTCCTCCGTTTCCTCAGTGTCTCTCGGCTCCCGTTCAGAGACTGGAGCAGTACTGCCAGACACTAGAGGAACTGGGCGGTCTCAATCCCACCTCTGACTCCGCCCTCTCCATCCTAAAACACGCCCAGCGGCACGGAGAGGATCTGCGAGCCAGTGATCTCATCACAGGGTGTCCGGTATGAACTCAAATACCACATTCACTTACAACAGAGTCTACAGTGTGTCTTTGTGAGGTCACATGACCAATGCACTGCTGCCACCTGGTGGTCAAAAAGACAATAACAGATTGCGCTTTATGCAATATCCGATCACAACAACATAATACTGATAGCTAGCAAATGTTTTTTTTTCTTTCTTTCTTTTTTTCTTTTATGGATTATTCATGCAGTGAATTAATTTTTTTTTTTTTTTAACATTTTCCAAGCTGCTAGTCTGTAATTAAGAATCTTTAACTTTATGGACAAAAAAAAAAAAAAAAAAAAATCTCCAAATTTTCTTATTCTTCAAAATATAGTGTTCCTGTAAAGTATTTGTATTGCTAACTAAATCTATTAAAATATTTGTTAACTGAAGTAAAGCTGAAATAAAATATTAAAAAAAAGAAAGTTAAGATTAAAAAAGAGAAAGAGATTACAAAGAGAAATCAACTAAGTGTAAGCTTAAGTATTAAAATTACTAAAGCGAAAAGTTAAATAAAACAAAAAATAATGCAAGTAGTATAAAAAAAAACTAATTTAAGATATTCATCTAATCATATATAAATAATCATATAATTATGTTGTTCCTGTAGCTCTAAATGGTGCTAACAACACCTCGATTGCAGGTTTTTTATTTCTAACACATATACCGGCAAAAATGTGTGCCTTGGATAAAAGCGTTTGCCAAATGCATGAATTCAAACGCACAAATAACTGTGTGTGATATCACTGTTTTAATAATGTGCAACAAATACACATCTGTTAACTTCTCAAAAAATGTGGTTTCATGGTCCTTTAAAAACAGGTGTTTCATTTAGCAAGCTGGTTTATCCTCAGTGATGTAAAGTACACTCATCACAGGTCCAGGTCTTGCTCACGTGCACCGTGGTTTTTGTGTACCAAGGAACATGAGTGGTTAAAACCTACAATCAAGATCCAGAATTAACACACGCCAAGCCATTAATGCTAGAAAAAATGTGTTCTGATGAGTAAATAATATGTTACTGGCCAGTTAGCTTGTTATTTTTTTAATTTTTTTTTATTAGATGCTTAAATTCTTCTCTTTTCTCTGCAGTTCTGTTTGGTACCTCTAAAGTCACAGAAATGACATGCTTCACCTTTAGTGAATCTCCAGACAGTACGCTAGATCTAGATGTGATCTGGATGTGATAGTAAAACAAAATAAATAAATAGTGAAATTCTAAAAAAACAAAAAAAAACAATGAAATAATTGATGCATCCTTCATATCATATTGAATCACACAAAAGAGAGTAGATGTTAACATGATGCCCTTCTGTGTGTGTGTGTGTGTGTGTGTGCGTGTGTGTGTGTGTGTGTGTCAGATCCCCGTGGCGGAGCGTGGAGATCTGGTGCGTCAGGGTGAGCTGTGTGTTTCCGGTGGAGGCCGACGGAAGAAGACGGGAATCAGAAACATCTTCCTCTATCAGAACTATCTCATCTTCACCAAACACAAAACACCCAACCCAGGATGCAGTGTGTACAGCTTCAAGCACAGCATTAAGGTACACACACACACACACACACACACACACACACACACACAGAGGCTGTGTTCGGAGGGGAATGCTAGTGTACTGCACACTACTGTATACAGCCTGATATTTATTAAAGATGACCACAGTATGCACTATGAGACAAAAACCTTAAAGGTGCTTTGTTTATGCTGCACTGGCTCCCTTGTGAAAAAGAAGTTAGATTGATTGTACTGAATCTTCACTTGTAGTTTGCTTCAAAACTTAAGCTAGATAATATACTATCAATGAAAGTAAAGGCCACTTAAAACTTAAAGACACTTTCATGAAAATATTTCTTAACACAATTAAGTACACTTTTAGAAAGTGCACAATGTAAAATTTAAAATGTTATTTTAATGTACATTTGAATTGATTATGTTTTAAGAATCTTTTCATCATGCTTCAAAGTTCACTTTATTTTGATGTGTTAACTAACATATTTAAGCACATGTATAAAACTTGACTATTGTTTTAACTGTAGTGTTAAATACATCTTAAATACACCAATACAAATCTGTAATTACAAATATATTTAAGTACATTTATCATAAATGTTTGTCAGCAGTACTTTAACCATTTTATTTTAAATAGAAGTAATGATGAAATTACATATAACGATGTACTTAAGTCCTACTTAAGTGGGTCAAATACACTAAAATTAAGCTAACTGCATTTAATATATATTTTTTAACTATAATACATTTTCATTTAATTGCAATTATCTGCAAAAATATTACATTCATTGTATTATTTTTTTTTAAAAAAGTATATTATTTCTGACATTAAATGGCATCTCAGTTTGATTATGTGGATTTTTTGTGCATTAAACAGGGAAACAGTTCCAATGCAAAAGCCTCTAAAAGCCATTTTGGTCAAAAATGTGATAACGATACTGCGTGAATGCTCTCCACACATAGATGTTCATCAAGTACTTCCACTTCAGATGTGCTGAATCTCAGCCTCAACCCGTTCAGAAGAACCCGTACTTACATAGAAACCTATGCATAGTAGCCAGAAAGAAATACTCACTTTAAAGATAAACGTCAGACGTGCTCAGAGGCTTCTGCGTCTGAACTCTTGATGTGTTCAGTGGGTGCACACCTGACACTCACAGAGCGGGAGTATGTGTTAGTGTGGCGTCTGACTGCCTGTGTCTCCTCAGACGGGTGAGATGGGTCTCACTCAGAGCGTGGGCGAGGACGGGCTGAGGTTTGAGGTGTGGGTGAGACATGCGTCCCGCACCAGGGACTGTCTCACTCTCCAGGCCTCCAGCGTGCAGGAGAGAGGAACCTGGACCCACGACATCGCACAGCTGCTCTGGACTCACGCCATCCACAACACAGGTCAGGACTAACCTTTGACCTCACACCTCTGACCCCTGCTGCAAATCACTCTCTGATTCTTTTTCTCTTGATTATTATCTTTTGATGCATTATTGAGTAAAACAGAACTATATTTATCACTGATTCTCGCTACACTCTGCTTGTGAAAAAGTATTACACTTCAGCATACTTTTTTAAATGAGGACCTATTATTGAAATAATATACTTTAAAAGAATATAAGTGCAAACTGTATGTGATGTTTTCTTGGACTTTCATTGCATGTTCATGCAATTACATGAAAAATAATTAATGTTTCAATTTATAGTAAATGCCAATAACTACATTTTATTTATTTGTTTATTTATTTATTTGACCCACTTAAGTAGGACTTAAGTACACCTTCATATGTGAATTTATTTTTTATTTTTTTTCTTCAAATATGTGACTCTGGACCACAAACCAGTCTTAAGTCGCTAGGGCAAATTTATTTTTCTGCACCCTCAGATTCCAGATTTTAAAATAGTTGTGTCTCAGCCAAATATTGCTGTATCCTAACTTATTTATTCAGCTTTCAGATGTTGTTTAAATCTCAATTTATAGAATTCCTCATACAGTATGTTTAAAATGTGCTGCTGAGTGTACTGACAATTGTTTATGATAAACTAAAATATACTTTAATATCATTTCTATTGAAACGCGTTTGTATATTTGTAGTTATACATTTGTAAGCATAAAGTTAAAATATGAGTGATGCACTAGAATTAAAAAAATAATCAAGTGCATTAGTATTGTGCTTTAGTATGCTATTCAAAATGACAAAATAAGTGTACTTTAAAGCATAATAAAATATTAAAACAATGATTTACCATGTACTTTAAAAGTACACCTTTTAATTTTGTACTTAAGTGTGTAGAAAAACTTAAGTGGCCTTTTATAAAATTAATATTATATCATTATCTTAATATTATCAGTACATACAGAGATAGATAGATAGATAGATAGATAGATAGATAGATAGATAGATAGATAGATAAGCACACTTATTTTTCACATCTGGACACTGTTTCCTGTTTTATTACTTTGGTGAAACTAGCCAGTAGCCACAGTTAAATAGCTGGTCTCTATGTTTCTTGTTTAGAGCTACAGTGTTCCTGTGATTATTATTGTCAACCATCACAATTTCAGAAGTAGCAAAAGTTCCGGTTCCTCCTATAAACTCAGAGATGAGGACTGAGACAGAAGTAAATAGTGATTCCAGGAATGTTCTCTGTGGTGTTTGGATGCGGATCGGATCACTGCTGCCTGTAAATGCTCAAATGACCAAACATCACTGAATAGTGCGTGTGATGCATGCGGATGATGTCTCAGTAGGCAGCACACTTGGGTTTTGATGGTTTTTGATTTTTCTTTTTCCCACAACATCTTGAGCTTTAGAGTT